>NC_080406.1:11416065-11728922 GCF_030265065.1 Corythoichthys intestinalis | reverse complement strand
GACTGGAGCACCGCTTCCCTGGCAGCTAATAATGATGAAAAATGCCTCCGTTGAAATCCAGTCAAGCGTGGGCTCGCAGCCAGTGAATGCACGTCATTCCCGCACAACCAGATGTCATGGTGTAATGTCGTTGTCCAGGCAAAATGGAGTTGTGTTGTATTCACGTTTCCCTCTGCTTCCAAGTATTCCTGTGTTTTTTTTCCTTCTGAGCTACCGTGAAGGGTGTGGTTAAGTGTTTGAGATCACGAAAGAGATTTGGTAAGGCTGCCCAAGGGTCCCAGACACTCACGGGACCTGAAGCTCATTTTCACAGCTCATACAGCACTTGGCGGAACACGATTTTAGTAACTGAAACTAGCAGTGAAGATGCAGCATAAAGGATGAAAAGTACAAGAATGCGTTAAAAGTTTGGGTCATTTCATTTATAAGAGATTTGCCACAAATTCATACTGCCGAAGCACTGTACAGTAGAAAAATAAATATTGATGTTAATTATGTATGTTTTGCCCTGGGTGATGTTGGTAAACGAGTTGGAAGTACAGGTAGTCCCTAGTTTCCGTTCCTGCCCTGGCGATGTAACCCAGATTTCCGCGTAAATTGGGAATTACCTTTTAAATACCTCAAAAACAAACAAAAAAAAAAAATCCAAAAACATGTATTATACATCATTGTACTGTCCTCGCCAAGACGTTGGAGCTAAGTCCTAGCTAGACAGTGAGCTAAGCTCCGAAATGACGATGTCAGACATCCATGTGGCTTGCTGACTTTATCCAGCTGCTCATGACATCAACAACATAAAATGAAATTAAATCAGCATCTTCTTCAATAACAGCAATTCAAATTTGTGTTTACAATTAGCTGCAATAACAAACAAATGGCATGTATCAGTTAGCGTCCGCACATCATCAAAAACAATCACGTAAACCCTCGCCTAAGTATTCGACCACAATTGAAAACGCACAATAAACAGTACAAAAGAGGTAATATACAGCCGTCGCCTCTGGATGCTTCACATGCAACAAATGTACGCGCAGGCTGTCACTTCTGTCCCTTGGCTGCTCTGTGTGTGCATGTGTGAGGTGGGCGGGCGCGTCTGTACATGCATTCACTTCCTATTTCATGCTTCCTCCGCCAAAATAAAAGCATGCATCACAAAACAAACAAAAAACGACGAGACTCAGGCATCGTAAAGTCGAAATCGCGTAAATCGGGTCCGTCGTAACCCGATGACTACCTGTATTGTCTAATTCCTTGACAAGTGAACTCCTCAATTAGGACCTACATAATCGTTCAATGCCAAGGACAATGTTACAAATCAATTGTTTTTTTCATAGGGAAGTGTGAAGGAAAGACTGACCCAGCTTCACAGTGAATATATACTGTAGCTTAGTAACAATTTTACTGACGCACAACAGCCAGCAGATGGCTGTGATGCAGCATTATGGGTTTGAGATCAGCCTACTTTGTAAACACACTGTTAGCTTTCTGCAAGAAAGCCAAAAGCTGGAAAGATATACCCAAAAATGTTTCTCTTTATGAAAGAAGAATTTATTCTTTCATCTAGTAATTTTGGTAATAGAGTATATAATTGTAGTATTCTGTGATTCTTGAAAAATCCATCAAAATACTCTAAAAAAGGCATGTCCCAATCGCATATTTTTGCGCCCAGATTCGAGTTCCATCATCTGATTTTGAGCTACCAAGTCCTGATTCAATACAGAATTGTTACAGTACTGTACTGTTTACAGCACTTCCTCTTCCCCTTTTTCAGGGAGTGTTGCGGAGTATGAAACTTATATATTTTTGCTTCTTTTGGCAATGCCATTGTATTTCTGGATTATTTTGTTACTTTTTAGCCCTTAAAAAAATATTATTTTTAAAATCAAAAACCCGATCCTTTTCACCGCAATTCCTATCCTCAGAAAAATGGCTGACTGGCCATATTTTTGATCAGTAGCTATGTGCAAGTATGAGATTCTGAGTACTCTTCTTCGCATAAACAAGTGCGAGTGCGCGCCCCCACGTGGTTGTGAAAGCGCCACAAACTAAAAGCATACATTTCAATATAAAAAAGTCAATAATACAATTAAACACACATTGCCAAAGGCAGAACGTGAACGTGGCCATAGCTATTAAGAGTTATTCAGATAACTATAGCATAAAGAACATGCTAACATGTTTACCAAACCATCAGTGTCACTTCAAAACACCAAAATAACATGTGAAATGATATCATAATGTGATAATAATTTCACACATAAGTCGCTCCTGAGTATAAGTCGTACCCCCTGCCAAACTGTGAAAAAAGAAACTGCGACTTATAGTCCGAAAAATACGGTAATTTTGTATAAATGCAAAGTAATATTGGAGATACTGCTTCTCTGGTAGCAAACATATTTGACATGTCGGTTGGCCCACCTCGGCCGCGGCTGTCTGTAACTTTCCTGTACCTGAAGTATTCCCATACCAGTGACTTCGTTTTCTTCGATGGGGGAAAAAGTTCAGGTGTTTCATGTCTTCTAGCCAACATGCAGCACAGCTGACTCACTGACACTGAGCAAAAACTTAAGGGGGAGGGGTTAGCCCTGCATTTTTAGGACATAAAAAATAGCTACCATATTTTTCGGACTATAAGTCGCAGTTTTTTTAATAGTTTGGCTGGGGGTGCGACTTATACTCAGGAGCGACTTATGTGTGAAATTATTAACACATTATGATATCATTTCACATGTTATTTTGGTGTTTTGGAGTGACACTGACGGTTTGGTAAACTTGTTAGCATGGTCTTTGTGCTATAGTTATCTGAATAACTCTTAATAGCTATGGCCGCGTTCGCGTTCTGCCTTTGGCAATGTGTGTTAATTGTATTATTGACTTTTTAATATAAAAATGCATTCTTTTAGTTTGTGGCGCTTTCACGCCCAAGTGGGGGCGCACTCGCACTTGTTTATGCGAAGGAGAGCGCTCACAGGCCAGAAGAAGACGGAAAGCTACGCAGCGTCTGAGCGAGTGGGCGAGAGAGAGAGAAACACGGCTGCGAACCTACGTTCATTGTTTATGCTTGTAAAATATCTCTACAGAGGCAACGCCTGTGTGTATCTTCTTTTCTGTTGTTGTTGTGTGTTTTTCACCCGCGATCAGACACTTAGAGCCAGTTGTGTGGTTGTTTGAATGATGTGCTAATGCTAGTGAACGCATGCTAACTGTTTGTGTCATTGCTGTAATAGCAGCTAATTATCATTTATTTACGTTGAAGCGAACCTGTTTGGTATCGAGGACGACAATGATTTGTATTATTTCTATTTTTAGTTTTACTCTTCAAATGATGATGTCATGATGACGGCCAAAATAAAGTCAGCAAATTATACGGACGTCCAGCTTCGTCATTTGGGAGTTTAGCTCGCTGTATAGCCAGGACCGACCCGCAGCGTCCTAGTGAGAACAGTATATTCCCAATTCGTAGTTCATGCATCATGTAACATTATCATACTGTGCACTTATTCAGCATTTTGTTCTCTATTGTATTTTTATTAGGGCTGTCAAACGATTAAAATTTTTAATCGAGTTAATTACAGCTTAAAAATTAATTAATCGTAATTAATCGCAATTAATCGCAATTCAAACCATCATAAAATATGCCATATTTTTCTGTAAATTATTGTTGGAATGGAAAGACAAGACACAAGATGGATATATACATTCAACATACGGTACATAAGGACTGTATTTGTTTATTATAACAATAAATCAACAAGATGGCATTAACATTATTAACATTCTGTTAAAGCGATCCATGGATAGAAAGACTTGTAGTTCTTACAAGTACAATTTGTAGAAATTTTATATTAAAACCCCTCTTAATGTTTTCGTTTCAATGAAATTTGTAAAATTTTCAATAAAAAATAAACTAGTAGCCCGCCATTGTTGATGTCAATAATTACTTACACAATGGTCATGGGTGCTGAAACCTATAAAATCAGTCGCACCCAAGCGCCAGCAGAGGGGGGCAAAACTCCATAAAACACAATTAACAAGTGAGCGTTTCACTGTACCGTCATTTAAATCTGTCTGAGCGGGGCATCTGCGTTAATTGCGTCAAATATTTTAACGTGATTAATTTAAAAAATTAATGAACGCCCGTTAACGCGATAATTTTGACAGCCCTAATTTTTATATCAAATTGATGACATATCTGTTCTATGTGTTGGATTTTATCAAGTAAAGTTACCCCAAAAATGCAACTTGTACTCCGGTGCGACTTATATGTTTTTTTCCTCTTCGCTTTTTATTGCTGGTGCGACTTAGGCTACGTTCATACTACAGGTCTTAATGCACGAATCCGATTTTTTGTCATATCTTTTTTTTTTGGCGTGCCCGTTCAGACTGCCTTTGTCCATTGAGACCATTCAAGTATTACGCATGCGCACTAATTCGCGGTCCGACACGCGCTGAGCAAGACGACCCGCATGCGCAGAATCATCAAAACAAATGACACACGTCATCCGTCATTCCAGGGATATCATATTTTGCTTTTCAAAAGGAGGACACAAATAACAGACATAAATAATCCCCGTTTAGGCTTATATTCAAAGTTTATATGGATCGATAGCATGCACGCACGGTCCGTGCACGTCACACACACATACGGGCAGTTTGCCCCGACCTCGGCCGTGTAGGCGATGTTGAAATATTGCTCACTTGGAGCAGAGAGAAAACTGAGCATTCTCAGGCTTATCCTCAACCCATTTTTATTTTTTATGACTGTTGTCAAGCTCAGCCCTTCCCCAAAAGCCATGTTCACTGCAAGCTAGGCGCTAATAACGCACAGCGGCACCGCTACGGTAAGCGTCTCTCTCGCTATTTGATGACGTAATTGCTGCATGAAATCCGATTTGGGAGAGTGGACAGTACAGACCGCCGCGACAGTCTGGAAAAATGTGGGCCAGATCGGATTTGAACCACATATGAAAGTGACCCAGATCGGATTTGAAATGGTCCAGTTCTATGCGACTTGTCACGTTCAGACCGTCAAGTTAATGCCTGACTCGAGTCGGAAAAACGCGAAAAAATCGGATTCGTGCATTAAGACCTGTAGTATGAACGTAGCCTTATACTCAGGTGCGACTTATAGTTCGAAAAATACGGTAACACTGTCGGGACGGTATGAGCGGTTTTGAACCTTGAAACTGGTAACCGGCCCATGCCTAATGAGCACATTATCAAATCTGGGACATCCATAAGCGGATTTTATGGGGGGGCCAGGGGGCCAGACCCCCCCACCCCCAGTGTCCGAAAAGTGTCATTGCATGTAATTGACTTTCCTATATATATAGAAGTTGAAAACAACATTGAAAATTGAATGAAATGAACAAAAACATATTGTTATAATGGGTCAAAATTATTTTTGAGCACCTTAGACGGTCATTTGCTTTGCATATAATTAAAAAAAAAAACAACAACAAAAAACATGTTGTGCCCCCCCTGCCTCAAAAGTCAAACGTCGCCTACGGGGACATCTCTACTCTAAAATGCTCTACAAATAAATATTCATCAGCGAATTCAACATGTTCTTGTAAAACCCTTGCAAAGGCGGAGAGATCAGACTATTGTGCTAAACACTAGTTTACTATACAGCCAATTTTACCAATTGCACTGAAAATATTGAAGAATATCTTATGCATAAAACACTCCTACCAACATTGTGAGTAACGATGTACTAAAGAGTCCCATGAACCTTTCCGTGCACCAAAGAAACAACCAGAAAAGGAGAGCGAATATAAGTATTTTAGTCAGCATTTTACTCCAAATACCACTACAACCAATGGCTTGCAATGCAACCCTTACTTTTCACCACAATTTGAGGTCAGAAGACTGACTTAAATTCACTCCAGGAGGACATGCCACTGGTGCCACCCCAGCTGTGAGCCACTAAACATCAACCAAAGAGACCATACTGATCGTGTCGATATAATGTATGAATTCAGATGAAGTCTAAATGGATAGCCAAAATGTAAACCAGCAGAAATTAACCAAATGCCGTGCAAACGCACACACTTGTACTCACGTGACTCCAATTCCAAACAAACTGATGCTTGTGTGCTTACACAGCAGAACTAAATGGTAGAAAAATGCTTACATATGGTAAGTGATCACACTTGTTAAACACACGTCAAACATTGTAGTGCTTTCCAATGAGGCAATTTGGAGTTCACCAAAAAAAAGATCTAACAGGCAATACTGCTTTCCCTTCAATCCAACTTAGGGCTCCTTACCTGAAACAATGCAGTAGCCATCCTTGCTTGTCCTGGCTTTTACTTTGTGCACTCTTATCTTAATTTCTTGTTTTTTAGTGCTGCATTGTCCTGCTCCGGTTAGGCTAAATCCGCTCAGTTTTACCTTGGTGCAGCGCGCGGATGGTTGTGAGGGGGGAGTGTGTGTCAGAAAAGAGAGGGAGAGTTGCTGCGTGTATGTTCAAGCTCCAGGCTAATAGGTCTGTCTAGTCTATCACACTCTCACTTATCCTCCTTTCCATTTGAAAGTCAGCACAAAAATGTCCGAGTGGTCTTGAGGAGAGCGCGAGAAGTACAGCCAGAGGCAAATCCTAACATCCCGCAACTGGAAACATCGCAGTGCAGCACACCGCACTGGAGAAGAGAGGCAAAGTCTGGCTTATAGGGTTACAGCTTTTTTCCCTCTCTGTTTGCTGCCTGAGCTTTTCTCCTCCCCTCTTGTTCAAGGCGTACAAGTCATGAGAAAGAAAGTGAGAGAGAGAGTTGAGGGAAAAATAGATTCAATCTGAATTTCCCATGGTCAGACTTGGACTTGGGAGGAGGAGAAACGTTTCACTCTTCATTCTGTCCTTCTTATCAACGCCTCAAGTTCCAGGTTAAATACCCCTTCTATAACTATATAACTATATCTACCTGACTTTCTTTTTCTACACATGCACACTTTTACCGCCATGAAGAGGACAATGTCATTGATGAGTCCGTTGACTTCATGGACACAGTCTAAGAGACAGTCCAATACTGGCGCTCACCTGCACTTAGTCGTAAATTATGTTGTTCGCTACAGGATGAGGGTCAGTTTCAGAGAACTTGACAAATACTGTATTAGTGTGTTTAGCCCCATGACCTCCTAGTTTCAATGTTTGGGGATTTACTTTGCAGATAAACACAACTACAATGGTCCCTCAATTTTCGCAGTTAATGGGGACCAGAACCCGCCACGAGAAGTGAAAAAAAGCGAAGTAGCGTCCGCCACCCAAAAAAATATTTGTTTTCAAATGTTCCTTAGGGCTGTCAAAATTATCGCGTTAACGGGCGTTAATTACCGTAATTTCCGGACTACAAGCCGCTTTTTTCTCTCATTTTGGGTCCTGCAGCGTGTGCAATGATGCGGCCAATTTGTGTATTTTTCTGACGGCCGCCAGGGGCGCTCGAGCATGGAATGTGGGAGTGAGACACTTGGAATATATGTGTCGAGGAAGACGCTAGTTTGCACTACTACCGGTAGTTTAACTTTGTGCGTTGTGCATGAATAGAGGTGGCGAACCCTCGTCTTTGTGCATGAGCAGAATTGGCAGACCTGCATCATGGAAAATGCTAGAAGAAATTGAATTGGCCATCCGAGTTGTATGGGACGCTTTGATGACGAGCGGCGAGAGATCGTTTGCCAAGACTCGCCGTATGCGAAGAGCAGCTTTGGGGGAGCCTGGCTTCGTAAAGGGCTGTGAAAGAGTCCGCCATCACCAACGGGCTTTGAGGGGCCAGTCTGCTGCGAGGAGGACAGCACAGGCTGGGAGTGAATATGCCTCATTATGGGAGACATTGAAGGCGACGCGAAGGACAGACTGAGTAGGTGCGTGCGTTGCGAAGTGCATCTGAGCGTCTTCATATCCGACACTGAGGGTGAAGACTTTCATGGTTTGAATACACAGGAGGAAGATGAAGATTGCTAACAAAGACTTTTATGTTTTTATTAACCAGCACAATTAGTGCTGCACCGCCATGCTGATGCTATGCAACTTCCGTGCCGCTGCTATATAACTGCCGTGTTTGCCGGCGCTGTTTGGAACGAAAAGTTAAGGTGTGTTATTAAACGTTTGAAAACTGTATTTCTTTGTCAATGTCTCATTTTACTAAGAGGGCACACGCTGCTTATAGGCAGGAGAGGCTTATGTATGTACAAATGGTTTTTCCTTTAAAAATGTACTGGGTGAGGCTTGTAATCAGGGGCGCCCAATAGTCCAGAAATTACGGTAATTTTTGAAATTAATCACGTTAAAATATTTGACGCAATTAACGCATGCACTGAATGACCCGCTCGCACATTGCCTCAAACAGATTACAATGAGGCCGTTTATGGACATTAAGAGTGAAGAGAATGCCACCGGCCGCTTGGGGGCAGCGCTGTTCCATACTAATGTTATTTCTTCCAAACGTGGGAGAATTAGTAGTTGTGAGATGTTTATGCTGTACGCACAATGCAATGCAAATTACTATTTGTGCGCCACACATATTTCGGTAAGTTTTCTTTCTTTTAGTGGCAATTATGTGTCTTTTGTTGTATTTGGGTAAGATATGTACAGAGATATATATTTTATAAAGGCGAGTGGACACAGGCGTTCTTTGGACCGCGCCATTTATTGGCATAAGCTTCGGCAACTCCTTCACAACAAACATAAGTGTCGTTTAGTGAAAGCACAACAAAAATAATATTCCTATCTCTCTCAAAAAAATAATGTTCACAAAAAGAAAAGCACTTCAGTCTATAGTAATGAGGCCCTATTCTCACAGTTAAACAACAATGCAAAATGAAATTGCATTCCATATCAAAATAGCTATTCAAAATACACGTAAAACTTGCTCAGAGTTTGGTCACTCTATTGTTATTATTGCTATTTTTATTCTTATTATTATTATATTAACTCTACTTTTGATTGAAAATTTTACAAATTTTATTAAAACGAAAACATGAAGAGGGGTTTTAATATAAAATTACTATAACTTGTAACTATAACATTTATCTTTTAAAAACTACATGTCTTTCTATCCGTGGATCACTTTAACAGAAAGAATGTTAATAATGCCATTTGTGGATTTATGTTTACAATAAACAAATACAGTACTTATGTACAGTATGTTGTATGTATATATCCGCCTTGTGTCTTATCTTTCTATTCCAACAATAATTTACAGAAAAATATGGCATATTTTAGAGATGGTTTGAATTGCGATTAATTACGATTAATTACGATTAATTAATTTTTAAGCTGTGATTAACTCGATTAAAAATTTTAATCATTTGACAGCCCTAGTTCCATGTATTTATTCAGATTTAGCATTGGAAAGATACAAATATAAGACATGTTTTTTCACTTTTTTTTCCCTCAAAGTATAATTATAAAAAAAAAAAAACTAATGTATATATAGGCCTGCCTGTCTCATAAATATGAGTAGGCCGATATGCGATATTATTGCCTGTTTTTTAACCTATTCAACACGAATATAGTGACGTCCTAATAAATTGCCCATTCAAATGCAGTAAATTGTTACTTTTAAATAAAACAAAAACTATATTAAAATTTATAAATTAGGGCTGTCAAAATGATTGCATATTTGACATATCTGACGCAAATAATGCACATGCCCCGCTCAAACAGATTAAAATGACAGCACAGTGTCATGTCCACTTGTGTTTTTGGTGTTTTGTCGCCCTCTGCTGGCACTTGGGTGCAACTGATGTTATGGGTTTAAGCACCATGAGCATTGTGTAATTATTGACATCAACAATGACAAGCTACTAGTTTATTTTTTGATTGAATTTTAAAACATTAAGACGGATTTTAATATAAAATTTCAATAAGTTGTACTAACATTTATCTTTTAAGAACTACAAGTCTTTCTATCCATGGATCGCTTTAACAGAATGTTAATGTTAATCCCATCTACTTGATTTATTGTTATAATAAACAAATACAGTACTTATGTACAGTATGTTGAATGTATATACCCGTCTTGTGTCTTATCTTTCCATTCCAACAATAATTTACAGAAAAATATGGCATATTTTAGAGATGGTTTGAATTGCGATTAATTATGATTAATTAATTATTAAGCTGTGATTAACTCAATTAAAAATTTTAAACATTTGACAGCCCCATTATAAAAATTAAATTAAAAAAAAACACACACACACAATGCATTATGAGTCATTTTAAAGCCTGTTAAAGTGCAGAATATGAAATAGGAGAGAAACCCAATGTCATTTTTGTTGTCTGCCAATTAAGTGTTAATTTGATCCAAAATGACTGACAGTCAGTGGGAAAAAAATGGCGGACAAGACTGCGGCATCGTGAAGTCCAAATCACGTAAGTCAGGTACGTTGTAACCCGGGGGACGACATGTATTAAAAACAATGCCAAACAAATGAGTTTATCGGAGGTTGTCCAGAATTAAACCTTATAGAGTCCAAATCCCTAATTTCTTTAACAGCTTTAACAGAAGGTAAAAAATCTCAATGAATTTCATACCACCCTCTTGAAATATTATGTCCTAAACATAACCGCACATTTAGGCGAGCCCCGCCATTCCTGCTCCTCTTTTAATGCACCAGATACAACATACTCCACGGGGGAGATTCGGCAAGGAGCGGTGGGACTGGCGGCTGGGAAGAACTTCAATGCGGTGATCCCACTGCCCTCAGCCAGGCTCTCCTATTTTAATGCATACACTGCACTACCCTCCCCACACAATCCTATCACGATGCTGGGTAAAGGCTCCTATTCGGGGACCTGGGAGCCACAGTAAGCCAGCGCTGTCCCCCCCCCGGACCAATAGGCTGGGGAAGGGCCATGGCCCTGGAGCGGCTCCTGCGCGTAATTTTCTACCTGTCTGTAGGATTATCACATATTTGATGGGATTCATGCATGACTCGGTGCAATTAGACACACTCAATTAATGGAACTATCGATGCCAGGATTAGTGATCAGGCAGCATAGAAGAGAATGTCAACATATCCACACTCACAAGTGTTTCACATAATACTGGGTTCTATACCTCACATGGCTGATGTGTGTACATGTCACTCCTTCCAATCACATATCTTTCTGACTTTCCGCCCTCCGTTTTCTCCTTGGTCATCAGGCCCCCCACATGGTGTCAACCGGAAATACAATTAGCTAACGATAGCACCAACATATTGGTAGCTAGTGTAGGCATTCAATGTATTTCTTGTTGCTGTTTGTTCTTGTCCTGTCTCTCTCTCTACCCTTTTGTCTTTTTTTGATGATTAATGATAATTTTGGATCGTCAGCAAAGAGTTTCACATCGCAATGTCCCACAATGGTTGGTAGAGAATTAGTATAAAGTGGAAAAAAGAGCAGGACCTAGGTTACCACCCTGAGGAACCCCAGACTTGATCTTGAAGGTACTAGTCTTCATTGTCTACTAGAGCTGAAACGAATACTCGAGCAACTCGAGTTTGAAAACTGATCCGAGTAATTTTATTCACCTCGAGGAATCGTTTAATTTTGCCAGCTCTAAGCATCCCGTTTTGCCCGGACTACTTTTAATGCGGGACAACGCGCTGACGTCACGTGCGTAGAGGAAGAAGCAATAAAAAAATTTTTTTAAAAACTTACCGCAGCAGACAGCCGCTACAAACGCCGACGTTGCTAAAAACTACGCCCGCATGATGCTAGTTTGGTAGCAGGTAGTGTCCGATGCGTCTCATAGATATCGCATGCATTTAGGACTAGATGCGAAATGACAGACTCGGCCGCGTCTGGGCAGCGTTAGTAAACAGCCGCCATCTTTAAGCAGTGGACTTCTCATCGCTAATAAATACAACGTTACTGTCACATGCTCACGTAACGTTAGCCCTTCGGAGGGCTAGGTTTCTATTGATTATGACCACTGTCGATGCGTGGCTAACGTGTCTTACATACAGGCTTTATTTAATCTGTAAAAACACAGCGCCGTAGAGTGATGAGGGTGTAAAATTAAACATAATAAAACTAACTGTCAGTTTTAGCTCAGTAGTCATTGCTGAATAAATGTGCTCCAATACAGCAGGTATCATACATTTATTTTGAATACTGCAAAAACTCAAAATCCTACCAGTACTTACAGTTTAGACTAACTTAAAACTTACCTTAAAAATAACTTGACACAAATGAAAACTAAATTGAAACACGTGGGAAAAACACTTAGCTTTCAAGTGATGTGTGTTATCAAGCGTAATTACATTTTTAGGTAAGAAATATGTTGTTGTTTTTTTATAAATAAAGTCTAAAGGTTTTTTGAGTGAAAGCAGTGATTTTTTTTTCTAGTCACATCAGATGCAATTGTTGGCTGTTTTCAACAATGTACATCGAAAATAAAGACATTGATTGACTGGAAATGGTTCAATATTGGATTAGATGTCTTTTTTCCTCATGTATATGTATAATTGCTCTTTACCTAAAAAAAATATTTCATCCGATTACTCGATTAATCGATAAAATTTTCAGTCGATTACTCGATTACTAAAATATTCGATAGCTGCAGCCCTATTGTCTAAACTCAAATATTGTGAACAATTTGACAAATAACTTTCAAACCAACTTAAAACAGTTCCCCCCCTTTTCATTTTCATCTGCTAATAGGTCATCATTGGCCAAGTAGCCAAATGTAATTAATACAAAACAGAGCATCCACTTATGAACGCAACATTCTGTGCTCAACTTGTGACTGTGCACACTGGTTGTGTATTTACGAACAGTGCTTTAGCGAATGAATATCAATCTGAACTTTCATTTACCCTGAAGTCATGCTTTCATACTGTCAAAATTCAATGTTAATGGCAGTCCCGCAGCCTCACAAACTGAAGCTGCAGCCCAAGGAAGTTTAGAAGCATGCAAGGCGTTTAATTCTTTCCTGCTAACTATCACGCCTCGACATGGAGCGGAATGATCACCATCTTTGATCTTATCCTGAAGCGATAAAAAGGATGGTAAGTCTACCAGCAACACATTCCCTTTTAAATCGTGTTCACCAGATGTCGACGCGGCAAGTGTTGTTTAATTCGCCATTAACGGCAAGATCCAGGAAGGAAGCAAGGGGCCGCCAGAAAGGGGGTATATGGTTTATGGTCCCAAAAAAACATGCTTGTTTATGGGAGATAAGCCTTTTATGTAGAGGACAGCCTGAACTGGGAGGCGGAGGGGAAAGTCCCTTGTGTTTGTTCATATGGGGGCCACTCACTCCATAGCCACTATTCCTAACATTACATCTGCATGCCACACATCTGTTGTAAAGCATGAGAAACGGGGAGAAAAGACAACAATGTGTAATGAAGCCCCGCCTATCCGTGTTTCTCTATTCATAAATTTACTTTTTTGTTTTCCAGCAGATCATATTATCCTTATTTCACTTGCTGAAAAACTACCCTCATTCTGTGAGAAGCAGTTACACTGCATTTTAAAATCACATAATTTTTCATGACTTTTACTAGAAACTTTCTCGTAGTTTTCAGGGGTGGGCCGTGAAATAAAAGCACAGCTATACAAGTAATGGCAGTTGTGAACATATTTACAAGAGGTGTCAATTACCATGCTTTGTGGCTCGGTTTAAGCCACTCGACTTGATGACTCAATCAGACTCTAGGCATCCTTATTTGGGGCTTTAGGATGACCTACAGTCATGTGAAAAAAATAGGACACCAAATTAAATATTCAGTTCTTTATAAAGAAATGTTCAAATATCAATGTCTGATCTTGTTTTTCTACATCTCTGGAAAAGGAGGGGAAAAATTAGGACACTTTACCACATAATATATAGTGTTACCCCCTTTGGCTGAAATAACTTCAGTGAGACGCTTTTTGTAGTCATCTACCAGTTTTTGACATCGGTCTAAAGAAAGTTTTCCCCCAGTGTGAGATGTTTGAGGAGTTTCTTGCATGTGCAGCCCGTTTCAAGTCACCTCACAGCATCTCCATTGGATTAAGATCGGGGTTTTGACTCGGGCATTCCAGGACTCCAAATTTCTTCCCTTTCAGCCAGTCCTTGTTTGATTTACTGGTACAGTAGGGCAAATAAGTATTTAGTCAACCACTAATTGTGCAAGTTCTCCCACTTGAAAATATTAGAGAGGCCTGTAATTGTCAACTTGGTTAAACCTCAACCATGAGAGACAGAATGTGGAAAAAACACCAGAAACTCACATTGTTTGATTTTCAAAGAATTTATTTGCAAATCATGGTGGAAAATAAGTATTTGGTCAATACCAAAAGTTCATCTCAATACTTTGTTATCTACCCTTTGTTGGCAATAACGGAGGCCAAACGTTTTCTGAAACTCTTCACAAGCTTTTCACACACTGTTGCTGGTATTTTGGCCCATTTCTCCATGCAGATCTCCTCTACAGCAGTGATGTTTTGGGGCTGTCATTGAACAACACAGACTTTCAACTCCCTCTGCAGAATTTCTATGGGGTTGAGACCTGGAGACTGGCTAGGCCATTCCAAGACCTTGAAATGCTTCTTACGAAGCCACTCCTTTGTTGCCCTTGCCGTGTGTTTGGGATCATTGTCATGCCGAAAGACCCAGCCACGTCTCATCGTCAATGCCCTTGCTGATGGAAGGAGATTTTCACTCAAAATCTCTCGATACATGGCCCCATTCATTCTTTCCTTTACACAGATCAGTCGTCCTGGTCCCTTTGCATAAAAACAGCCCCAAAGCATGATGTTTCCACCCCCATGCTTCACAGTGGGTATGGTGCAATTCAGTATTCTTTTTCCTCCAAACAAGAGAACCTGTGTTTCTAACAAAAAGTTCTATTTTGGTTACATCTGACCATAACACATTATCCCAGTCCTCTTCTGAATCATCCAAATGCTCTCTAGCGAACCGCAGACGGGCCTGGACATATACTTTCCTCAGCAGGGGGACACGTCTGGCAGTGCAGGATTTGAGTCCCTGGCGGCGCATTGTGTTACTGATAGTAGCATTTGTTACTGTGGTCCCAGCTCTCTGTACGTCATTCACTAGGTCCCCCCGTGTGGTTCTGGGATTTTTGCTCCCCGCACTTGTTATCATTTTGACGCCACGGAGTGAGGAGAGAGTTGAAAGTCCGTGTTGCCCAAAGACAGCCCCAAAACATCACTGCTCTAGAGGAGATCTGCATGGAGGAATGGGCCAAAATACCCGCAACAGTGTGTGAAAAGCTTGTGAAGGGTTACAGAAAACGTTCGGCCTCCGTTATTGCCAACAAAGGGTACATAACAAAGTATTGAGATGAACTTTTAGTATTGACCAAATACTTATTTTCCACCATGATTTGCAAATAAAGTCATTAAAAATCAAACAATGTGATTTTCTGGTTTTTTTTCCCACATTCTGTCTCTCATGGTTGACGTTTACCCATGTTGACAATTATAGGCCTCTCTAATATTTTCAAGTGGGAGAACTTGCACAATTAGTGGCTGACTAAATACTTATTTGCCCCACTGTATGTTTTGCTTCATTGTCATGTCGAAGGGTCCCATTTCGCTTCAGCTTTAATTTTTTTTCACAGATGATCTCACATGTTCCTCAAGCACCCTCTGATACACAATAGAATTCATAGTGGATTCTATGATCGTGAACTGGCCAGGTCCTGCTGCAGCAAAGCTTCCCCAAACCATGACACTTCCACCTCCATGCTTCACAGCCGATATAGGGTTCTTTTCCTGGAATGCTGTATTGGGTTCACGCCAAAGATGTCCGCTGTTCTGGTGTCCAAATAATTCAATTTTATATTCTTCTGTTCAAAGAACATTTTTCCAGAAGTCCTTGTCTTTGTCCACATTCACTCTGGCAAACTTCAGTCTGGCCTTCATATTCTTCTGGGAGAGCAAAGGTTTCCTCCTTGCACACCTCCCATGAAGGTTAAACTTGCGAAGTCTCTTTCAGATTGTAGAGGCATGACTTTCACATCAACAGTAGCAAAAGCTTGCTGTAGGTCCCGTGATGACATTCTAGGGTTTTTTTGACACGTCTTTTAGCATCTTGCGGTCTGCTCTCGGGGTGAATTTGCTTGGACGGCCAGATCTGGGGATTTTGGCAGGTGTTTTGAAAGTCCTCAATGGAATGGCTGATTTTATGTTCTTTTTAGATCTTTTGAAATCCCTTACCAGACTCATAAGCGTCTACAATCTTCTTTCTGAAGGCCTCAGACAGCTAATTTGATCTCACCATGGTGTTTTCTCTCACTTCAACAGTCAGGGGCACACCAAACTAAAGGTGAGGTTTAAATAAGGCAAGCGTCCTTCAAAATACTAGGTAATGATGTTCTAATCATGTGCACCTGATGTGATACACATGTGTGTGATTTTAGCCATTTTAAGTGGGATTGAATGTGTGGGTGTCCTAATTATTCCTCAACAGAAATTGGATTTATTTATTTATTCTTTTTTTTTTTAATTATAAAAAATCTTTGTCCAGTTATATTTGTTTAGTTCTATTACTTGAATCTCTCAAGATTGTTAAAATTAATATTAAATATCCATATGACCAAAGGGTGTCCTATTTTTTTCCACGACTGTACCAGACGAGAACACGAGTCTCGAATTTACCAATTGTCATTTGACACATTTGATACAAATGGCAAACAGAGAATAAGACAAAGAAAAGGAATGAGAGGGCGAGGTCCGCTTTCAGAAGTCTGACTAAGGTTTCCCAAGGAACAGCAGAACAGATGACGGACCCAAAGACTCACGTGGAACATTTCACCAACACCCTGACAGTTCGGGCCAAATGTAACAACTATTGTCCAGGAATTTTGAATGGATATACTGTATCACAAAAATGACTTTCATTGAATACATATACAGGTAGACCCCGGGTTACGAACGAGTTCCATTCCTCAGCCGGCGACGTAACCCGAATTTTCGCATAAATCGGAATTCACTTTTAAAAATTCAAAATAACTATCCAAAAAGTCCAAAAGTATTGTATTTGTTTGATGGAGGAGTATACACTGTCCTCTGGCGCAGATTTGGATCTGGCTGGACTGTCGTTCAATAATGCTTCCATGCAGGAGCACTCAGATGTCTCACATGGATAAAGGCTCTGGTTTGCCCCACATAAGGCTGTAAGTTGTTTCAGCTAAAATATGTTTGTGTATGTATTTGTAAGTTTAGAGCTACAGTTTGTGGAGTTACGTGGGAGCAAAAGTGCATGAAACCCCCAATTTGCTGATGTGGTATGCATTCCCAGTGTGTAGGTGGAAGCACGACCAAAACTTGGTTCCTGTGTGTAACCCTTCTCTTCTGCTGTTTCTTCGTCCTGGTCAAACTACAACATGGTGCATCAGCGCGGAGTAATACATGAGTTTCTGTAGTCAGAGTAGTGAATAGTTGACAACATTCTTGAATAACGTTGAACACAGTTAGGCTGTGTACAAGGTTGCTACTTGAAGACATGCATTCATACACTGTTGTACTGTCTGCTTACACTGACATCATCAGTATCTTTAGCATCTTCTCTGACAAATATATTGAAGCACAGCGTTGTTTTCGTAAATAACACTTTTTCATGACGATGACGAGAAAAAAAACAAGACAATAATGAGCTAAAACCGTGTTTTGGAGACTAAAACATTACAAGATGAATGCAGATTTTTGTCTGACAAGACGAGATACTAGTTTCCGTCACATAGTCACAACGTGTGACCTTTTATGTGTACCTGTTGTTAGCCTGCATCGTAGCAGTGTCTGGTTGTGTCACTCGTGACGTGCGGCACCCCCCCCCCGACTCACCAGTGTGTCGTCACCAGTCTCCATGCAAGCTTGCACACACGGTAAGATTTGTTTTCTTAGCCAGGGAGAGTAAGCAATGTTGCTTTACCCTTTGAAAGTCTGTGCTGAGTGATTATCTCATGTTAAATGTAACTCATAATGTTAGCATAGCATTCGCATTAGCACTTGTGTTGCCAATAGGCTAATGCTAACAGCAAGCTTCTTCTTAAACTCTCAGACAACTTTTTTACTCACAGTTCGTGGCGTCCTGCTGACTATATATTACCTCCAAGTTGCCATTGTCCTTGTAGATAGGGAGGCCGTTGGTAATCTTACAAATAGTGACATATGCCCTTACAAATTGGTGCAATATGAAACAAAAATAAAACTCAATTTTTAAAATAATATGAATCTATTGGTAATATTGTAACATATAACCTGGTGCAACCAAAGAACAATCAATATCTTCAGCTACATCATGTTTTCTAAAATTTAACAGTGACTTTTGTTATAATTGTATGTAGCACTTTTGGCAATTTCTATTATGTCTTGATGGCTGCACTTCATGGCACTTCAGCTTGCAATTCAGTTTGACTTGAAGGTAGTTTGTTAGTGTGTCCAATTATAAATTAAAAAGGTCAATTGATAAAATTAACTTACCGATGCAATTTTTGAGTCACGGAACATTTCTTTTGCTAATTCTGAGAAGTGATCAGCAATAGTTGCAGGCAAATTGTGTTCGGCAGCAAATTGGCAGAATGAAATCTCCGCTTTCATCACTTTTCATTCTGCAGACTTCATCTTTATGACCAGTGTTGTTAATCTTACTTTTAAAAAGGAATTAATTAGTTACAAATTACTTCTCCCAAAAAGTAATTAAGTTAGTAACTCAGTTACCTGAAGGTAAGAGTAATTAGTTAATTGCCAAAGTAAATGGTGTTACCTTTCATGTTTTTTTTTTCATTTAAAAAAAAAAAAAAAACTGTAAACTTTGCTATGTTTGGTAATCGTTTAATGTTGTGAATCAACCGTTAAAGTTTTTAAAATTGCTACCGTTTTTGCATTACTTCCCTTCAGTCTACTTTCGACATGTGAAAGTTTTAAAACTTTCATCATTTAAAGATAGATTCAAGTCTAGGAGTATTTTAGATAAAAAATTACTTAAGTTCGGACGGTAGGACGGTTCACTACAACAGAGCCTTTCTGAGAAGTCTACTGCTTCAAAATGGCGGCTGTTTATTAACGCCACCGTCTGTCATTTCGCATGTACTTCTATAAGCATTTGATATCTAGGCGTGGATTGGAGGCTGTCGGCTACAGTCAGGAAATATTGGAGCCACCTAGCCTAGCATCGCGTTTGCTACAGCGTCACAACACTCTTCTCTCTCAGTGTCTCTGACTTATCTCGTGTCATTCAACCAATGTAGTAACGCATCGTAAGGCACATTGTCTCGTTGCCGAGACGGTGACAAAATCCGAACGGAGAAAAAAAACGTAATACACGGAAAACGTACAGATTTTGAATGTACGGCGTACACATTTAAAAATCAGTACTCACTTCTTCAAATTACGCCGAAACCGTACAACTTGTCAAAGTATGATAGACGCTACAATATTTGCTTGTCTGTCAATGTTCATTCGAAATAGTTGGAAACCTTTAATTACTTATTCATTTTGGAGAATATTTTTTAATTTCACAGTAGTTATTTGCGCTTTCATCCAACATTACTCATTCCAGTGTGCTGTTTGTTTTGAAAAACAGTGATGACATACAGATAGCATGCACACGAATCGCTCATGTTCTTCCTGCAGCGCGTCCCGTTTATATTCACCAACAAATGAGCACAGGTCGGATTCGGAAAAAACAGAATTGGGCTGTTCACAGTGACATATGTGTCACTTATTGGCAAATCATTCTTGATTTGGTCTACAGTTTGAACATAGCCTAAGACATTGAATCAGATTCCAGGATTCCATGTTCAAACAGGCATGGTATCTAATCTAAAGATCACACTAAACTCTGCTTTGAAAGGAGCTGACAGCCAAGAAGTTAACATTGGCACCTGAATGAAATCCCTGCCAAATGTCCTAGTCTTGCATTACACTTGCCACACCACTGCCACTTGTCTGCTACACGCTCTTGGCTGGTGTTGACATTTTTTCCCGCAACTCCTGATTACTACATCATGTTAGCGTCTGGGTGTTCCTGTTTGTTGTCTCTACAGTATCCATGCAGCGAGTCACTACGACATAACCGCAGCCTCCTCCTGCAGGCTACCCAATCCACCGCAGAGGTAAGGACAGATTCTGGGTGGCATTTGGGTTGCACAGCTTAAAATTGAGACGTAAAATTGGGCACATAAACATTCTTTTTTTTGGTCTGACTTTAAGTATGTTGATCAATATTTGCACGTGGGCTGCATGGCAGCCAAGTGTTAGTATGCACTCACGTATCACAGCAACAAAACCCCAACTGTAAATACACACACATACATTCTCTTTTTCATTAGTATGATTGTCTCAAGATGCAAGCTAACTTGCTAAAAACAATCGGTAGCTACAGTGCTAGCTAGAAATATTGGCACCCCTGCAATTTTGTCAGATTAAGCTCAATTTCTCCCAGAAAATGATTGCAATTACAAATGCTTTGGTAGTAATATCTTCCTTGATTTTGCTTGCAATAAAACTACACAAAAGAGAATGAAAAAAAAAACAATAAATCATTATAATTTTACACAAAACTCCAACAATGGGCCAAAAGTATTGGCCTCCTTTCAAAAATCAAGTGATGCTTGTATAATTTGTGTAATTAACAGCACCTGTTACTTACCTGTAGCACATAACAGGTGGTGGCAATAACTAAATCACACTTCCAGCCAGTTAAAATGGATTAAAGTTGACTCAACCTCTGTCCTTGTGTGTACCACATTTAGCATGGAGAAAGGAAAGAAGACCAAAGAACTGTCTGAGGACTTGAGAGGCAAAATTGTGAGGAAGCATGGGCAATGTCAAGGCTACAAGTCCATCTCCAAAGACCTGAATGTTCCTGTGTCTACCGTGCACACTGTCATCAATAAAAGTAAAGCCCATGGCACTGTGGCTAATGGCCTAGATGTGGTCGGAAAAGAAAAATTGACGAGAGATTTCAACAAAAGATTGTGCGGATGGTGGATAAAGAACCTCGACTAAAATCCAAACAAGTTCAAGCTGTCCTGGAGTCCGAGGGTACAACAGCATCAACCCGTACTATCTGTCGGCGTCTGAATGAAAACGGACTCTACGAGAGGATACACAGGAAGACCCCACTTCTGACACAGAGACATAAAAAAGCCAGGCTGGAGTTTGCCAAAACTTACCTGAGAAAGCCAAAAACATTTTGGAAGAATGTTCTCTGGTCAGATGAGACAAAAGTAGCGCTTCTTGGGAAAAGGCATCAACATAGAGTTTACAGGGGGAAAAAACAAGGCCTTCAGAGAAAATAACACGGTCCCAACAGTCAAACATGGCTGAGGTTCCCCTATGTTTTGGGGTTGCTTTGCTGCCTCTGGCACTGGGCTGGTTGACCGTGTGCATGGCATTATGAAGTCTGAAGACTACCAACAAATTTTGCAGCATAATGTAGGTGTAATGTGTGAGAAAGCTGGGTCTCCTTTAGAGGTCATGGGTCTTCCAGCAGGAAAATGACCCAAAACACACTTAAAAAAGCACTAGAAAATGGTTTGAGAGAAAGTACTGAAGACTTCTAAAGTGGCCAGCAATGAGTCCAGACCTGAATCCCATAGAACACATTTGGAGAGATCTGAAAATGGCAGTTTGGAGAAGGCACCCTTCAAATCTCAAAGACCTTGAGCAGTTAGCCAAAGAAGAATGGTCTAAAATTTCAGCAGAGCATAGTGAGAAACTCATTGATGGATACCGGAAGCGGCTGTTTGCAGTTATTTTGTCTAAAGGTTGTGCTACCAAGTATTAGGCTGAGGGTGCCAATACTTTTGTCCGGCCCATTTTTGGAGTTATGTGTAAATTGATAATGATTTAATTTTTTTAAATTCTCTTTTGTGTTTTTTTCATTGCAAGCAAAATAAATGAAGATATCACTACCAAAGCATTTGTAATTGCAATCACTTTCTGGGAGAAATTAAGCATTATCTGACAGAATTGCTGGAGTGCTAATACTTTTGGCCAGCACTGTAAATATATTTTGGGAGGATTATCATTGTATCAGGAGGAAAGAAGACCTTTATGAAATGAAAACTGCAGGGTGGGACTCACACTCAATCCCTTCTTAAAATACTACATAAAGCACTGGAAAGACAACTTAAGCAATGACATCATACTTTATATTTTAAAATGTTTTGGGATCTGGAGACCTCTTTACAACAAAAGAAATGTATTTTGTTGAGATTTAAAAATGTAATCTCTAAATTGTTAAGATATATTTTTGTCTGGATGAATTTTAGATGTCATAGTTAAATAAGAATAAGTTATATTTGTTTAAGAGGAAATAAAATTAAAAATATTTCAAGATGAAAGTAGCTTTTGGGAGGAAAAATTACAATGTTATTATGGGGGGGGAAAAATCACTTTTTTTGGGGGGGGGGGGGGGATAAACAGTTGCATTGATATTTGAAAACGTCAAGATTTTTCAAGTAAGGTTTGTCACGAATGTAAACTACACCACTATTAAGAAGTATTCCAGGGAATTCTTCTCTATAGTCAACCGTCTACATGTTATTGCAGTGAGGCAGAAATATTTTCTCGTTGTACTCTTCATCAAGATGTGAAATTTTGCTTACATGCCTTAAAGCATTTTTCACATCCAGTTGCAAATAAACACACGGACGTTACACACATTTTCACACATGCAGTCCAAAGTGATTCATGCCTGCTTTCCACTTAACAGCAGGTCAACGCAGCCTAAACATTAGTCAAGGGAACTATGGGCCTGCCTCCCAAAAAAAAAACTCCCAACAAAATATTTGTGCCTTGAATAAGAAAATTGTATGTTTGTGCTTCATAGGAACACTAAGTAATAATCCAAATAAACAAAGAATGAAACTGTTTTTGTGTATTTTTTAGCTTCGGTTGAATGGACATTGAACTGCTCCTTCAAGTTTGCGCACCTTGGCCACCAGGGGGCAATATGTATGAACTGAGTTAAGGTCACTGCCCATGAAGCAAATTTGGATATCTTATGTATTACGCTGATCTGTGAATTACTGATACAATGATATAATAGCAGTGTACCCTAACAGTTATTATAAATAGGGTTCATGTAAGGTCAAAAAATGATTGAGAAGAAATCACCCCCGCATCTTAGAAGCCAGTTTTGAGTTGCGATAGCGATCGACACCCCATCGTAGTCACTCCCTTGTT
Source organism: Corythoichthys intestinalis (assembly GCF_030265065.1). Classification (NCBI taxonomy): domain Eukaryota; kingdom Metazoa; phylum Chordata; class Actinopteri; order Syngnathiformes; family Syngnathidae; genus Corythoichthys; species Corythoichthys intestinalis. The sequence goes on along the minus strand of NC_080406.1, from coordinate 11,705,785 downwards.
TGTCATCTCCGCTTTGTGAGCAAATTGTTTCCTGTCAAGGCCGTGACATGTTCTTCTGAAATGTTTGGAAAAGGAAATGCTCCTGTGATTTTTGGAGATGGAATGTTTGCCTTTTGTATACATAGACGCTCTAAGTATGCCCTCGGAGCTCCAGAGGTTTACAAACCCCGCCTCCAAAGCTTATTCGGGAAGAACAAGCCTATCACAAGTACTTTACTATTCTGTAGCGCAGGGTTAATTAAATCCGGACCTCGGTGCCACTTTTCCTGTCGTGTTTTCCACGTCTCTCCCCCCTAACACACCTGAATCAAATGATTATGTCATCAGCAACCTCTCATGAAGCCTGATAATGATCCTGATTATTTTGATTCAGGTGTGTTCGAGGAGGGACACATGGAAAACACGACAGGAAGTGGCACCGAGGTCCGGATTTAGTGAACCCTGCTGTAGAGCATTCAAAAATTTCAATAACAATTTTAGTTAAAGGCAGCGATGAACTGTGTTGGGTGTTTGGGACACTATAATATATACATTTTGTCCAAGATCTGCAGACTTGTAAAAACTGATGCATTTTCGCATTCGGTTTAGCATGAAAAAAAATTCGCTGACTGGGACTTAAAAAAAAAACAAAAAAAAAACATATCATCTTGAAAAGTATCACTGTACAAATATGTTTTTTCCTAAGCATGATAAATAATCATGCCTACTAGGGTTGTTCCGATCATGTTTTTTTGCTCCCGATCCGATCCCGATCGTTTTAGTTTGAGTATCTGCCGATCCCGATATTTCCCGATCCGATTGCTTTTTTTTGCTCCCGATTCAATTCCAATCATTCCCGATAATTTTTCCCAATCATATACATTTTGGCAATGCATTAAGAAAAAAATGAATAAAACTCGGACGAATATATACATTCAACATACAGTACAAAAGTACTGTGTTTGTTTATTATGACAATAAATCCTCAAGATGGCATTTACATTATTAACATTCTTTCTGTGAGAGGGATCCACGGATAGAAAGACTTGTGACTTTGTATATTGTGACTAAATATTGCCATCTCGTGTATTTGTTGAGCTTTCAGTAAATGATACTGTAGCCATGCCCAAATGCATGATGGGAAGTGGAACCATGACTGTGCGTGGTGCTACCAATTGTTATATCTTCTCTGCGTTGGGAATAAAATAAGGTGTTAAGAAAAAGATCAAATGCTAACTTGCTTCCCCACATTACTTCCCATGATATTTCTAATCGTAGGGAGAGGGATTGTAAGGCTTTAGCCAATTAAAAAAATGCCCCAAAGGCTGCCAAAATTCACTCTACTCATTTTACGCTGCCTTTTATCTCTCTATATAGGTAAAACGGCGCCATTACAGATTGGGCGCGACAATGCGTGAGTGGGTCGTGCAGTGCATGCATTAATTGCGTTAAATATTTTAACGTGATACATTTTTAAAATAATTAATTACCGCCATTATCGGGATAAATTTGATAACCCTACCTTAAGCCTAAACTAAAGACTTTGGATGAGTATAACATATTATGTCTGTAACGTTAAATACAATTAGAAAACGATTTAATTAAAAAAAAAATATATGTTTAAATAAAGGCATGGCCGATATTGTTTTGCCGATTCCGATACTTTGAAAATGACGTGATCGGATCGATCGGGACATCTCTAATGCCTACATTATTTGCCATTTTGTGTCCAGTCGTTTTTTTTTTGTCCCATAAACAATACCTTATTGTACCTCACAGTAAGCCTGAACGATATCTCGTTTAAACATCGCCATCGCAAACACGTGCGATAGTTTTTTTTTAAATCCATATACGCCTTGCTTTCTACTCTGCGCACAGCCTCACACCCTCCCTCTCCCAGCCCTTTGTTCCTCTCAGTCACTGCGGCACTTGCTTATTAAAGTTAACGATGGCTTTGATCTGGCCAAAGAAGCAGACTTCACACGGGCATCTGTCAATAATCGTTTAACTTGTTTAACAGTTTCTGCAAGGAAGCCGCGCTGGAATGAATGTGTGTGTGTGTGGAGACGTTGGAGACATATAAATGCCAGAAGTGATCACGAGGAGTTTGAAATTTCCTCATGTCACTCCAACCGTCACAGCTAAGGTAGATAAACAGAAGCATTTAATAAAGCCAAGCATTTATCTACTACAGTACTTTATTCTTGTTCAAAAATGATTTGGTGGACAGTTATGTTTAAAACTGATCATAGTTTTGACATATGAAGTGCTTAAAATCCATTTTATATACATTTTTTAAATCACTTTGGGGGAAAAAGTGAGAAAAAACATGTCTTATATGTATCTCTTTCCAATGCTAAATCTGAATAAATACATTGAGGACAAAAAACAAAAACAAACAACAACAAAAAACTTATCGCGGCGGGTTCTGGTCCCCATTAACCGCGAAAAACGAGGGATCACTGTACACTGTGGTGATTGTGAGTCATCCAAAGTCTTTACAAACAGTTATTCAAGTCATCAAGTGAAAATTTCTTTTAAAAAATTATGTAATTTTTTAAAATATCGCAATATAATATTGCAATATATCGCAAACCCCAAAAAAATCGCAAAAATAGTTTTTTCCAATATCGTTCAGGCCTACCTCAGAGTATCTTATTTTTTACTTTACTTTATGAATATGAAGTGTTCCTTACTAAATGTAAGGTTGTTCAGCTTTACAGACAGCAAACAAGGCATTTTTTGCTTTTTGAAGCTTCTTACCTCTTTCACTTTTGACAATTTGTAAAGCTAAAACAAAATTATGTACACTTATTGTTAAAATGCGTGTCTTTTCGAACATAAAACATTTGACACAAAACAAGTGATGTTCAAACGTCCATTTAGTCTGATCAATATGTAATTTCAGTAGATTTAATTAGGATAATTAAATTGAGTACACCGCATGGGAACTACGTACATCCTTAAATGTCCAAATTGAGTACTGCTTGTCATTTTCCCTGCAAAATGTCATGTGACTTGTTACAGGAGTGCTGTCAGCATTGCTGCTTACTACACCATCAATTGACCAGACAGCTCCTACAGACATTGCGCCACGCCTTCCCGTAGGGGGCCGGGCCAGGCAGAGCGTCGTGCACTGCAGCTTTCACTGCTATAAACTCGAACATACGCTGCGTTCAAAGGCCGGATTTAGGTGGAAATCGGACGAAGGTTTTACTGCATGCAAGCAGACAGAAGTGTCTCTAGAGCAATTTGGTCGAGGATTCAAGATGATTATTATATTAAATAGCACCATGCATGCACTTTGAAACGTGAAAAAAAAAAAATCGATAGATAAAATTAGTTTATTCGTATAATTAGTATATTACTTTGGCTTGAAATATTTACGTAAAATGAATGATAACTTCCCGTTTTTTTTTTTTTTTTTGCTTTTAACAAAGAATCTAGGCTGTTTTATGTTCATATCTATGAAATTCCGCAATTTAAGTAGGGCTGTCAAAATTATCGCGTTAACGGGCGGTAATTAATTTTTTAAATTAATCACGTTAAAATATTTGACGCAATTAACGCACATGCCCCGCTCAAAAAGATTAAAATGACAGCACAAAGTCATGTGCACTTGTTACTTGTGTTTTTTGGAGTTTTGTCGCCCTCTGCTGGCGCTTGGGTGCGACTGATTTTATGACCATGAGAATTGTGTAATTATGGACATCAACAATGGCGACCTACTAGTTTATTTTTTGATTGAAATTTTTACAAATTTTATTAAAACGAAAACATGAAGAGGGGTTTTAAGATAAAATTTCTATAACCTGTACTAACATTCATCTTTTAAGAACTACAAGTCTTTCTATCCATGGATCGCTTTAACAGAATGTTAATGTTAATGCCATCTTGTTGATTTATTGTTATAATAAACAAATACAGTACTTATGTACAGTATGTTGAATGTATATATCCGTCTTGTGTCTTATCTTTCCATTCCAACAATAATTTACAGAAAAATATGGCATATTTTATAGATGGTTTGAATTGCGATTAATTACGATTAATTAATTTTTAAGCTGTGATTAACTCCATTAAAAATTTTAATCGTTTGACAGCCCTAGATTTAAGCATTTATTTATTTTTCAATTTTAATTTTCAACTTAAAAAGCTCTTTGTTTCGTGACGGCCGCCATGTTGGATTTCACAATACCGTAATTTTTGCTTGAAATATTCACGTAAAATGAACAACAACTGCCAGTTTTTTTACTTTAAACCAAGAATCAAGACTGTTTTACGTTCATATCTATAGAAATTCCGCGATATAAGCATTTATTTACAAGAATTTTCAACTTAAAAAGCTCTTTGTTTCGTCACGGCCGCCATGTTGGATTTCACAATACCGTAACTTTTGCTTGAAAAATGAACAACAACTGCCAGTTTTTTTTACTTTAAACCAAGAATCAAGACTGTTTTACGTTCATATCTATAGAAATTCCGCGATAAGCATTTATTTACAAGAATTTTCAACTTAAAAAGCACTTTGTTTTGTGATGGCCGCCATGTTGGATTTTGTATCTACACATGACATTAAAATTGCTATTTCTGGCAAAAACTTATATGATATGTTAAATATTGATATTGATCTTGGAAATGTAGGTGATCATCCCTGCATTTGGAGGTTTTTGTGCATCTAACGTAAAATCTGAGAATTTTGTAACCAAGTTTTGTTATACTTACATAAAAAGAATAATTAATCAGGATTTTATTATGGAACGACTTTGGATGTTTTCGATGCCGCTGCTCACGGACACTCATACTAGTATATGCCTAAGGGAGGTGCCGGTTTTGGTTTTAGGTCGTTAATGGCTTTGGTTTTGAAAATATTTGAATTTTTGAAAATAGGCCCCCTACGGATCAGCCTAAACCCCGTGTCCCGTCAACTGATAATGAAGTCTATGGTTACAGTAGACATATGTATGGCTGCTCATTCTCTCTCCTCCTGATGGGCTCACTCCCACAATGGTGTTACACTTGTAAAGCGCCTTTCCTATCTTGCTCAAGGATACTTAGACGAGTTCATCAGGGTGGAGAATCGAACCCACAACCTCTGGGTTGGGGAACGACTACACTACCATTGAGCCACATCATCCCAAAGGTAAGTCCTGGTATACAGTGGGGGGGGAAAAAAAAAAAAAAAAAAAAAAAAACATTGTTTGATTTTTAAAGAATTTATTCGCAAATCATGGTGGAAAATAAGTATTTGGTCAATACCAAAAGTTCATCTCACTACTTTGTTATGTACCCTTTGTCGGCAATAATGGGGGCCAAACATTTTCTGTAACTCTTCACAAGCTTTTCACACACTGTTGCTGGTATTTTGGCCCATTCCTCCAGATCTCCTCTCGAGCAGTGATGTTTTGGGGCTGTCGTTGGGCAACACGGACTTTCAACTCCAAGACTCCAACAAGAACGGTGAGCAAGAATCCCAGAACCAAACGGAGGGACCTAGTGAATGATCTACAGAGAGCTGGGACCACAGTAACAAAGGCTACTATCAGTAACAAAATGCGCCTTTAGGGACTCAAATCCTACACTGCCAGACGTGTCCCCCTGCTGAAGAAAGTACACGTCCAGGCCCGTCTGAGGTTCGCTAGAGAGAATTTGGATGATCCAGAAGTAGACTGGGAGAATGTGTTATGGTCAGATGAAACCAAAATAGAACTTTTTGGTAGAAACACAGGTTGTCGTGTTTGGAGGAAAAAGAATACTGAATTGCATCCGAAGAACACCATACCCACTGTGAAGCATGGGGGTGGAAACATCGTGCTTTGGGGCTGTTTTTCTGCAAAGGGACCAGGACCTGTGTAAAGGAAAGAATGAATGGGGCCATGTATCGAAAGATTTTGAGTGAAAATCTCCTTCCATCAGCAAGGCCATTGAAGATGAGACGTGGCTGGGTCTTTCAGCATGACAATCATCCCAAACACACAGCCAGGGCAACAAAGGAGTGGCTTCGTAAGAAGCATTTCAAGGTCCTGGAGTGGCCTAGCCAGTCTCCAGTGGCCTATACTACGAAGCCGGTTTTCTGGTTTAGCAGGGTAACTTCGAGAGTAACTTTATCACGTGCGACGTAAGTTCGCGGCTATGCGAGACTACGAAAGGTGGATATGTTGGAACCGAGAAGTGTTGCCATGGCAACACACGCCACACGCCAAACCTGGTCGTGTCAGAGTTAGATCTTGCTTAACATCAGGATTCCAATGAACCACGCTCTATTTAAACAGCACTCCTCCGCGGACGTGTCCTCCTGACAATGACAGCGTACTTGGACGACCCATACGACACTGGCGCGCGGATTGTGAGGGGCTCTCTCCGGAGGGCACGGGTATTTCGGGACCGCCAGAATCCGCTGGCGTACCCGGAAGATGTTCTCCATGAAAGATATAGATTTTCAGCTGAGGGAATTCTTTACCTGTGCCAACTGATCTAGGCAGACGTCACTAATGTAACCCGCCGAGTCAGGCCCTCACAACCGCGCAGATTGTGTGTGCCTGTCCGTGCGCTCTTTCGCCAGGGACAATATATGTATTCCATCGGTGATGCTGAATATCTGCGTTAGAACACTGTATGCCGTGCGATTCGGAGTGGGGTATGGAAACGCTTCAAATTGATGCATTTATAATAATCATAGAAATATGTAGACTATTTAAACATTGAGAAAACTTGCGTTTTTTTCTGCCAACTCGAGGAGATTAAATTAAATGTCAAATCCACTGATAGGACAGACGCACAAATATAAAAGATATAAATGTTTATTGAATATGCATCTTACAGTCTTGTTTAACTGTGAAAAATCGTTACAAAAGACGGGCTTTTATTTACGCAACAACGCATGGCATCCCCGCATTTCCTTCTTCTCCTGAGTCCTCACAAATATAACATAATTTTTTTTTGTTGTCGGGCTCGGGCCTGCAAATCAAGTTTATTGATCGGACTCGGGTCGGGTCGGGCTGGATTTTTTAGGCCCAAACTAAAAAAAAGAACATACGTATTCGTACAGTCAAGGGGACTAAACATACAATCATCCTGTTTCGTGTGGTGATGCGTGACAATTATTTCTTACTGTTAATGTACCAAATCTTATTTTATTGTCCTGACAGCAGGCTTTATTTATTTTCATGGACATAAGTAAACTGGCATATTGACGCATTCACAAATCACACGCTCTGTAAATTCGCTGTCAACAGACCCGTTGCGCTCTACTCGCCAAAGCGGTGTTGGATTTCACGGTGAGGGTGGATTTTAATTCCTCATAATTCCGCATGATCATCGCGCATTCCTCCTCCGTGAAGTAAGGTGCCCGTGCCATCGTCACAAGTAGTGTTTGACTCTGGTCACCGCCCCCTTTTATGTGAACGCGCAGTAACTCTGACTGGGTTGACACAGGTTCGACTAATGAACCTCATAATCAGCGTCGTAGCACCGATTGACCACAAACTAGACAACCAGGTTTTGCCAACTCCGGTTACCCGATGGTAAACTGGATTACTTCTGGGGAGGTTGAACTCGGTTCGTAGTATAGGCCACAGATCTCAAACCCATAGAAAAGCTGTGGAGAGAGTTGAAAGTCCGTGTTGCCCAACGACAGCCCCAAAACATCATTGCTCTCGAGGAGATCTGCATGGAGGAATGGGCTAAAATACCAGCAACAGTGTGTGAAAAGCTTATTAAGAGTTACAGAAAAAGTTTGGCCTCCGTTTTCGCCAAAAAAGGGTACATAACAAAGTATTGAGATGAACCTTTGGTATTGACCAAATACTTATTTTCCACCATGATTTGCAAATAAATTCCTTAAAAATCAAACAATGTGAGTTTCAGTTTTTTTTTCCATATTCTGTCTCTCATGGTTGAGGTTTACCCATGTTGACAAATACAGGCCTCTGTAATATTTACAAGTGGGAGAACTTGCTCAGTTAGTGGTTGACTAAATACTTATTTGCCCCACTGTATAAACAACATTCTTTTCTATACTTTTCATTTCTTTTTCAAATTATTTGACCTAAAAAATTATGCCTGGAATTATTATTACACATGGGGGTTCATGATAGGAAGTGTTGCATGCATTAATTGGAGTTCAGTTTTTTTTTTTTTTCATGGCAAAAATCCATTCACGATACCAGCACTTTCACATTACGAACTTGGTCGTGGAACTGATTGTCCTAGCATCATGTATATAGTGTTTCAGTCGTCTACTTGTCAGTACATTTCATTATCACATGAAAATGCAGCTTGATGGATTTTTTTTTTTTTTTTTTAACACAGATGAGCTGGAAAGACGTTTGAATATTTTTATAGCTGAGTGTAATTAAGACTAGGAAATAGCAGTCGTCGCAGGAACGACTTCCTGCTGCTGACGCTGAATTTTGAAGGCAAAAACAAAGCGATAGAACACACGTTGGATTTCCTAGCTCAATGATCGACTTGGTACCGCTTACGCTGAGCGACAAATTTCAGAGGACTTAGCTGTAACTTGAAGTTAGACTTAAGATTTCCTCATAACTCACTGTTAGAGTAATTCAATGAAAACTCCACTGTTGTTGCTCTTTCCAGCATGACCAAGGCCCCATTCCCCCACCTCTTCCCATCATATTTAGTACAGACTGTCTGCAATGCACCTCTGGCATTTCCTGTAAGTAAAATACAGGGTTTGGGCAAAGCAACTATCTTAATTGAAACCAAACGGAGGCTACTGTATGTCTACTGTAAGCAAAGCAGGTGTACATGTGTGTCACCCAATAACTTCTACATTCTGTTCTTCCCTAAGCGGCATTAATCAGGCAAGCGAAGGCTTGATAAGCCCCAGAGGTGTTTTTATTCCCAGACTTGAGGACAATCTTCAAGAGCTGGTCCAATGTCAACACATTACTACACAGAACACTTGTTAAGAAATTCTTAAAATGCTTTCGCAAGACATAAAATCTCCAATAAGACACACAGCAGGGAGCACATGAAAGTTTTCTCAAAGGTTGTATTTTTTCTCTTGATATATTGGTGAGCGTGTGGTTCTTACCTTTGCTTCGCATTTCTTGTGGCAAGGAATTCGGCACACTAGAGGAAAATAGAAGAAAACAGGATGAGTTCACTACTTTAAGGTAACAGCCTACAAATTGGTATTTAAATTAAAAAAGTAAGCCCAATATTTTGCGGACATTAAGTCACACCGGAATATACAGTAAGTCGCACCAGCCAAAACATGCGCAATGAAGAATGAAAAAAAATATAAATCAAATTTTCGGGAAGTCTATCAAAAAAGCTCTTAAAAAATAATAACTAGCCCTGCAAGCAGGACTCAATGGGCCCTCGGGAGGCCTGTGTCGATTTCTACAATTTCTTTTCGGTGATTTTTTTTTTTTTGGGGGGGGGGGGGTCATTTGGTTTTTTTCCCTTACAGGAGGAGTCGGTCTCGTAGAAAAGGCCATAGGGTTAGGGTTAGTTGTGGTGGAAATTTTTAAAAATGGTCCACAGCAAGGCTCCGGCCTGCATGGATGATCTGGCAACTGCAATTAAAGAGAGTTGGCACCAAATTGATGAAGAATACTCATCAAGTCCATGCCTCAGATAATACAAGCTGTCATAAAAGCAAGAGGTGGCGCTACTAAATACAAGAGATGTGTTTTGATTGTTATTTCTTTGTTTGTTTCTCATGATTCCATATATTTGTCCTCAGAATGGAGTGATTCCATATATATTTCCCTGCACTAGCGCTATAAAAGTAACATTTACTGACCACCACAACGTTTTTCATTAATTTCTTTTGGTGTTTCTGAATGCTAAAGAGTTGCACTTTTGAACTAATTCATTGTTTTTTGTTCTACATGATAAAATGTCTGAGTGAGTGCTCGTCCGAGACTGGTGATTCCATACTTATTGCTAAGGGTTGTAATAATCATAACCTAACTGTTTATTGGATGCAGCATTGTGTAGGAGTTTTGAGTAATCTAAAAAAAAAAAAAATCAAATGTGAAAGAAGCCAATCCTCCCCTTGGATGTCAACACAATATTTGCAGGCTTCCTTTGCAGGCTTTTGAAGCCCCCTCACTGGACTCCCCCCATGCAGGGTCTACAAATGAGGGTCAATAGAGGAGCACATGAGCCAGCGCCTCATAAATTGTCAGTTTCCTTTTCGAAGAACACAGAGAGTGAAAACACGGCCCTGTATGCTCAGGCGTAGCTTTTCCAAATAAAGGAGGAGATTGTATGCTTTTATTGGAACGTTGTACACCTTATGTAATGAGTTATTCTTCCCGTCTAGAGGCACATTTTTCAATGTCGGCATAATCAAATGCAGTATCTGCTGCCATTAGTTCATATGTTCTGTCTGTACATTATGCTTACGGAATGCTCGACAGAAGTGCTGTGTGTTCTGAAACTTAAACTCAAGTTTATTTGTAGCAGTGTTGTTTTCGTCAACAATGGCGATAACGAAAACATTTCGTCAACAAATTTTTTCATGACGATGACGAGCTAAAAATGTGGCTTCGGAGACTAGAACATAACGAGAAGAATGCCAGTTTTCGTCTGACGAGACAAAAGTGTGACATAGTGTTACATTTTCACTGTCACAACACTGTCATATGTTCACAATGTGTGAGTCAACCCGACATTTTCATATTGTACGTAGAGTACGTCAGCTTGCATCGTAGCAGTGTTTGGGTCGTGTCACTCATGTGAGATGTGCTGCGTCTCACTCTCCTAACCGGAGTTTAGGATGTGTTTCAAGCCATGCGGCGTTCCATTTTGCTTGTTTGGAAACACATGGTAAGATTGTTTTTCTTATCTTAGCAATAGAGAATATGCTTTAGCCTCTATAGGTCTGTGCTGATTTATCATCACACACTAAATGTAACTTGTTACATTAGCATAGCATTCGAGTTAGCATTAGCATCAACTTTAGCATGGCTAGCATACGCCTACGCTCGGACAACTTTTTTTTTTTTTTTTTTACATACAGTTCGTGGCTTCTAAGTGGGTTTAATTGAAAATAATATACTGCTTTTCCTGCTGAGAGCATGAGAGCCCTCTAGAGGAGAAAACATATTTCCTATTATGAAACTAAAAGAATCATATCTCCAGTTGTCCGTGGTCAATCGGCGCCAAATAAAAACTGGGAGAGAGATTAAAATCTGCACTTTCGATTCATGTTGACACACTCTATGTTAGGCGCTTAATTTGTTACGGTGCTTTAAAGACGCCACGTGACTGAACAGTCCCGCGTGATAATAGAACGGCAAGCTTGAGTCTGATTGGTATACTGGAGCAATGTGATTATTGTTGTTTTGTTGTCTTCACAAATCTACTCAAGTAAAATAAGTTGTGGTACAGGTTATAGTTGCAAGTTATCTGACGAAATGGAACCATGGAAAAAAATTAACAATCAGGGTCCTAGGAGGTATCCTTGAGGCACCCCAAATCTTTCACGGGTTTGTGGAAGGCAAGCAGAGCTTCATAGAGTTTTGTTGAAACACCAGATTAGCATAGATGGTGAGGTATTGGCGTTCGGTGATGCAAAACATACATGAGTGTATACTTAAATTGCGCTTTAATTCTTGGTCCTTATAGGGTATTGTGATGAAAGAATGTCACAGACATTTGGGAACTGTTTTAAATCACGGTGGGAAAAATGTATGACTTGTCTCCTACAAGCCAAGCAGAAGTTTCATACCGACAAACTACAAACTTGAAAATGGGTCAATTTGACCCACAACATAACAGGGGGTTAAAGAAATCCAATGACATCATCCTGCATTTGGTTCCTATTTAGGCACTCGAGAGACTTGCGCTCGTACTAAGTATGCGTCTGTGTGTGTGTTGGGGAAAGTAATTTTGACTTGTTAATTACAGGCCATCAAATGCGGGCAGCGCCGTGAAATTCTAGCAAAAAAAAAAAAAAAAAACATTCAAGTTCCCAAGGTCTTTAAGGTTTTACATCACGGCCCACATTGCCCACGCGGTGTAAAGAAACAGCATAACGTCACATTCATTCTGGAACAAAATACACTTTCTAATGCTGCTGATTTTTCCAGATTGGTCCTTATTATTTCTGTATGAGTACACACCACAACCCATTTGTGAGAAAACCTTCAGTTTCCTTTTAAAAACAAGATTTTCCATCTTAAATGCCACAGGAACTGTTGCCTTGATTGTTCACAAAAGTTATGGACTGTATGTCTATGTATACTCACCGGTCACTTTATTAGGTACACCATGCTAGAAACGGATTGGACCCCCTTTTGTCTTCAGAACTGCCTCAATTCTTCGTGGCATAGATTCAACAAGGTGCTGGAAGCATTCCTCAGAGAGTTTGGTCCATATTGACATGATGGCATCACACGGTGCAGAATTGTCGGCTGCATGTCCATGATGCAGATCCCCGTTCCACCACATCCCAAAGATGCTCTATTGGATTGAGATCTGGTGACTAGGGAGGCCATTTGAGTACAGTGAACTCATTGTCATGTTCAAGAAACCAGTCTGAGATGATTTCAGCTTTATGACATGGCACATTATCCTGCTGAAAGTAGCCATCAGAAGTTGGGTACATTGTGGTCATAAAGGGATGGACATGGTCAGCAACAATACTTAGGTAGGCTGTGGCGTTCCAACGATGCTCAATTGGTACCAAGGGGCCCAAAGAGTGCCAAGAAAATATTCCCCACACCATTACACCACCACCACCAGCCTGAACCGTTGATGCAAGGCAGGATGGATCCATGCTTTCATGTTGTTGACACCAAATTCTGACCCTACCATCCGAATATCGCAGAAGAAATCGAGACTCATCAGACCAGGCAATGTTTTTCCAATCTTCTATTGTCCAATTTCTATGAGCTTGTGCAAACTGTAGCCTCAGTTTCCTGTTCTTAGCTGAAAGGAGTGGCACCCGGCGTGGTCTTCTGCTGCTGTAGCCCATCTGCCTCAAAGTTCGACGTACTGTGCGTTCAGAGATGCTCTTCTGCCTACCTTGGTTGTAATGGGTGGTTATTTGAGTCACTGTTGCCTTTCAATCAGCTCGAACCATTCTCCTCTGACCTCTGGCATCAACAAGGCATTTCCGCCCACAGAACTGCCGCTCACTGGATATTTTTTCTTTTTCGGACCATTCTCTGTAAACCCTAGAAATGGTTGTGCGTGAAAATCCCAGTAGATCAGCAGTTTCTGAAATACTCAGATCAGCCCTTCTGGCACCAACAACCATGCCACGTTCAAAGTCACTCAAATCACCTTTCTTCCCCATACTGATGCTCGGTTTGAACTGCAGGAGATTGTCTTAAACCATGTCTACATGCCTAAATGCACTGAGTTGCCGCCATGTGATTGGCTGATTAGAAATTAAGTGTTAATGAGCAGTTGGACAGGTGTACCTAATAAAGTGGCCAGTGAATGTATATGCACATGGTGCTTTTAACCCACCTTCTTCCCCTTCCCATTTTTAATAAGCCTTAGACAAGGACAAGCCATTCTGAAACAGTGATTTTAGCCCCTTTCAGACATACCTGAACATTGTTAAAATCCCGGGATTTAAACGGGTAGCCCCCCTGTAAAGCAATTTCCCGGGTTGACTGACACGGAGATTACGCGGACATTTAACAGGTCGCATCTTAGTATTATGTCTGGGACTTTCCCGGGACGAGACGTGTGAAAGCACGCGTTTGATTCCCGGGTCAAAACACGAAGGCTGATGACGTAAATATCATGGAGGGCCGATCGTCATTTTCTCTTTCTTCGCAGTGAGACAAAAAGCAGGAAACAAACATCATAATTATCAATATGGCAAATTGGAAATGGCAAAATTAAACTGAAAACATATCGAAATAAAATTGCTACTGGATCATAGAGCCGAGGAAGAGATGTCTGTCATCCATCTTTGGAAATGTGTGGTTTATTTTGCTGCCGATGTTAACTTCGGCAACTGCGGAAACAAGGTTGTACCTCAAAGCAGACAACAACGGAGGGATGCGTTCAAGGGCTTATTAAATACAAATGTAGAGGATTTCAAAACAAGGGCAGCAGACGAACAAGCTAGAAAATGCATTAAATTTGAGAGTACAAGGTGCCGAATGGCGCCCAGCAAGTTATTATCTCAGCACCCTTCTCTTGGATTGCCTGGGCTTAAATACAGTCTTGTTGAGTTTCAATTGGCTGCAGGTACGGCGTCGGGAACGCTCCCACAGACGGCTCTATAACAAAACATCATCTGACCAACAGAATGTGACAGCCAATGCAGACCAAAAATGACGTAATGTCCGGGTTATAAAATCGCACCAGCCGCCCTCCCCGCACAGAGAGCGCCGAGATGCCAACCTGGGATTAATCAAGCCACTTTCACACATACAACCCAGTTTATTCCAGTTTAAGTCATGACACGGCTACATTCCTTGTCCCTTACACGGGAATTTCCGGGATATAAGTCTGAAAGTGGCTCTAGTTTTCTTTCAGCCACTTTGAAACCCAGTTTGCCACAGTCTTGGTTTCAATGCTTCTTGAAATTGCACCCATGGATGAACCTACAACTATGCAAGTTTGTAATTCTATTGATGTCTTGGCTGATTTTTTTTTTCTGGGGATGATACACAAAGAAGCATGTTTTAGGTGTGCATGAAAAAGTAATAAACATGTGTCTTAAAAAATGAGAAAAACTGTCATTTTCGCATTATAAGGCGCACCTGACTATAAACCGCCACCCAACAAGTTTGCACGAAAACAACTTTTGATATTTACACCAAAAGATACGTATGAACCGGTAACTCTTTATTTGACAGTGGTACCATACGACTGTCATAAGACCAAATGAACCACCATGAAGCTTCGAACCAACTGGCTGCAAAGCTTCATTGCTTCAAGAACCTTTCTTTGGCCATCACTGCTCCCTTGAGGGAGAGACGGTCAACCTCTGCTGCCACTTGCTGTCAACACTGTTGTTGTCCAACATGCCTCCTAGCATGCATTGCAGCACTACAGATGTAAACAACAATCAAAATTCTGTGCTAATCATTTCTTCAGTTACTGTTCCAGTTGTTTCATAAATTGCTAGTTATGGTATTTGGTAACACTTTACTTGATAGTGGCACCATAAAACAATCATAATTATGACATGACACTGTCATGAGCATTAATGAATGCTTATAAAAGATGTAATTTAGTGTTATCTGGCAAATTATCTCACTTTTGAATGGATGTAAAAGATCTGAACTGGACATCAATGGAGTTCCGGACATATTTTTGCCGGATGACATCTGTCATAAGCATTCAGTAATGCCCATGACAGTGTCATGTCATAATTATGACGGTCTTATGAAGGTCTTATGACACCGCTGTCAAATAAAGTGTTACCTATTAACCCAAATAAGTAGGGCTGTCAAAATTATCGCGTTAACGGGCGGTAATTGATTTTTTTTAATTAATCACGTAAAATATTTGATGCATTTAACGCACATGCCCCGCTCAAACAGATTAAAATGACAGCACAGTGTAATGGCCACTTGTTACTTGTGTTTTTTTGTGTTTTGTCACCCTCTGCTGGCGCTTGGGTGCGACTGATTTTATGGGTTTCAGCACCCATGAGAATTGTGTAATTACTGAAATCAACAATGGCGGGCTACTAGTTTATTTTTTGATTAAAGATTTTACAAATTTTATTAAAACGAAAACATTAATTACATTTAGTATGAAATTTCTATTAAACTTGTACTAACATTTATCTTTTAAGAAATACAAGTCTTTCTATCTATGGATCGCATTAACAGAATGTTAATGCCATCTTGTTGATTTATTGTCATAATAAACAAATACATTATTTATGTACCTTTGAATGTATACTGTATATCCGTTTTGTGACTTATCTTTCCATTCTAACTATAATTTACAGAAAAATATGGCATATTTTATCGATGGTTTGAATTGCGATTAATTACGATTAATTAATTTTTAAGCTGTAATTAACTCGATTAAAAAATTTTAATCATTTGACAGCCCTACAAATAAGTCAAAAAATAAGCCGCACTGGACTATAAACTGCAGAATTCTAAATGAAGGGGGAAAAGTAGCGGCTTATAGTCCGAAAATTACGGTATTTTTAATCGTAACTGTCTTACTGTGAAACAGCGAGGAGCAAATTGTTTGCGTTTTACTGTATGTAAAGATTTGCTTTCCCTTGTTTCTTAGAAATGAAGCTACTCGTAAGATGAGCGACTTGTAAATCAAGGCTCTCCTGCACAATAAAGGTTGATGAAGTCAAGCCAATGTCAACATCTTCCCACAATTCCTTATCGGCCCCATGCTTTTTTTACCCAGCTTGTGTTGATGTGTTGCTATTCAAACGCAAGTTGCATCACATCTCGAAGAAGCGCAAATAGCTTCAAGGCTGAAAAGTATGCCAGATAAGACACACATATTACACACGTTGATGTCGCTCAGTGCCTCGGTCAATGGCCAGTAATCAACACTCTGGAGAAGAAAAGTCTGTACAATAATACAGCTTTTTACTGTAGATGGCTCTTGTATGCACAAACAGTACATATGAGGGTTAGAGGAAGGAAAATATGATGGAGAATCTGGCGATTTCCTTCCTCTGGTCCTTCAGTAACAAGTGTGTACTCCCACAGGGCTGGGCTGAACCCCTCCCTGTACAACACTGAACACAATCAGTGGGCTTGGCCGGAGAATTTCCTCTTCCCCTTCACTCTCACTTTCCCTCCATCCCTATTACGTCTTTCTTTTCAGCCCGACCAACACGTGAACACCAAGAGAAGTACATGTACACAGTCAGAGTGGACGCCCTTATAAACACACTAATTTTTTACAGCAGTTTCACGTTTAGCCAACCAAAGATACGTACCGTAATTTTCAGACTATAAGCTGCCACCCAAGAGACGGCATTTGTTCAAAGATACAGTAAGCCGCACTGGACTATAAGCCACAGCTGTCCTCACTGTATGATGGGATATTTGCATCAAAAGATATTAACCCATAACACTTTAATTGACAGCACCATCAAAAGACTGTCATAAGACCAAATGAACCACCAGCTTTGAACCAATTGGCTCCAAAGCTTCATTGTTTCAAGAAGCTTCATTTGGCCATCACTGCTCCCTTGGGGGAGACAGTCAACCTGTGGTGCCACCTGCTATTAACACTGTTGTCGTCCAGCATGCCTCCTAGCATGCATTGCAGCGCTACAGATGTAAATAACAATCAAAATTCATGTTCTGTGCTAATTATTTCTTCAGTTACTGTTCCAGTTGTTTCATTAATTAAGTGGTGCCATAAGACTGTCATAAGACCATCATAATTATGGCATGACACTTCCATGAGCATTAATGAAAGCTTATGACAGATGTCATTTTGTGTCATCCGGAAAATTATCTCAATTTCAATGGCTATAAAAGATTCGAGCTGTTCCAGTTGTTTCATTAATTAAGTGGTGCCATAAGACTGTCATAAGACCATCATAATTATGGCATGACACTTCCATGAGCATTAATGAAAGCTTATGACAGATGTCATTTTGTGTCATCCGGAAAATTATCTCAATTTCAATGGCTATAAAAGATTCGAGCTGGACATAAATGGAGTTAGTGAGATAATTTGCCGGATGACATCTGTTATAACCATTCATTTATGCCCATGACAATGTCATGTCATAATTATGACAGTCTTATGAGAGTGTTATGACGGTTCTGTCAAATAAATCAGCAGCCAATCAACAAATAAGCCGCACTGGTCTATACGCCGCAGGATTCAAAATGAGGGAAAAAAGTAGCGGCTTATAGTCCGAAAATTACGGTACATATTTTACATGTGAAAAAGAAATGTCACAAAACTTATGTATTTTCAGTGATACCTTCGACGAGATCAAATTAAAAATAAGCAAAGGAGTAAATCGTAAGTCGAGAGTGAAAATTTGAGGTAGGCATACACATATTGAAAGCATTTCCATTCATTTGAATGGAGTAAAATTATTTCAGTAATTAGGTTTTGAACACGGAATGAATCGTAATTACCGTATTGGCCCGAATATAGGACGGTGTTTTTTGCAGTGAAATAACACTGAAAAAGTGGGGGCCGTCTTATATTTGCAGTCTAGACATTATACCCATTTACGACACTAGATGGCGCCAGATATCATTGAAGCGATGTTCTGTCATGACAGATCTCAGCTACTCTCAAGTTTAACCAGTTTGCATTATTTTATTGCAATGTTTTTCCCTATTCAGATTTGTTTCAAGACTACAGTTAAAGTTAGACTTCACTTTGATGGTTAATGCAGTTATTGCAATTTTGTTGTTTAATCACAATAGATTGGTTTATTTACATTTCAAAAACTAAAAGCCATTCATTTACAAATGTGATTGCACTTTAGTTTCCTTTTTTAAACGTTCAGATATTAAGATTTGAATGAGGCAAAATAACATGTTTTTCTCTCATATATTGTTATTATAATTTGTTTCAGATGTAATTATTTTGTGTATGAAAATCAATTTGGTGTTCAAAAAGTCTTTTTTCAATCTTGAGTCTTGAAAAAGAGGGGTCGTCTTATAATCAGGGTCGTCTTATATTCGGGCTAATACAGTAGATGATTCTGTCTCAATATATTCACAAATTAACCCCTTCAGACCTGAGCATGCTGCTGAAGAACATGACGAGTTTGCGTCTCTTAACCAATAAATACACTGAATTTAGTTTCTATTGCCACTTCTGGGAGATGATTGGACGAAGTCACTTCATGAGGTTTGGCTCGTCCTCTTTGCTATTTTTGGCTCTTTGAAAATGGCTGACCAAACGCAACTTCAAAAAGGACAACGTAAAGTGCTCATTTCTCATCAAAAACACATTAACATTAAAAATAACCAATAAAAGCATGAAATATCCCCGACCAAAAAAATTGCATTTTGTTCTGGTGTTTTAATAGAGTAAAAAATCAGTGATTTTTATTTTTTATTTTTTTGGGCCCAGCAGAAAAAATGCGGGTCAGAAGGGGTTAAATTGCTCACTGTAAAGTCCTGACATGCATATTGGAACAGCAATACATAACGACGGACGTTAAGTGATTTCGACTTTACGACGATGGCATCCCGTCTGACAATTTGTCTCCAGTTGTTTTTTTTTGTTGTTGTTGTTTAATTTTTAGTAATGTTGACTTTCGTTGTGTGATGCATGAGGAAGAAGTCGCGCAGTTGAGTGAGGAAGCGAGAGGGGATAGATTACAGCTGTAAGCCTGCGCGCACATTTGTTGCTTGTGAAGCATCCACAGAAGCAACACCTTTCGTACTGTTTATTGTTCATTTTCAATTGTGGTCAAGTACTTCGGGTGAGTTTATGTAATTGTTTTTGATGATGTGCGGACGCTAGCTGAAAAACGCAAATCGTTTGTGTGGATTGTTATTGCTGTATCAGCAGCTAGTTATAAACGCAAATTTGAATTGCTGTTATTGAAGATGAAACTGATTTCATTTCATTTTTATTTTAGTTTCATTCTGCAAGTGTTGATGTCATGAGCAGCTGAATAAATGATGTCTGACATCGTCATTTTGGATCTTAGTTCACTGTCTAGCAAGGAGTTAGCTCCAATGTCTTGGCGAGGACAGTACAATTCCATTTTCCATATTATCTCCCTTTATTGAGTTGTGTATATCTAAAGAAGCCTTTTGGAAGATAATTGATTGTTTTGTTGAACTGCTTTGGGTTTGACTCACGTAAGGGTTATATCATTTTGCCGCCCATCCCACAGCTGCAAAAATCCTTGGCAGCTCCTTTGTGGGTAAAAAGCTCAACCTTCATCCAGCTGATGTGCTCATCATGGGAGGTTCATCAAAGGATGGTGCAGGAGTCCTTATGTGGAACAGCTGCTTCATTTTCAGGCATGCAGAAGAGCAGGTTACACTCAGCTGCCTGAAGAAGTACTATGGGGGGGAAGCTCCATGCTTAGGTTGGATTGCATTGCAGACGAAATGACTCTAGCGCCGTCTTGTGGATCACATCACTCAAGAAGACTTACATTTTAGCCATTTGAGAATAGGGATGCAATAAAATGCAGTAAATGAATAGAGCGCCAATATAAGACAATATAATATAACATAGTTTTGATTAAGTAGATGATGGTTACTTTTAGTCAGCTTCTTTATTTATTAATATATGTTTTCACACTTTATTATCCATACACAAATAAACTGCTGTATAGACAGACATACACTTTTTAAATGTACGCTCAATTGAAAAATAAAAACAGTAAAAATACAAATACTTAAACATTTCTAAGCGTTGTTATGTCCATGTCATGTTTTTTCCATGTCCATGTCATGTTTTTTCCATGTCCAGTCATGTCATGTTTTGTCCATGTCCAGTCATGTCCAGTCATGTTTTGTCCATGTCCATGTCCAGTCATGTCATGTTTTGTCCATGTCCACTGTCCAGTCATGTCATGTTTTGTCCATGTCCACTCATGTCTTGTTTTGTCCATGTCCAGTCCATGTCCATGTTTGGTCCACGTCCAGTCATGTCATGCTTAGTCCATGTCCGTGTCCAGTCATGTCCATGTTTTGTCCATGTCCATGTTTTATCCATGTCCAGTTCATGTCATGTTTTGTCCACGTCCATGTCCAGTCATGTCATGTGCTGTCCATGTGCAGTCTTGTCAAGTTATGCCCATGTCCGTGTCCAGTCATGTCCATGTCCAGTCCATGTCCATGTTTTTTCCATGTCCAGTTCATGTCATGTTTTGTCCATATCCAGTCATGTCACGTTTTGTCCATGTCCAGTCGTGTCTTGTGTTTTCCATGTCCAGTCATGTGTTGTCCATGTCATGTGTTGTCCATGTCCTGTCCATGTCTATGTCCTGTACATGTCCATGTCCAGTACATGTCCATGTCCATGTCCAGTCATGTCCATGTCATGTCCTGTCCATATCCATGTATTTTCATACCACTTATCCGCACAAGGATTATATTAATGATCACATTACATTACAATCAAATACAATAGAATATATTGTATTGGGAAGGATTTGTTTTTGCAATGTTAAAAAATAGCAAGCCTGTCATTGACATGTTTTCATATTGTGACCACTGACTACTGGGTATAACATGTTGTAATTATCTCTTATATCCAACAGATGGTGCAATTACTCTCACATTCTGCATTTCATCGTTTCAAGCCATACTGAGCCAAAACGTATACTGTATTTAACATGAGGAAAATGTCACAGCATGCCACCAAGTAGGCCTATAAGTGTCACAAAAACTATTTACATTAAAAAATATATATATATTGGAGATCTTGTCTCCATTGTGTCACAAATTTAGTAAATCAGCTTGAAATCTGGGCCTGTGAACTTGAACAGAATGCAATTTATTCTGTTGAATGAGTGGCAACAGGTGGATACACAAGTTTATTGGAATTTGAAGAACAACAAGAACTAAACGAACAAACATATTATTTGTAGTAGAAAATAATAATCCTCAATCCAATTAATATGTAAAATCGAACTATTTCCAGCACAGTGGTTAGAAATCCTACCTTAAAAACGTCAAATATTTGATTATTATGAAACAATGTCAACTTGTGTGTGTGTTTTGGGGGGGGGGGGGGGGGGGGTATGTGCGTGCGTGCGTTTGTCTCAGTGGGACCTGCATACCAGCTGTATGAGCTAAGCAGTTAGGACCAGAGTGATGATAACCTTCCACATCCACATACAACACATGCACAAATCAATTATGTTTTTCATTCAGCTCGTCTATAAATTGAACCTGTGCTTCCACCGCAAATCTGTCAATGAAAATAAAAAAGTCACTTCCTGCCCCGGAGGCCTCTCGCTTGCCAAAAATACCCCATTACGGAGTTCCTTGTTTTGTAACAGCGCCGCAGACCTGCGTCAACACGCCTATTGTGAGCGTAACCCACACCTAGTATCCTGGCAACCGACGGGTGGGAGGAAGTCCAAGCGCTTGTGTCATCCAAAGACCATGTGACTGCACAATGTTGGTAAACAAGAGCAGCACACCGGCGGGACAAACTGTTCTACTACTATGTGCTTACAGCAGTGGTTTTCAAAGTGTGGCACGAGTACCACCAATGGTATGTAGACTCCCTCTAGTGGTGCGCAAAAGATTTATTCAGTTAATTTTTTAGAGACTGCAGTGCATTAATCAAGTGCATTTCAATTTTATTCAACTACAAAAGAGTCACATTTAATTAATGGTTAAAAACGGTTTCTTTTCAAATATTTTGGAACAACTCTTAGGTGTAATATCATTTACCTCAATCCTCAAGTATACTATAATTCATTTCATTATTTTTTTTTCTCAAATACCAATGCAGTATTATTGCTGAAGGCTGTGGGTTATAAAATACCCAAAAGCCTTTTTTTCTGAAAATTTTGGCCTACTACGGCCACGTTTTTTTGCGCTATGCCCATTGCCAACTATTGTTTTGTTTTCACACTGACATTACGGCACCAAAAATTGAAGTCCACGTACCCCAAACAACTTTCTGTTCATATGTTATAAAAATAATATATTGACTAGGGATGTCCCGATCCGATCACGTGATCGGAAATCGGGCCTATCACGCCATTTTTCAGAGGATCGGAATCGGGTGAAAATGGTCGAGTTATTAATCTATAAATGTTCATAATTTTCTGCTTCATGCTCGTACAGCACCACAGCCTCAACTGAGTGAGTCCACTAAAATCCGCTCAAGCTGCTCACTTACAGTAAGTTGCCACAGCAACTGTTTAACAATTTAAACGATTATTGACGCATGCGGCGCTCGTTTCGGCTTGCAAGCATCTCTGGCAAGATCAAACCTCTGTCAATGTCTGTCAATCATCGTTAACTTTAATAAGCAACTCCAGTGTACTGCCTGACCAAGAAAAGCAGCAGGAGCGAGAGTGCGAGACTACGTGATTGGATCGGGACTGATACTGCATTTATTTATTTATTTTTAATTTTATTAAATGTTATTGTAATTGAAAATTTTTTTTATTTATTATTATTTATTAATTTATTACTTTTCTCTTATAATATTAGAAATGTATGACTTAATTTCCGTAATATTGCAACTTTAATCTCTTAATATTTTGTCCTTTTTTTTTTTTTTTTTTTTTTTTTTAAACAATGCTCTTAATAAATGGTTCAAACACATATTTCCACAAAAAAACGGCTAAACATACAGTGGGGTAAATAAGTATTTAGTCAACCACCAATTGTGCAAGTTCTCCTAATTGAAAAAGATTAGAGAGGCCCGTAATTGTCAACATGGGTAAACCTCAACCATGACAGACAGAATGTGTGTGTGTGTGGGGGGGGGCAGAAAATCACATTGTTTGATTTTTAAAGAATTTATTTCCAAATTAGAGTAAAAAATGAGTACCTACAAACAAGCAAGATTTCTCGCTGTCAAAGAGGTCTTACTTCTTCTAACGAGGTCTAACGAAGTCTAACGAGATTCCACTCGTTACCTGTATTAATGGTTATTATCGGTATATAAGACACCTGTCCAAAATCTCAGTCAGTCACACTCCAAACTCCACTATGGCCAAGACCAAAGAGGTGTCGAAGGAATCCAGAGACAAAATTGTAGACCTGCACCAGGCTGGGAAGACTGAATCTGCAATAGGTAAAACGCTTGGTGTAAAGAAATCAACTGTGGGAGCAGTTATTAGAAAATGGAAGACATACAAGACCACTGATGATCTCCCTCGATCTGGGGCTCCATGCAAGAGCTCACCCCGTGGCATCAAAATGATAACAAGAACGGTAAGCCAAAATCCCAGAACCACACGGAGGGACCTCGTGAATGACCTACAGAGAGCTGGAAACACAGTAACAAAGGCTACTATCAGTAACACAATGCGCCGCCAGGGACTCAAATCCTGCACTGCCAGACGTGTCCCCCTGCTGAAGAAAGTACACATCCAGGCCCGACTGCGGTTCGCTAGAGAGCATTTGGATGATCCAGAAGAGGCCTGGGAGAATGTGTTATGGTCAGATGAAACCAAAATAGAACTTTTGGGTAGAAACACAGGTTCTCGTGTTTGGAGGAGAAAAAATACTGAATTGCATCCGAAGAACACCATACCCACTGTGAAGCTTGGAGGTGGAAACATCATGCTTTGGTGCTGTTTTTCTACAAAGAGACCAGGACCACTAATCTGTGTAAAGGAAAGAATGAATGGGGCCATGTATCGAGAGATTTTGAGTGAAAATCTCCTTCCATCAGCAAGGGCATTGAAGATGAGGCGTGACTGGGTCTTTCAGCATAACAATGATCCCAAACACACAGCCAGGGCAACAAAGGAGTGGCTTCGTAAGAAGCATTTCAAGATCCTGGAGTGGCCTAGCCAGTCTTCAGATCTCAACCCCATAGAAAATCTGTGGAGGGAGTTGAAAGTCCGTGTTGCCCAACGACAGCCCCAAAACATCACTGCTCTAGAGGAGATCTGCATGGAGGAATGGGCCAAAATGCCAGCAACAGTGTGTGAAAAGCTTGTGAAGAGTTACAGAAAATGTTTGGCCTCCGTTATTTCCAACAAAGGGTACATAACAAAGCATTGAAATGAACTTTTAGTATTGACCAAATACTTATTATCCACCATGATTTGCAAATAAATTCTTTAAAAATCAAACAATGTGATTTTCTCGGTTTTTTTTTTTCCACATTATGTCTCTCATGGTTGAGGTATACCCCTGTTCACAATTACAGGCCTCTCTAATATTTTCAAGTGGAAGAACTTGCACAATTAGTGGCTGACTAGCTACTTATTTGCCCCACTGTACCTATAAACTAAAAAAACACTAGCTCAAACAAAAACGTAAGTCAGTCTTAACAGGGAGCAACTGGATTCAGCCATGTGAAATGCGTTATGTCATTCACTGTTGCCACTAGAGATGCAAACACTATTAAAGCAAATCATTACAACGCCACTTTAATTAAACGAATACTCGAAGCAGCAACATTTCATTCCAAGCTTTTTTCTAATTGAATTGCTCGAGTTAATCGATTAATCATTGCAGAACTATTTCAGAGTTAAAGCTTTAACATTGAATTCACTAATATATACATACAACATATATATATATATATATATATGTATATGACTGACCTCGACAGACGAGTCCATCGTGGACGATGACCTGTTTGCAAACGCAGCAGTGCTTGGACTTCTTGAAAGTCTTCTCTCGGAACGTGTGGGAATGCAGAGCCTCCAATTCCTCCGGCTGTGAAAAAGAAAAAATGAACAGGTGGCATGTCAGCGCTAAAATGTTTTTCCTTCATGGCATCCAGGTGACGGCTTTTGTTTTGGACAGATGTTCCCGCAGGTGTCGGCCAAACGGTTCATTGCATAACGTGGGGAAAGAATGAAATACCTGACTGCACGCATTAATCATAGATCTCCATTAAAAGCTTCTGAAGCCACCTCTGCTCCTAGAGCGTTACATCAATGTCTCAACACCATAGATAAGACTGTTTCTCAGACCTGATTTGCTACAAGAAATATGAAAAAAAAGAAAAAAATAAGAATTCACTTTATTTTAATTGAACAAAAAAAAAAAAAAAAACACGGTGTGATTGTCAAGGAAGAAACAGATGGCCATAAAGAAGATGAATGGGGAGTGCATCAGAAGAAATTCTGCACATAATAATCCATCAGTCTAGCCGTGCGACTCGAGACGGTACTTCCTGATTCATTAGGCATGTGCCTGTATGAGATTTTGACGGTACGATAACCGTGAGCAAAAATACCGCGGTTTCACGGTATTACGGTATAGCTATTTTGAGATGTATGGGTTAAAAAAATTGATAAAAAATTCCATTGAACAGGAATTTTTTTTTCAGAACATAGTTGCAAATTGGAACATGAATATATTGTTAAAATAAGTAAAATATCAATTAAAAAAACTAATATTTTAAATAAAATTAAAATACAATTTATAGACTATACCCACAGCTCAAGTTGCTCAAGATTAGAGCTAGAACAAAACAATTTGTATAAAAAAGTAAAAACACTTCTAAATATTTTTTTTTTAAATTACACTGCATGACTTTGTTTTGAGGGTGGAAAAGCTCAAGTGAAGTTTCGCCATTTTCAGCCACTGTGTCAACTCTAGTCTACATGTCATGCCTTTGTGTTAAAAAGAACATAAATAATTTATAAGTTAATAAGTTAGTTAAAAATGTATAAGTTAGTTAAAATGTCAATATTGTTGTGGAAAGGTTTCATCTAAAAAAAAATTTTTTTTTAAATGGGAGTGTGACCTCTCCTTGATCCAGCGAATGTGGATTTGTGCTTAGGGCAAGATCATCTTTCTGCAATTAGCGATCTTTGAGGCTACCATTTTTTTTTTTTCCCTCCTTCATTCAAGCGAATCATGCTTGTTTTCTCACTCTGCGGCTGTGAAACTCGACGAAGTTGCTCTCCCAGCTAAACCTAGGCTAACATTCGCCTTTGTAAGCTTTTATTTAGTTTGTATATCGAATTTGAAAGGAAAATGTGTGTTTTGTTTTTGGCGAACTTTTTCCATGGTGCTAATCTGTTGAAGCTACTCAAACATGGAAAAATACAATTGTACAACATTTTAAATGTATGCATTTTGTATATTCCACTTACCACGATTTGAGAGCTCAATAAATTGAAATTGAAAGAGTATTTGTTTTTGGGTTCGCTGGCTGTCTAGCCGATAGAGTCACTTTCACACACAGCAACAAACGGGAGGGGGTGAGCGCTGCCGCGCCACGTCACTTCTGGCTGCAGTTTTGACACATGAAAAATAGCGAATACCGTTCTACGGTCTGACGGAAAATTTTAGTGGTTTTGAAACCGCGACGTTTTCACACCACGGTAAACCGTGAAACCGGTCACCGGCACATGTCTATGATTCATCATGCAGTACTGCCTTGCAAATCTCAACTGTCCAGCAGGGGGACACGTCTCTCAGTGCAGGATTTGAGTCCCTGGCGGCGCATTGTGTCACTGATAGTAGCCTTTGTTACTGTGGTCCCAGCTCTCTGTAGGACATTCACTAGGTCCCCCCGTGTGGTTCTGGGATTTTTGCTCACCGTTCTTGTTATCATTTTGACGCCACGGGGTGAGATCTTGCATGGAGCCCCAGATCGAGGGAGATTATCAGTGGTCTTGTATGTCTTCCATTTTCCAATAATTGCTCCCAAAGTTGATTTCTTTACACCAAGCGTATTACCTATTGCAGATTCAGTCTTCCCAGCCTTGCGCAGGTCTACAATTTTGACTCTGGTGTCCTTCGACAGCTCTTCGGTCTTGGCCATAGTGAAGTTTGGAGTGTGACTGACTGAGCTTGTGGACAGGTGTCTTTTCTACCGATAATGAGTTAAAACAGGTGCCATTAATACAGGTAACGAGTGGAGGCTCGTTAGACCTCGTTAGAAGAAGTTAGACCTCTTTCAGAGCCATAAATCTTGCTTGTTTGTAGGTGAAAAAATACTTATTTTCCACTCTAATTTGGAAATAAATTATTTAAAAATCAAACAATGTGATTTTCTGTTTTTTTTATTTCACATTCTGTCTCTCATGGTTGAGATTTACCCATGTTGACAATTACGGGCTTCTCTAATATTTTCAAGTAGGACAACTTGCACAATTGGTGGTTGACTAAATACTTATTTGCCCCACTGTATATTTAGCCGTTTTTTGTGGGTATATATATTTGAACCATTTGTTAAGAGCATTTAAAAAAAAAATAGGACTACGAGAATAGTCAAAAT
Source organism: Corythoichthys intestinalis (assembly GCF_030265065.1). Lineage (NCBI taxonomy): Eukaryota > Metazoa > Chordata > Actinopteri > Syngnathiformes > Syngnathidae > Corythoichthys > Corythoichthys intestinalis. The sequence continues at coordinate 11,678,026 of NC_080406.1, read as the reverse complement.
ATTTCATTCACATTTCTAATATAATAAGAGAAAAGTAATATTACGAGAATTATGTGATATGTTGTAATATTACAGGATTAAAATTGTTATACAGTGATCTCTCGCTACATCACGCTTCAAACTTCCCACCTTCAGTCTATCGCAGGTTTTTTTTCAATTGAAATAAAATTTAATAAAATTAAAAATAAATAAATGCAGTATTTTACAAAGCTGTCCCGATCCGATCACGTAGTCTCTCACTCTCGCTCCTGCCGCTTTTCTTGGTCAGGCAGTACACTGGAGTTGCTTATTAAAGTTAACGATGATTGACAGACATTGAGCTTTGATCTTGCCAGAGATGCTTGCAAGCCGAAACGAGCGCCGCATGCGTCAATAATCGTTTAAATTGTTAAACAGTTGCTATGGCAACTCACTGTAAGTGAGCAGCTTGAGCGGATTTTAGTGGACTCACTCAATCGAGGCTGTGGTGCTGTACGAGCATGAAGCAGAAAATTATAAACATATATAAATTAATAACTCCACCATTTTCACCCGATTCTGATCCTCTGAAAAATGGTGGTCCCAGCTCTCTGTAGGTAATTCACTAGGTCCCCCCGTGTGGTTCTGGGATTTTTGCTCACCGTTCTTGTTATCATTTTGACGCCACGGGGTGAGATCTTGCATGGAGCCCCAGATCGAGGGAGATTATCAGTGGTCTTGTATGTTTTCCATTTTCCAATAATTGCTCCCAAAGTTGATTTCTTTACACCAAGCGTTTTACCTATTGCAGATTCAGTCTTCCCAGCCTGGTGCAGGTCTACAATTTTGTCTCTGGTGTCCTTCGACAGCTCTTCGGTCTTGGCCATAGTGAAGTTTGGAGTATGACTGACTGAGCTTGTGGACAGGTGTCTTTTCTACCGATAATGAGTTAAAACAGGTGCCATTAATACAGGTAACGAGTGGAGGCTCGTTAGAAGAAGTTAGACCTCTTTCACAGCCAGAAATCTTGCTTGTTTGTAGGTGACAAAATACTTATTTTCCACTCTAATTTGGAAATAAATTATTTAAAAATCAAACAATGTGATTTTCTATTTTTTTTTCCTCATTCTGTCTCTCATGGTTGAGGTTTACCCATGTTGACAATTACAGGCCTCTCTAATCTTTTCAAGTAGGAGAACTTGCACAATTGGTGGTTGACTAAATACTTATTTGCCTCACTGTAGATCGTTTGGAGATAGGATAGGGGGGCAAGGGGGTCAACTGTCTGTTTCTTTTGGTATCGTTTCAAGAAACCCCTAATGTGTTTGCCTTTTCCCGCTGAGGCCTGACCAAAGGGAAAGGTGACATCATTGCAGTCTATTTGTGCAGCTGGTCCCCTACATTGCGTCGATGGTTTGGCTTGTTAGTCCTTGTTGTGGGTTATATTAAGTGATTGTAAAGATTAGTTTTTGCGACTTTATCTTTTAATTGTCTGCATAAACATAATGTATTCTTATTGGATGGTATATTGAGCAACTCATCCAATTACTCTGGTGCCTATTTGCAGGGGTGAAAGTGGGCCAGAACTGTCAGGAACACAGTTCCGGTATAAGACTCAGAGCCGGAATGCTGTTCCGGTACACAGTGCTTTGATTCCAAAAATATGACGGCAACTGTCAAAACGCTATGTAAAAAAAAAAATGTGAAGCTGCCACACATGCATTTTATCTCCAAGAAGAAAAGAATCTACCAACATCAGATTTAAATACACAAGTGTTAACAACAAGCATAATAAAGTGCTCGTGTAGCATCATCCGTTTCCACCGATATTTATCATTTATTTTATTCCACGGACGGTAAGGAGGTTTCCCCAGCTACTGCAGTTATCGGAGTCTGACAATAATGAGTCACGTCAATGTGCCAATGCACGGAGCAAAACAAAACGCCCGGACTCATTTATCCGTTCAATTGGCTGACATACTGACATGTGATCAGCAGAGATAGTTAGTTCTGATTGGTTCAAATGTGCATGTTTTCTGGAACAGCAAAAAACAAAAAAAGTTTGTTGAATTGATGCAACAAAAAAAGGGCAATGCAACAAAAAAATGGATCAAATCTTTAACACTAGAAAACCCAGCAGAGGCCGACTCGGCCTTTCCCAAGACAAATACTCCTAATATTCCCAAGCAATGGCCGATTTGGCCTCTCCTCCGAAAAAAACCCAGAAGTGCTTTTGAACTAGCAAGTCGTTGTCCGACAGACAGCAACCATTCCTATGTAAATTTGTTAGTATGCGGTCCGAACATTTGTGTCAGTTCAAGTCAAGCTACATTTATTTTAGGGCTGCAGCTATCGATTATTTTAGTAGTCAATTAATCGATGAACTACTTAGTTCAAATAATCAAGTACTCGGATAAGGAACATGAAAAATTAAAATACGTGCGCTGAGCCTCAAAATGGTATATTTTTTTTAAAATGAGGATCTATGTACAACAAAAGAACAAGTGGCTAACTTACAATTCAAAAGTCCGCTAGCTTAAATGCTATAAAATGCTAGTTTTTTTTTTTCATAATGCTCTTAACAAATGGTTCAGACACTTATTCCGACAAAAAATGGCTAAATATACCTATAAACTAAATTACGAATGCATTAAAAAACCTTAGCTCAAACAAAAACTTGGTTTTTGTTGGTCTTAACAGGGAGCAGTTGGATTCAGCCATGTGAAATGAGGCAGACCAGAGGGCAGTGTATCCACCCTAACCAATAAAACTAAATGCAAACACTTTCAAAATAAACCATTGAAACGCCACTTTAATTAAACGAATACTCGAAGCAGCAAAATTTAAGTCGAATATTTTTTTCTAATCGAATACTCGAGTTAATCGATTACAGTGCCTTGCAAAAGTATTCGGCCCCCTTGAATTTTGCAACCTTTCGCCACATTTCAGGCTTCAAACATAAAGATATGAAATTTAATTTTTTTGTCAAGAATCAACAACAAGTGAGACACAATCGTGAAGTGGAACAACATTTATTGGATAATTTAAACTTTTTTAACAAATAAAAAACTGAAAAGTGGGGCGTGCAATATTATTCGGCCCCTTTATTTTCAGTGCAGCAAACTCACTCCAGAAGTTCAGAGAGGATCTCTGAATGATCCAATGTTGTCCTAAATGACCGATGATGATAAATAGAATCCACCTGTGTGTAATCAAGTCTCCGTATAAATGCACCTGCTCTGTGATAGTCTCAGGGTTCTGTTTAAAGTGCAGAGAGCATTATGAAAACCAAGGAACACACCAGGCAGGTCCGAGATACTGTTGTGGAGAAGTTTAAAGCCGGATTTGGATACAAAAAGATTTCCCATGCTTTAAACATCTCAAGGAGCACTGTGCAAGCCATCATATTGAAATGGAAGGAGCATCAGACCACTGCAAATCTACCAAGACCCGGCCGTCCTTCCAAACTTTCTTCTCAAACAAGGAGAAAACTGATCAGAGATGCAGCCAAGAGGCCCATGATCACTCTGGATGAACTGCAGAGATCTACAGCTGAGGTGGGAGAGTCTGTCCATAGGACAACAATCAGTCGTACACTGCACAAATCTGGCCTTTATGGAAGAGTGGCAAGAAGAAAGCCATTTCTCAAAGATATCCATAAAAAGTCTCGCTTAAAGTTTGCCACAAGCCACCTGGGAGACACACCAAACATGTGGAAGAAGGTGCTCTGGTCAGATGAAACCAAAATTGAACTTTTTGGCCACAATGCAAAACGATATGTTTGGCGTAAAAGCAACACAGATCACCCTGAACACACCATCCCCACTGTCAAACATGGTGGTGGCAGCATCATGGTTTGGGCCTGCTTTTCTTCAGCAGGGACAGGGAAGATGGTTAAAATTGACGGGAAGATGGATGCAGCCAAATACAGGAACATTCTGGAAGAAAACCTGTTGGTATCTGCACAAGCTCTGAGACTGGGACGGAGATTTATCTTCCAACAGGACAATGATCCAAAACATAAAGCCAAATCTACAATGGAATGGTTCAAAAATGAACGTATCCAGGTGTTAGAATGGCCAAGTCAAAGTCCAGACCTGAATCCAATCGAGAATCTGTGGAAAGAGCTGAAGACTGCTGTTCACAAACACTCTCCATCCAACCTCACCGAGCTCGAGCTGTTTTGCAAGGAAGAATGGGCAAGAATGTCTGTCTCTCGATGTGCAAAACTGATAGAAACCTACCCCAAGCGACTTGCAGCTGTAATTGGAGCAAAAGGTGGCGCTACAAAGTATTAACGCAAGGGGGCCGAATAATATTGCACGCCCCACTTTTCAGTTTTTTATTTGTTAAAAAAGTTTAAATTATCCAATAAATTTTGTTCCACTTCACGATTGTGTCCCACTTGTTGTTGATTCTTGACAAAAAATTAAAATTTTATATCTTTATGTTTGAAGCCTGAAATGTGGCGAAAGGTTGCAAGGTTCAAGGGGGCCGAATACTTTTGCAAGGCACTGTAATCGTTGCAGCACTAATTTATTTAATTACATTTATTTATTAAGTTTGACACTTTTTACACATTTTTTAACTCACTTCTCCTATACTCCACACACAACGACAGAAAAAATGGCAAAAATTGTTTTGAAGGGGGGGGGGGAAGCGTCTTAGAACTGCAATTTGAACGTAATGCAGGAATTGTGTCTATAGTTTAGAACAGGGGTTTTCAACCCAGTCCTCAAGGCACACTGTGGGTCCTGGTTTTTGTTCCAGCCGATCCAGCAGAGACAGTTGAACCAATGAGGCTTCTGCTAAAACAAGCCACACCTGACTGCAATCAACTGATTGCACTTGTAAAACACCAGATTGGGGAAAAAGTGTTGTCATCTTGTTTGGTAAGAATGAAATCCTGCACCCACAGTGTGCCTTAGTGGAATAGGTTGGGAACCCCTGGTTTAGAAGGACTGAATCGGGCATGGAGCATTAATTGTGGTCATTGTGTCTGAAGTTAATATATGTGTAGTGGTTGCATTCCATATAAACGGCTGTTGTCTGTCGGACAACTACTTGCCAATTCTTAAGAACTTGGGTCATTTTGGCCATTTCTGGGTTTTCCGGGGGAGAGGCCATATCGGCCATTGCTTGGGACTAGTAGGAGTACCAGGATTCTCTGGGACTTCTAGTGTTAAGAGCAAGGAAAGAGTTGAGGAGGCTTATTTATCATATTTAGTTTTATTTGCTCTGATGGGGAGGTTCAGAACATCTTAGCTGTCAATGTGCACTTTTGACTTATATTTGTTTATTTATGTTAGGCTACTTATTCATTTCCTTATGAATTAAAAAAGTCAATGTTTGCGCGATCTTCAAAATATATTCCATTTTATTCTGCATAATATAAGTCATTTGTACTCATTTTTCTGAATGTATGTTACTTATATCTTAATTATTTAAAAAAAGAAAGGAAATGTTTAAATTAACTTGAATTTTAATATATATCCTATGTTCTTAAGTAGTTAAAATTGAGATTTGGCGTTTAGTATGTGAGGAAATGAGAGAAAATAAAAATTAGGAGATGGAGGTTGGGGTTATTGCTGTTTTTGTTAACTTTTATTCTGTAAATCATTGAAAAAATATATTTTCAAATGAAAACCAGTTTTTGTATGTGTTATAGAAATAACTGCATTTCAGTAGTTTTAGGAGGTTCGACCCCCAAAAAAAGAATTAAACAAATAAATAAATCAACAAAATTTCTGGCTCCGTTGCAACTTTCACATCGGGGAGTTCCGGCAAGAAATTCTAGCCACTTTCACCCCTGCCTATTTGTCAAAACAGGTGAGTCACAAGTTTAAATCATGCAAAAAATAAAAGCATAAGATCACATCATGTTGGAACACTACCAATCTACGACACTTTTTTTGATATATCAAGCAGATTGGTGTCCTAACCAAAAAAAATTGCTTGATGTCTGTATTGTATTTCAAACATCTGTGGAAGTATATGGATTCAAGCGCGAAATGTTTTCAAAGCAGGAAGTGCGAGGGCACGCATCCATGTGGCTTCTATTAACTAACGACGTGTTCATGCTGGACATTGCTTGACGTGTGATGTCACAAATTCACTCACATGGGAAGATTTTTTACCATTACACCATTTTTGTTTTTTGGGCTTGCAACAAAACACCCCAGTCAACCATGTTTATAATTTGACCTAAGTTTCGGGTTGAATTGAGCTGTAAGAGGTAAAAAAAATAAAAATAAAAATAATGAAAACATTGTGAGGTTTGTAATGCAACTGCACCCTTACATGATGGCTTCCATATGGGTGGGGAGGGGATGGGCATGGATGTTTTAAGCCCTTGTAACATTTAGCTTAACTATGTTCTTATCAATTTCCAAAATATCGTCACTCGTGCCTCATGCTTCCCAGCTGTGAGAGAATTTTCTTCATGCTTAAAACACAACCATTATACATCATATTTTGTATGCTTTTGTTATGCTTGCATTAGAACATTGTAGCATAGAACATCATTGTAATATTAATCTGTTTGAGTGTGCCTTCCCATAGTCTTGACTATTGTAGACTGTATCACAATATGCCCTAATATGGACTGTTATGTTCCTGTGTTTTCCAATATGCCCTGAATGAATACAATTGGCGACCGTGACTTACCAGACTGAGCTTATCATCGTTTTAGCCAGAGCCGGTGTTCAAGGTCATAACTTGAGGTGTTTTTTCCCTGACTAGAGATGTTTTTCTGCAACTTGAGATGTTTTTATCGGATATGCTATAGTAAGTTTCGGTTTTGTTTCTATGATGTCAACCCATAAATAGATGCATGCCCTGCATTTCTCTTTGGTCCACATGCGGAGAGGACGCTTTGTGCGTGGCTCCGCATCTGTACCCGAGAGCTGTTGTTCATAAAGCCTTCGAAGCAAAGCAATCCATGGTTGGGGTCTGATTCATTTCTCATCGAGCTATCGAGTTGACACTTGTCTTGGAGTTCAAACTTCAGCTTCCCTGACACCAGCATGCAATACGGCGCTGAGGATATAAGTAACTTCCAAAGTTAATGTTCTGTGCTAATCATTTCTTCAGTTACTGTTCCATTTGTTTCATTAATTGCTGGTTATGTTTATTTAGTTTGTCGTTATGTGATAAGTTTCATTTGGTGGAAGCCTGTTCTTCTGCTTCCACATTATGAGTGAGAATTGATACTTCCTGTCTCGTGAGCACCACAGAATGGCTGATAACAAATATTTAGTTATGATGTTAATTATCATATTAAAATGTCTATTTGGATAATTTGGGGGGTATTGGGGTGAAGGGAATAGTATCGTTTCCCGTATTTACTGTTTGACTGTATTACTCTAACACACCTAATAGGAAATAAACTGCATTTAAGCATAGTTTAAGGAAACAAGTAGAATATATTTGATTTATGAGTAGTTGGACTTGGAGTGATTGGAATTCGCTGCGCCAAGACAATGGGCAGATAAGGGCAATAACAACTACAGGATGCCTTCTGACTACGGATGGCCAAGACATCTACAAGCTCATGTCTATACCAACAAATCCCACCATCAGCTCTTCTACTAACCAACAATAGACAGTCCAGAACATTGAAAGGACATCCTCTCCTCCCACAAGGAACATCTGATAACAGAGGAACCCGTAACCAAGAAGTTGACACTTCGCACTCACGTGGCACTGAGGCTGGCAAAATCCTCAACTCTCGTTGCCCTGATAACAGTAACGCCCGAACCCTCCTGCCTAAAGGTTAGATCGGGCCAAAAAATCCAGCCGACACAACCTGACCCATGGGTATTAAATCATTAATATTAATATTATGATAATTTAATATTAATATTAATTAATTTGATTTGCAGGCCCGAGCCGAAAAACCCGAAATTATGTTTTATTTGTAGGCGCGAGCCCGAAAAAAAAAAACACTGAAATTTTGCGTTTTATTTGTACGTACGGGCCCGAAACCCCCCCCGAAACTTTACGTTTTTTGAGGATTTGTGAGGAGTCAGGAGAAGTAGGAAATGCGGGCATGCAATGCATGGTTGCGTTTTGTGTGATCACATTTGTGAAGAAGCCTGTGCATAATGATAGCAAAGTAACCTGTCTTTTGTAACGAATTCTCCCAGTTAAACAAGACTGTAAGATGGATATTCAATAAATTGTGTGTCTGTTCTATCAGGCGGGTAGTGGATTTGACATTAGTTTTAATCTCTTTGAGTTGGCAGGAAAAAAAAAAACGCAGATTTTCTCTATTTAAATAGTCTACATATTTTTATGATCATTATAAATGCATTTACACAACGAAACATCGCTGGAAAAGTTTGTTAATTATATTTCTCGTATGAGAGCAAAGCGTCACATTCGTTTACATTCAGCGAAACCGACACAGGTTTCTATATAGCATCTTCAATAATCAATTTGAAGCCTTTCTATACTCCAATCCTACCGCGGTGCATGTTTTTCTTTTCAATTCCGACGTCTTTAGTTTGTTTTTCACTTCTTGCTGCTTCATATCGAAAAGGAAATACCAGGATGCAGACTCGGCGACAGTGCCAGGGTGGGAGGGGAAGATTAAAAAGAGGGCGGGGCCACGGCGTTCATGTGCGCAGGCATGCACAGCACCGTCTCCGTTTTATCCAAATTATTTATTTTATAACAAGTATTCCTTCGTTTAACATCCATAAATAGTTTTAGTATAAATATACACATATTAGGGCTGTCAAACGATTAAAATTTTTAATCGAGTTAATTACAGCTTAAAAATTAATTAATCGTAATTAATCGCAATTCAAACAATCTAAAATATGCCATATTTTTTTGTAAATTATTGTTGGAATGGAAAGATAAGACACAAGACGGATATATACATTCAACATGCGGTACATAAGTACTGTATTTGTTTATTACAACAATAAATCAACAAGATGGCATTAACATTATTAACATTCTGTTTAAGCAACCCATGGATAGAAAGACTTGTAGTTCTTAAAAGATAAATATTTGTAAAAGTTATAGAAATTTAATATTAAAACCCCTCTTAATGTTTTCGTTTTAATAAAATGTGTAAAATTTTCAATCAAAAAATAAACTAATAGCTTGCCATTGTTGATGTCAACAATTACACAATGCAGCAGAGGGCGACAAAACACCAAAAAACACAAGTAACAAGTGGACATTTCACTGTGCTGTCATTTTAATCTGTTTGAGCGGGGCATGTGCATTAAATGCGCCACATATTTTAACGTGATTAATTAAAAAAATTAATTATCTCCCGTTAACGCGATTATTTTGACAGCCCTAATAAATATATATATTTATTACAAAAAAACTTAGCAAGAGAGACATCTGACCCGACCTGACCCGAATGTAAATAATTGGCATTTTGGAGCCGGGTCGGCTCAGGCTGAAGATTTAAGCTCTACTCCTGCCCAATCCACAACAGACAATAACCCTAAACAATGCCCAAACACACCCTTCTTCCGGACCACAGCCAGCCCCACAAAAGCCTTCAAAAGACTACAAAAGACTTTTTTACCTAGCACCACTAGTACACACCAGTCTTTTCTCGGGAAACTTTTGTTGACCTTTGACCCAGCCTTCCTTCTTCCGGGTCTGTTTGCTTTTTTTGACTTGCTGTCTGATTGCTGTCGAATTGGAATAAATTTTCAACTTGTGTTTCAAAGCCCTTTTACAGCTTTTAAAATAGAGTCAGTACAAGGGGTTAAAAATAAGGTTAGAGTAAATAGAGTTTGGCCCTTTAGCCGGGTTGTTGGGGTTAGGCCAGCTCGGGTCGTTGGAATTGTGCTAGCATGGTTCTGGCGATTTAGCCGGCGTGATTCTGGCAATCTGGCTAAAAACTCAAATTCACAACAGGGGTTCTGGTGCTTTTGGAATAAATGAACAAACTGAGCTGGTAGCATTATTGCCATTCCTTAGGAATAAACAAAACAGCAGGGTTAAAATATTCATTTGTTCTAAAGGAATCCTCCAAACTGCATAAAAGTCTGGTCCCTAAGGTTGAACCATCCAGAATCCAAACACAAAAAGTTGCAAGGGGTTTCTTCCAGTTCACGGGCCTCTCAACCTTTTAGGCTGACATAGTAGCGAATACTCATGTATATTTACAAAAGATTGCCAAAAAAGACCGGTGAGTTCACATGGAGGTTGAAGTCATCGAATGATGCGACAACCCCTGGAGTTCCTCAAGCTCTGTGTGACAGCTCGCTTGTTTGTATTTGAGAGCCGCTAGGCAACAGCGCTCAAGCCGAGCCTTCATTCATTCCTCCCTGCTGGCTATCACTACATAACGTGATTAGCTTAATCGAGTTAGGCTGAAATAGCAGCCGTGGCTGTGCTGGATGCACCCGTGTTGGTTTGCCCGGGAGGTTTGTTCAGCCAGACGCTGGAGGTCTTAGGGTGGCATTGCATCAGGTTTTTTGGCTCAAGTTAAAAACCTGGAATTATGAGATGAGAATCGTAACTCCAGACAATCGTATCTCAAATAATCTTGCCTAATTGAAACAGTTGTACTCACAACACCGGTCTTCGTCTTGTTTCAGTCAAGGTGTTGTTCCTGCCTTGGTCTTGGTCCCAATCTCATTCTTGGTCCTGTTTCAGTCTCAGACTTGATCTTAGTCTTTGTTTGTTTTAGTCTTAGTGTCGGTCTTGTTTCGGTCTTGGGCTTGTTTGAAATTTTGACTCACAAATGTCTTGAACTTGACTTACACTCAGTGATTTCTAGTTTCAGGCAAATGTTGATCTGCTCTCTTTTTTTTTTAAAACAAGAAATGTGGCACTCAAATATGTGCTTTTGAACCATTCAATGGACAATGAGCTGCTCAGCCACATATGGACAGTTTGTGACATACGGGTATGCTCAATGTCGCTGCTCCTCAGATTCATTGTACTTCACTGAGGATCAAGAAAATTTGCTTCTGACTACAGGTAGTCCCCAAGTTACAATGGACCCGACTTACGCAATTTAGACTTCACGACGCTTGAGTCTCGTCGTTATTTTATTTTGTTTTATTTTTTTTAATGTTGACTTTTGTTTTGTGATCAATGCTTTTATTTTGGCGCAGGAAGCATAGAGAAAGAAGTACTTCCGCACGCAAGCGCATGTACAGACGCGCCCACCCCACACACGCACACACAAAGCAGCCAAGTGACAGAGGTGACAGCCTGCACGCATATTTGTTGCTTGTGAAGCATCCCCAGGTGACGGCTGTATAAAACCCTTTTTGTACTGTTTATTATGCGTTTTCAATTGTGGTCGAATACTTGGGGTGAGTGTACTGAGAGGCAAGTAAGTATTTAGTCAACCACCAATTGCGCAAGTTCTCCTACTTGAGAAGATTAGAGAGGCCCGTAATTGTCAACATGGGTAAACCTCAACCATGAGAGTCAGAATGTGGAAAAAAAACAGAAAATCACATTGTTCGATTTTTAAAGAATTTATTTCCAAATTAGAGTGGTAAATATGTATTTGGTCACCTATAAAAAAAGCAAGATTTCTGGCTGTCAAAGAGGTCTAACTTCTTCTAACGAGGTCTAACGAGGCTCCACTCGTTACCTGTATTAATGGCAACTGTTTTAACTCATTATCGGTATAAAAGACACCTGTCCACAACCTCAGTCAGTCACACTCCAAACTCCACTATGGCCAAGACCAAAGAGCTGTCGAAGGACACCAGAGACAAAATTGTAGACCTGCACCAGGCTGGGAAGACTGAATCTGCAATAGGTAAAATGCTTGGTGTAAAGAAATCAACTGTGGGAGCAATAATTAGAAAATGGAAGACATACAAGACCACTGATAATCTCCCTCGATCTCGGGCTCCATGCAAGCTCTCACCCCGTGGCATCAAAATGATAACAAGAACAGTGAGCAAAAATCCCAGAACCACACGGGGGGACCTAGTGAATGACCTACAGAGAGCTGGGACCACAGTAACAAAAGCTACTATCAGTAACACAATGCGCCACCAGGGACTCAAATCCTGCACTGCCAGACGTGTCCCCCTGCTGAAGAAAGTACACGTCCAGGCCCGTCTGCGGTTCGCTAGAGAGCATTTGGATGATCCAGAAGAGGACTGGGATAATGTGTTATGGTCAGATGAAACCAAAATAGAACTTTTTGGTAGAAACACAGGTTATCCTGTTTGGAGGAGAAAGAATACTGAATTTCATCCGAAGAACACCATACCCACTGTGAAGCATGGGGGTGGAAACATGATGCTTTGGGGCTGTTTTTCTGCAAAGGGACCAGGACGACTGATCCGTGTCAAGGAAAGAATGAATGGGGCCATGTATCGAGAGATTTTGAGTGAAAATCTCCTTCCATCAGCAATGGCATCGAAGATGAGACATGGCTGGGCATGACAATGATCCCAAACACACAGCCAGGGCAACAAAGGAGTGGCTTTGTAAGAAGCATTTCAAGGTTGTGGAGTGGCCTAGCCAGTCTCCAGATCTCAATTCCATGGAAAATCTGTGGAGGAAGTTGAAAGTCCGTGTTGCCCAACGACAGCCCCAAAACATCACTGCTCTAGAGGAGATCTGCACGGAGGAATTGGCCAAAATACCAGCAACACTGTGTGAAAAGCTTGTAAAGAGTTACAGAAAACGTTTGGCCTCCGTTATTGCAAACAAAGGGTACATAACAAAGTACTGAGATGAACTTTTGGTATTGACCAAATACTTATTTTCCACCATGATTTGCAAATAAATTCTTTAGAAATCAAACAATGTGATTTTTTTGTTTTTTTTTTCACATTCTGTCTCTCATGGTTGAGGTTTACCCATGTTGACTTTTACAGGCCTCTCTAATATTTTTAAGTGGGAGAACTTGCACAATTAGTGGTTGACTAAATACTTATTTGCCCCACTGTACATGTATTGGTTGGCTGCGAGTCACATCATCACTCGAAATTAATATCTCAATCTCCCCATTTACTCTAAAATGGTCCCGAAGGGGTGCCATTCATTTGTGCTACGTTTGCACTAGCTGTTGGGACAACCCTCTGTGTGAATTGAGGGAGTTGGTACGCTCCGTCAGCCGCGAAAGAGGGGCTGCGATTGACGTGATCAATTTAAATTACCGTATTGGCCCGAATATAAGACGGCCCTGATTATAAGACGACCCCCTCTTTTTCAAGACTGAAGTTTGAAAAAAGACTTTTTGAACACCAAATTAATTTTTATACAGAAAATAATTACAGTACATCTAAAACAAATGATTATAGCAATATATTTGAGAGAAGAGAGAAATTATTTTGCCTCATTCAAATCTTAATATCTGAACATTTAAATATGTAAACTAAAGTGCAATCATGAATGGGTTCTGGCTTTTGAAATGTAAATAAACCAATCTATTGTGATAAAACAACAAAATTGCAATAACTGCATGAACCGTCAAAGTGAAGTCTAACTGTAACTGTAGTCTTGAAACAAATCTGAATAGGGGAAAAAATTGCAATCAAATAATGCAAACTGGGTAAACTTGAGAGTAGCTGAGATGTGTCATGACAGAACATCGCTTCAATGATATGTGGCGCCATCTAGCGTTGTGAATGGGTATAATGTCTAGACCGCGAATATAAGACGACACGTCTTATAATCGGGCCAATACGGTAATATCTCAATATCAATAAAATGATAGCAGCACAAACAAAAATTATTACAGCACAAACGAATGGCACCATTTCGGGTCCATTTTGCAATAAATAGGGGCTGTGTGACGTCATCATGTGAAATTTTATCTAAAAAAAAAGCACAAACAAAACGTTTTACAGCACAAACCAGCACAAGTGAAACATAAACAATTGACAGTATTTTTAGCCATTTTTAATCAAAATGGGGCGCTGGTTGACCTCAGATTGACCTTTAAGAGAATTCTAAACATCATCAAAAACAATAGCAGCACAAACGAAAGTTTTTGCAGCACAAACATAGCACAAACGATTGACATCATATTTATTACAATTTGCATCTGATGGGCACTTTTGGAAAACCTCCCAAGTTGGGTCACTCTTATTTCAAGGCAACACTTCATCTTTGCTCATTTATTAGTGCCAGCGATGTATAGTTAAGGAAAAACAGAAAATGTCTATCAATCTAAATTTCTTTGAGTCTATTTAACCGCCTCCTTGACATCTCCAAAGCCTTATTCAGTCAGTCACACAGTGAGTATGCCCAGTAGGAGGGATGCTATGGGGGGACGGAGGGGCACCCAGGCATCCACCAGTCAAGCACTAGTCCTATTTACACATTTGTCTTCCTCCTAAATGTGAGGGTGAAAGGGGAAAGGTAGTTTATATGTCCTCTTACATTTCCAGCCTCAGACATTTAACCTCAAAATAGTGTGTAAATATAGCACCAGGCACTATAACATGATGTTTCCTTTTGTGAGCTCGTAATTGTTTCCGACCATTAGCAATGCAGCTGGCACTCTAGGAGTTTGTTTATTGTTTTGGGGGGTAGCTAGCGAATCGCTTAGGGGGGTGTCATGGGGGGAGGGCAGCAGAGAATTAATTACTTTTTTAAAGCAACTCTTAGGATATCTTCATAAACAAGTTGGCCCTGGCAGATTCTTCTTTTCAACGTGTCGTAGGAGCGTCAGGATTTTGGACCCCAAATCCGAGGCGTTCAAAAGACCTACAAAGGATGGAAAAGCTTCTCAGCGGGCAGACGGGACCCCGAATCTCGGGTCAGGGTGCACACGTACCCCCCCACCCCTGAGCTCTCAGGCACCACAGCTCCTGGGAACAGACACTCTTCCCCTAGCGACGCATGCATAATCTGCCGCTTGGCATTCATTAGCACACACGGGTTAAAACAGAAGATGGAAATGCGCAAACACACGCACAAAGAGATGGAAACAGTTACGCAGCCAGTAAGACAAACACATTTCCGCTGTTTTGATGCTGAAAAAAGATGTTAAAATATGCCTACACACGTTCAGTTGGGTTTTGCTTTCACTTAAAATTTGTATAACCCTCGTGAGGAAAAACGGCATGGAAAATGAATGAATGAATTAATATAGTGATCTTGGAAATATTTGACATTTTGCCAACAAAGTGATTGTTGTTGTTTTTTTAATTTGGGGTTAATATTTGCCAAAGTAACAGCAAATTGTCACCCATCCATCGACCAAGTGGGAGCTGCCGCCCTCCCACTTCCAACGGAATGGACGTCTATGGCGGTCAATGGCAACCAATAGGTTTAATTTAGGGGCATTTCAGGGTCATTTGCTTTTGATTTTCAGTCACTCCCTGTTGGGATTGGGACATTTCTGGGTCACTTCCTGTTGATTATGGGTTACAGAACAGGAAGTGACCTGGGAATGCAATAAAATGAACGGAAAGTGACCTGCAAATGCCCCGAAAATCGGAAAGACAGGCTGCAAATGCTCTGGTTTTGAATGAACGAACGTCCATTCACCCCTCCCAGTCTACAGTCTTCCACCCTGCAGATCAGAGTGGAGACAATTAAAAAAACGTGTGGCATTTGCCAAGGCCCACAGCCTGTCTAAAGGATGGACGCTGGAAAAGTGGCAAAAAGTGGATTTTTTAGATGAATCTTCCATTGAATTACACCACAGTCGCCGCAAATATTGCAGGAGACCTACTGGAGCCCGCATGGATCCGAGATTCACTCAGAAAACAGAAGTTTGGTGGTGGCAAAATCATGGTCTGGGGTTACATCCAGTATGGGGGTGTGCGAGAGATCTGCAGGGTGGAAGGCAACATAAATAGTCTGAAATATCAACAAATCTTAGCTGCCTCTTACTTTCCTAACCATAAAAAGGGACAAATTCTGCAGCAGGATGGTGCTCCATCGCATACTTCAATCTCTACCTCAAAGTTCCTCAAGACAAAGAAGATCAAGATCCTCCAGGACTGGCCAGCCCAGTCACCAGACATGAGCAGGATGAAAGAGGAAGCATGGAAGACGAAACCCAAGAATGTTGATGAACTCTGGGAGGCATGCAAGACTGCTTTCTTTGATGTTCCTGATGACTTCATCAATAAATTGTATGAATCCTTGCCGAAGCCCATGGAAGTCATACAAAATATTAAATTTGGATCTCACAGCACCACCACTTAATTTGCTTATGTTATGTAACGTATTTTTGTATTTGATGTACATTTTTTGTTCAATTTTCACACTACTTTCTGCAGACGACAAAACGTTTGTCTTGCCAAAATTTGACCTTTATGTCTTCATTAAATGATAAATCTTTTTTTCAGTGAAACAAATATATTTTTGTACATTCAACATCATTTGGGAGGGTCTTAGCTTTCAAATGAGCCATTTCTGAAACCAATTGAATAATTCAAAGTCAGGTTATTAGCAATTGTTTCTACAAAATGGATAAGCAACAAGACTTTTGTCAGGGACTGTATATATAGGCGCTTCCAGGAGTTCACACAACCAAGCACAGCACAGAAAGTCCCGGAGTCTAATCTACGTCGTGCTGAATCAATTTTCGGAGATTCCGTGGGTTCCTCTGGTTTGATTTGTGATGGGGGAAAATATTACATTATGCCTTTGTGATGTATGATTGCTTCTGTAACATAGATTGTAACAACTTCTATTGTTTTTATGTATGATTGCTTCTGTGAACAACTTCTATTGTTTTTCACCTTGTTCCCATAGTTAGGAGACGCGCTTGAGTAGGGAACCTCACGAGATAACTTGTTTTGCACCATAGTATTGTTTTATTACACGCCTGGGTCCCATAGTTACACGCCTGGATCCCATAGCTAGAAGGGAATCTCACGAGATAACTTGTTTTGCACCCATAATATTTACCATTTGTTGCATCTGTTGCAGCACAGCTCATTTGTCCCATGTGAAAAGCCCTTTTTCAAGGGGGCTGAACCAAAAGTAGCTTTAATGTTTGTCATTGGGCAGGGCCGCGCCGCTCGGGGACGGAGGTTGACCTCTCCGCCTCCGCGGGGCGTGTCCCTACAAAAACCGGACATTTCCGGGCGACCCGTGAAGTCCGCCAGCGGGTGACGTACAGATCGCCTGGCTTTATTCCTTTGCCGCCTTACCGGAGTGTGTTGGCTCCCCGCTCATTTGTCACGGTAAGCAATTTTCATTGCTAAGGGACGTTTCGTTTTGCTGTAGTGGTAACGCGGAGATTCTGGGGTTGACAAACTCAAATCCAGTGTCATCGTTGACATTTGTTGATACTTGTTTGCTTGCTCTTGTAGGATTGTAATCAATAAATCTCATTTATTCTGCATTTTTTAATCAATAAACATTGTCTATTTTGCAAAAGTGTGCCTGTTGCTGATTCACCGCGAACCTGGAAATTTCGGAAAACAATTTGGCAGTTTAAAAATGTGTCTACTTCAACTGCAATCCATGGTCTTCTGTCTAAAACGGGATTTCATAGCAGAAAATGTCAAAAATGGTGCCGGCCAATTTTCGCTCAAGAAACTAGTCTATTGGATCCTTTTATTTTATTTTTTTTAACAGACATACGGTTTTAAAAAGATCTATCGATTCTCGGCAGGAGTATATCGACAACCTTCTGGGAAACAAAGTATCTCAATATATCACCATTTCCATATTTCGTCATATCCCTATTCCTGTTACCTTTCAAATCTCGGTCCTAATGACTTTTCGAGGTTCCTCGTATGATAGACATGTCAATTGGTAAAATTGGTGCAGATTGAGGATTTTTTTTGTCATGTTTGGGACCCTTAAAATGTTTAAAAAACTAAGTTTTCAGCAGGATGCACACAAATTCTGGAATTTCCAGTCATGTTGATGTACGCCTAAATGGCAAGTCATTCTTCTGAAGAGTAATGACAAATTGCAGTTCCAAAAGGACCCTAAAAATGTCAAGCGGAACAATACATTCAGAACATGGACATCAGACTTTCTTTTCATACAATGATATCTTAATATTACTCTAAAAAGACAAACGATTCCATATTGGACTTTGAAAACACACATTCCAGCTGCCAAAGGCAACCCGGAGGCTGTTTTTCTTCTTTTACTGCAACTGATTCCAAAAGTGTGACTCATAGTGATGTAAGAGCACACACACACTGTTAGTGCTGATTACACCGGGTATCACTTTAATGCAATTAATGCATTCATTACATCATTTGCAGACAGAACAAAAAAAAGTGTGTTGGTATTAACAAGCATCTGTCGCGCCAAAAGAAAGCTAGACTTTTAAAGCAACACTAAGTAACTTCTCAACCTTTACATTTTCATACCATTTGTGATATGTCGACTGAGGGGGGGTTAGCCACACGGTTGCTAACTGTCATATGCTATTGTTTAGCCACAAATGGATTCATTACCTTATTACTATTCATCCTTCACACAGCCGCTGGAAACAGAAATGTTGTTTAATCCATCTGCAGGCGACCGGAGATTGATTTTTTTATTGTTAACTCATATGCTCCCAAAAATGTATAAATATGTTCTATTTTTAATTGTTTCAGTGTCCCAAAGACGTGTTTATTAGGGCTGTCAAAATTATCGCGTTAACGGGCGGTAATTCATTTTTTAAATTGATCACGTTAAAATATTCGACGCATTTAACGCACATGCCTCGCTCAAACAGATTAGAATGACAGCACAGTGTAATGTCCACTTGTTACTTGTGTTTTTTGGTGTTTTGTGTTATGTTGTTCTTAACAGGGAGCAGTTGGATTCAGCCATGTAAAATGAGGTAGACCAGAGGGCAGTGTATCCACCCTAATCAATAAAACTGAATGCAAACACTTTCAAGATAAACCATTATAACGCCACTTAGATTAAATTAATTAATCGACTACTCAAAGCAACACAAATGAATTCGAATTTTTTTTTTCTAATCGAATACTCGAGTTAATCGATTAATCGTTGCAGCACTAGTTAAGACTAAGTTGAACGCGCGGAGTTTGCCCTTCTGGCCGGATTGCCCGAGTCCCGCCGGCCAGGTTTGTTGGATCTGCGCCAGCATGGGTCCTGTGGTTCGGCTAGCGAGATTCCGGCGGTCTGGCTAGAAGGTCAGATTCCTTCAATTGACTGATGATTTTACGACACTGCGCGGGTGTGCGCTGGTCCTCTCCTCATGGGAAACACAGTCTTGTTAAAGCAAAACACTACCGTGTTTGTCCATCGGCGTCGCTAAAATAGACCAAAACTAAGAAGTTACCAAGTGTTGTTTTAATACAATTGACTGTTGCCGATGTTGTGATGTTCCAGGTATGTGCGCTCAGATTATAGACAAGTTTCCGAGGTACTTCCGCTTTACTTACGAATTTCTGCTCGCAATTTCCATTTTACAATTTCTCCATCCAAAACAACAGTGCAGCTGGAGTAACATTACTCACTCACTTAAAAAAGACAATTTACTAATACCGCATCCATCTGCCATCATCATGACAGGGGAGGACAACATGTTCATAAAGGCAGATGTGGAACAAAGCTTGTGCCACAACAAAGACCGGGTGTTTTTATAGCCATGTTGCCGCTGTGTTATGAAAGGTATGTTCTTCCTTTCCCTGCATTTTCATATGTCCGGTGAAAAAATACCAAAGCTAAAATCTTGAGCATGAAACGACTTGTTGCCTTTGATATTATTATTACGATAATGATTGCAATTATGATGATCTTTAATATTATTTACTGTACCTCTGTGGCTGCAACATATGCTATCTGCTGCTAGCCTGTTGCTAATCAGTACATGTAGGATGGCACAATTATGTCAACACATTAATGCAAGTGTTACAAGTTTTTTCGTTTGTTAACGGTGGAAAACGCTGTTGGGCAAGGAAAGACAAGTTGATGTGTGATGTGATTTATTGACCTGTTTTGCACATGCACCAATCGTTTTAAATAAAACAAGAAATGGAATCATGTTGTCCAAATGTTGTATTGCAATATCTGCAATAAAAAATAATAACATACTATTTTTGTTTATATGTACTTCCTTGTAGTATTTCCTTGTAACAACAAAAAGGGTCAGCCCTTCTGCATTTGGCAAATGTACAACCCCTAGCAAAAAGTATGGAATCACCAGTCACCACGTAATGATGCTGGAACTTTGGTTTGGTCCTGTTCCAGTGAGATTTACAAAGATGACTGCCTGAAGAAAACATCAAAATTCCCTCAGTCCTTGATGATATGGGGCTGCATGTCAGGCAAAGGCACTGGGGAGATGACTGTGGTTAAATCTTCTATAAATGCACAAGTTTACATTGAAATTTTAGAAAGCTTGAGATTGAAAATATGTTTGTCATTTTCCAAGATGACAATGCATCATGACACTTAGCTAAAACTGTCAATGCATTCCTTGGAGAAAGACTTATCCAGTCAATGTCATGGCCTGCAAATAGCCCAAATCTCAACCCTATTGAAACCCTTTGGTGAAAATAGAAAAAAATGGTCCACAGCAAGGCTCCGACCTGCAAGGATGATCTGACAACTGAAATCAAAGAGAGTTGGCACCCAATTGATGAAGAATACTCATCAAGTCCATGCCTCAGAGACTGCAAGCTGTCATAAAAGCCAGAGGCGGTGCAACTAAATAATAGAGGTGTGTTTTGATTGTTATTTCTTTATTTGTTTCTCATGATTCCATATATTTTTCCTCAGAATGGAGTGATTCCATATATATTTCCCTGCACTTGCTCCATAAAAGTAACATTTACTGACCACCACAATGTTTTTTTATTCATTTCTTTTAGTGTTTCTGAATGCTAAAGAGTTGCACTTTGAACTACCGTATTGGCCCGAATATTAAACGGTGTTTTTTTGCATTGAAATAAGACTGAAAAAGAGGGGGTCGTCTTATATTCGCGGTCTAGACATTATACCCATTCACGACACTAGATGGCGCCAGATATCATTGAAGCGATGTTCTGTCATGACAGATCTCAGCTACTCTCAGGTTTAACCAGTTTGCATTATTTTATTGCAATGTTTTTTCTTATTCAGATTTGTTTCAAGACTACAGTTACAGTAAGACTTCACTTTGATGGTTAATGCAGTTATTGAAATTTTGTTGTTTTTATTTCACAATAGATTGGTTTATTTACATTTCAACAACCAGAAGCCATTCATTTACGAATGTCATTGCACTTTAGTTGGCATATTTAAATGTTCAGATATTAAGATTTGAATGAGGCAAAATAACATGCTTTTTTTCTTAAATATATTGTTATAATCATTTGTTACGGATGTACTGTAATTATTTTCTGTATGAAAATTAATTTGATGTTCAAAATGTCTTTTTTCAAACTTCAGTCTTGAAAAAGAGGGGGGTCGTCTTATATTCGGGCCAATACGGTAATTCATTATTTTTTCAAGCTTTTTATCTGAGTTTGTTCTACATAATAAGAGTGAGTGCTCGTCCGAGACTGGTGATTCCACACTTTTTGCTAGGGGTTGTATGTACATACCTTGTAGTATTTCCTCGTGAGAACAAAATCCGTGTCAGCCCTTCTGCTTTCGACAAATAGAATATTTGTAATTTAACTTCATGTTGGTCATTCAAGTGGCCGCCGTATCAATCTACACCTCACGTCAACACAGGCCGACAAATTGTTATAATTTTGTCCACGAATGATCTACGAAGTGATAAGAACAATCATACAATATTTTAGGTATATCCTTAGGTTTAAATCACATCCTTAACTTCTTGTCTGCAGCTGGTTTCGATTTAAGGCCTATGGCGAGATAGATCCACACTGACGCTTTGAAGCTGGATGCTGTTCAAAACATTCCACTTCAAACCATACATATAGGCGCTTCCTGGAGTTCACGCACATTACAAAAAGTCCCGGAGTCCCATCTACGTCATGCGGAATCCATTTTTGGAGATTCTGTGTGTTCCTCTGGTTCGATTTTGCAGTTTTAACTTTTTCAAGACACTGCAGTGCTTACTTCAATCTTGATTCATGTTTTTCTTTCTAAACCGGAAGTTCGGAGCAGAAATCTTCCAAGATGGTGCCGCCCATGTTTAGCTCAGGGAAACTTGTCTGTATGATTTGTTTTATTTCAATGCCTTGAAAATCAGGTGTATCAGAACTGGTTATTAACAACTGATCATCAGCAAAAAGAAGAATATATCCTTGAAAAACGGATGATTCTAACATGCCAAGGTTTTCAATTTATGCTAACATACCGCTCTAAAGCAAGGCTAAGGTTAAATTATCCCCCATCGCTATGAATTTAGTTCTGAAAATGACATACAGTTGTGGTCAAAAGTTTACATACACTTGTGAAGAACATAATGTCATGGCTCTCTTGAGTTTCCAGTTATTTCTACAACTCTGATTTTTCTCCGATAGAGTGATTGGAACAGATACTTCTTTGTCACAAACTTTTATGACTTTATTATGGGTTAACAGAAAAAAGTGATCAAATCTGCTGGGTCAAAAATATACATACAGCAGCGCTAATATTTGGTAACATGTCCCTTGGCCATTTTCACTTCAATTAGGCGCTTTTGGTAGCCATCCACAAGCTGCTGGCAAGCTTCTGGTTGAATCTTTGACCACTCCTCTTGACAGAATTGGTGCAGTTCAGTTAAATTTGATGGCTTTCTGACATGGACTTGTTTCTTCAGCATTGTCCACAAGTTCTCAATGGGGTTTAAGTCAGGACTTTGGGAAGGCCATTCGAAAACCTTAATTCTAGCCTGATTTAGCCATTCCATTACCACTTTTGATGTGTGTTTGGGGTCATTGTCCTGTTGGAACACCCAACTGCGCCCAAGACCCAATCTTCGGGCTGATGACGTTAGGTTATCTTGAAGAATTTGAAGGTAATCCTCCTTCTTCATTATCCCATTTACTCTCTGTAAAGCACCAGCATAATACTACCACAACCGTGCTTGACGGTAGGCATGGTGTACTTGGGGTTAAAGGCCTCACCTTTTCTCCTCCAAACATATTGCTGGGCATTGTGGCCAGCAGCTTCTAATTCTTGACAGATCTGCTTTTTGGTGATTCTCGGTTGAATCTTCACCCTCCTGACCAATTTTCTCTCAGCAGCAGGTGATAGCTTGCGTTTTCTTCCTGATCGTGGCAGTGACAAAACAGTGCCATGCACTTTATACTTACAAGCAATTGTTTGCAATGTTGCTCTTGGGACCTGCAGCTGCTTTGAAATGGCTCCAATTGACTTTCCTGACTTGTTCAAGTCAATGATTCGCTTTTTCAGATCCATGTATGTATATTTTTGACCCAGCAGATTTGATCACTTTTTCTGTTAACCCATAATAAAGTCATAAAAGAACCAAACTTCATGAATGTTTTTTGTGACAAAGAAGTATCTGTTCCAATCACTATGGGAGAAAAATCAGAGTTGTAGAAATAACTGGAAACTCAAGAGAGCCATGACATTATGTTCTTCACAAGTGTATGTAAACTTTTGAACACAACTGTAACACTTCCTGACGGTGACATGAGTTAACAAGCTCACTAAGAGACAGCCAGACAACAGGCAAGGATGGATAGAAAAGAGAACGATAAACATGAGGAGAGTGTCGACCTCCACTGTGTCTGGGATATTTCCGAGTGTCTGAACAAGGTAATAAAGTCAATAATGAGCCCAGTGACCGACCTCTGCAAATCAGACAGTGTCATTGTTCTCGAACCCCCGCGTCTCCAGTCAACTGGGTTAATCAGTGAGTTAGCGTGTCGCCGTCTCTCATATGGGACACCATATGCATGGGTGGACATTTGAACGGGATCAGTGGGGGTGATAGTGACGTTTCTCCATATGTGTCCTTCTTGGGTTCCTTCCCAGTTCCCACTGGCCTAAACTTGTGCTTTATCTCCACTTTTCTCCTCCCTGTTAAATGGGCTTCCATCAACGATGTTGCCTTGTTCTGTTCCGCTCATCTCTCACTTGTTGTCGAGTGACGACAGCCGTGGATTTTACGTTGGCGGGCTTTGAACACGAGAGGTTTTTTTTTTTTTTTTTTTTTGCTTTATGTGTGTTGCTTTTAAGGGGGGCTTCAATGAAGGCTATTCATTGGTTGCAGAAACAGACGCTTGCCTAATTTCGGGACGAAAAGCAAATATTTGACAGTGATGAATGGGTCATCACATTAACTTTAATAGCGAACCAGCAAACACTGCAAACTTTGATACAATGTAGAATTTAGATGATAAAGTGTCACCCAGGGGTCTCAAACTCATTTTTGTTCATGGGCCACATTTAAGGCAATTAGATTTCAAGTGGGCCAGACTACTTTATTTTTGGCCAAAAATGTTAACTCTTTGACTGCCACTGAATTGAATATTAGTTCATTCACCCCTCCCAGTCAATCAGTTGACGGGAAAAGGGGGGTGGCTCTGCTCCGTAGGGGGCCTATTTTCAAAAACTTAAAATTCAAATATTTTCAAACCAAAGCCGCTAGCGCAGTGCTTCTCAATTATTTTCTGTTACGCCCCCTCCAGGAAGACATAAAAGTTCTGCGCCCCCCCCAACTCTCTGCCGGCACTATAAATACACTGTGGTATCATCTGTGTATAAAATTCTTATTATTATAAGTACACCTCTGCATAACATTGTGTCCTTTTTAATATTCAAGAAAAAAAAAAAAAAAAAAAAAAAACACATCCATACTGTAAAAATAGTCAAGATACATTTTTTGACCATTTCACACAGACAAAAATAAAATAAAATCAATAAATAATCATACATTCAAATTGATTAGCAACATTAACTTGAGAGGACAATATGCCAAACTATTAGACTGAAAACAACAAAAATAATAGAACAAAAACAACAGTGTCATTGGACGGAGGGACAGTTTTTATTTTTGCTGCGGGCCGTATCAGCTCCTTTGCTGTGGTGTTTGGTTATTTTGCATTGAGCAAATTGGTATGCCTCCTTATGTGATGCTGACCGTGCTCGCTGGTTTACTGATGTAACACTGACAAAGCGGGACGATTGTTGGCAATATTTGGCACGTTTTAGCTGGGAAAAAAAAAAGAATTCCTGCTGTCCGCTGCGAACATTTTAGACAAAGTAAACAGACTGGTCTTTCCTCGTCTCTCACTGTACTAAAAGTCAAAGCCGAAAGCCAAATTCTACATACGCTTCATCATTTTTCTTCATCTTAGCTTTTCATATCTCCAGTGCTCTTTGCATGTATTCTCTTGTTTGGTTCAAAAATACTGCGTTTATGCTGAAAATGAGAGCGCCACTGCCACCCACTCAGTGGATGTGCAATTACACTTTATTCTAGTACGGCGAAAAAGTATGTTCCCCAAGGTCACATGCGCCACCCCCAGCATCGCCCCGCTATTTGAGAAGTACTGCGCTAGCGACTTAAAACCAAAACAGGCACCTCCCTTAGGCATATATGAGCAGTGTTAGGCACGTTACTTTAAAAAAGTAATTAGTTATAGTTACTCACTACTTCTTCCAAAAAGTAACTGAGTTAGTAACTGAATTACTCTATAGTAAAAGTAACTAGTTACCAGGGAGAGTAACAATTTCCGTTACTTTAAAAAGAAGTTGTTGTATGTCAAAGAATTTGAAATTTTCTGAGCAGTATTCAAGTCAGTTGAATAGAGATGAACAGACAGTTAGTTGTGTTATAGAACCTTTTAATATTTATTTCACCTCAAAATCAACAGATTTATCCTACACTTGAACTGCAACAAAAATAAACAAGTTTGAATTGCTTACCACAGATGTCGACAAAAGCTTTGCCCCGGGACATAAATTACACTTTACATGCACGTTCTTTCCTTTAATTTCGACCAACTTATAATAGTGTTTATATCTTCACCTCGTAAAGGACACATTTTCCTCTGAATGCTCTGCCATCATATCCCTCTGCATCTGTTTTGCGTGTGTGTGTTTGCCGCACGCGCTGTTCCGGTTTGTGTGTGAAAACACCGGCTCTGAAGTACCTGCGCTATTAGAGCGTTTACATCACAGAATGGGGGATCACGTGAGATTTGACAACAACGCAGCCATATTGGAAGCAGGTCTGGCTCGCGGGACATTAAACTTTAACTTGCCAGTTGGATAAAGAGACAAACTCGTTACTAAGGCGTAGAACAGATACGTGATCCAACTTAAGGATGTGAACAATGTTGACCCTGACGAGCAAGCCGAAGACAAATGGAGTAAAGATGTCGACGGGCTTCCACAATTACGCGAAATGGACATTCTCCTGTATTTATTGTTTGGTGTATGTTACTAAACTCATCAGCGATTCCGAAATTACAAATCGCTACAAAGCTACGAACAGTTTTGCTGCGGATGGGTGCAGGACCAGCACATTATGACCGTATCAAATGGCAACTCCATCGTTCTTGCAAAGGTAGGCTATGTGTGTTTACTATTTTCATTGCCATGAACCTGAACGCACCCCAAGTCTTGGATGACAAATAAACAGAGCAGAGTAGACTCACTACGGCTGGTAGTTTCTTCAATTTATTCAAAGTAAGTAAGCACCGCTTTTGACCATCAGTAACGGCAGGGGCGGACTGGGACTAAAAAGCAGCCCTGGACTTTGACTCAGTCCAGCCCACAAGAATCACTATACGAAGGGAAACACAGACCCCCTAGGGGGGTCCGGGGGCAAGCCCCCCAACCCCAAGGGGCGATTAAAAAAAATTTTTTTTAAACATTTTATTGTAAAATGCATCAATTTCGTGCACTTTGAGAGAAAATGAAGAAAATGTGTCTAGCCTGTGACTCTCTGACTTGGGGCACTTAAAGTACTGCAAGGCTGAACTGGAGTTGGGTTAATTTTCTGGTCTAGCTCTATGGTCAACCTGAATAAACAAATGAAATAATTTATTTCTTATAATTTAAGTTTTATGTATCCAATGGATTATAATATATCTCTATATATCTCTGTCTATAAAATGATTTCATTGTTTATGCCATAATTCAGTGGTCTCCAAACTATTCCACATAGGGCCGCAGCGCGCGCAGGATTTAATTCCTACATAACAAGACAACACCTATGCACCAATCTGGTGTCTTAAAGTGTAATCAGTTGATTGCAGTCAGGTGCTGCTTGTTTTAGCAGAAACTTTATTGGTTAAACTGTTGGTACTCAATGGTTGAAACAAAAACCAGGGCCACAGCGGTCCTTGAGGACCGTTTTGGAGACCCCTGCTATAATTAATCTTGCCATACAAATAATAAAGTTAAATGAAAATACAATAAACATTTCAAGACAAATCCTGTATACATAACCTTTATTGGAAAGTATTAACTAGAAAACAAAACGATATATAAATGATTAAAAATATATATCATATCAATTTAACTACCTAAACTTTAAAGTGAAACCATTCATTTTATTAATATTTTGTTATATTTCTTCTGAATTAATATTGCTGCTGCGTGTGCATACGTTGTTTTACATCTAAAATATTTTTTCTGAGGAGAATGATAGTAGGACTAGCTAACTTGACATGATTGCAAACGGGTACATGGACTCACTGGCACTAATCCTTTAATTGTCATTTATTTCATTTAAAATGTAGCTACCTGGTGGATAACAATTGCCAGTACACCGAGCAAGTGAGCCTCTTCATCCCTTTTTACTTGCCCTGCGCTTGACTGAGGAACTTCCTCCAGCTTGTCATTGCCCCCTTCCTCTTCTTTTCTCTCTCCCTGTACCGGTTGCACGTCACAGAGCGGCTCCCGCTCCCCCTCTCACCATCGCCGGGGGTTGGGCTGCTTTTACCCGACCTGGCCGTTGCAGCCAGACTGCTGCTTGCGAAAATATTTGTCAACTTATGACATTTTAATGCTTCGCTCTCCAGTTTCTTTAATTTTTTTCTCCCTAACCTTCTCCGCGCCACCCTTCTCTTTTTCTTTTTTTGCCACCACCATCCATATTGTGCATTAACGCTCGTCGCTATTTTGCTTGCACAAGGAACCAATGAAGGCTACTCAGTGCTTTCTTCTTTCTTCTAACAGCCAGGCGCATTGCTGCCACCTGTCGGATTGGATGCGAACTGTAGATAATCAGAGGCTAGGGGGGATAGAAACAGTGATGAATAATAATGAATTGCGGCCGCCGGCCGTCCAGGGCACCGGCCGTTCTGTGATCCTCCAGAACCCACAGATTACCAGTCCGCCCCTGAGTAACGGTAACGGCGGAAAAAGATAATTAGTTAGATTACCCCGTTACTGAAAAAAAATAACGCCGTTATGTAACGGCGTTATTCCCAACACTGGATACGGGTCTCCATGAGCAGTGGCATCAAAAAATTCAAAGTCGTTCCCTAATAAAATCCCAATTAATTATTTTCTACACGAGTATGAGAAAACTTAAAATGGCTATAAAATTTTACGCTTGATGCACACAACAACAACAACAACAAAATCACCAAATGCATAGATAATCACCTATATTTTCAGGATCTATAGCAATATTTAACACATCATATAAGTTTGTTCCCAAATTAGCAACGTTTTTGTTTTTTTTGTTTTTTAAATGCAATTTTGACATAAGTTTTCAACAGCTAACAAATCTTTCAATTTTCACATCAGAAACTTAATACCTGAGGAACGCATGCAGAATCATCTTAATTTTACTCAACGAAAGCAAATTTTGCATTTTTCTATCTACAATCACAACTTATTTAGGTTGAATTTCAATGTTACCATTACCTCAGAACGTCTTGCCAGCTATCTGCCCCTCGTCGTTTTTAGATTGAAATGTTACATAAAATAAAACACGTAAAAGCCGAATTTGTTTTGTATAGACGCAGAAATGTCTAAATTAATAGTTTTGTGCCAAAAAAACGGGCAGCTGGCCCAAAACTACCTGATTATTTGAATGAAAAGTTACGCGATTGTGTATGGATACAAAACCCAACATGGCAGCCATTACAAAACAAAGAGCTTTTTAAGTTGAAAATTCTTGTAAATAAATGCGTAAATCCTGAAATTTCTGTGGATATGAATGTAAAACAGTCTAGATTTTTGGTTGAAAGCAAAACAAAAAACAAAACAAAAAACTGACAGTTATCATTCATTCCCCATAAATTTTTCAAAATAAATTTACGCTAATTTTTTTCATTCATTTAATTTTTTAAAGTGCATGCATGGTTCTATTTTATGTAACAGTTACCTTGATTCCTCGACCAAATAACTCTTAAAACACTCCTGCCTGCTTGTATGCACTAAAACGTTCGTCCTGTTTCCACCTAAATCCGGGGTTAGATCGCAGTGTGTGTTTGAGTTTATCGGAATGAAAGCTGCCGCGACGCTCAGCCTGGCCCGGTCCCCTACGGGAAGCCGTGGTGCAATGTCTGTAGGCGCTGTCTCATGAACTGATAGTGAAGTCTATGAGAATTGCATGTCAAGCGGCGCCAATGGCACTGGAAGAAGAGCATTCACAGCCTGTCCTTCCAGTATAAGTAATTTGGATGTCATTGTCAATGGCAGGTAACGACTTCCATGTAATTTTAAGCTATTTACAGGTAACTTGAGTAAATTTTGCATTATTTCCTGTTGATTTTTCGGAGAACTTCCTGTGGTTTTTAGTAGGGCTGTCAAACCATTAAAATTTTTAATCGAGTTAATTACAGCTTAAAAATTAATTAATCGTAATTAATCGCAATTAATCGCAATTCAAACCATCTATAAAATATGCCATATTTTTCTGTAAATTATTGTTGGAATGGAAAGATAAGACAAGATGGATATATACATTCAACATACGGTACATAAGGACTGCATTTGTTTATTATAACAATTAATCAACAAGATGGCATTAACATTATTAACATTCTGTTAAAGTGATCCATGGATAAAATGTTATATTAAAACGCCTCTTAATGTTTTCGTTTTAATAAAATTTGTAAAATTTTCAATCAAAAAATAAACTAGTAGCCCTATTCTGTCCTCAATGTGTGTGAGTACACAAATTGACAGATAGCGAACATAAGTTCCAAAAAGAAATCAGACGGTGTGGCAAAGTTGCATGGGCTTTACTGAAGTCATCTCTTTTTGACAGGAGCACGTTTCTTGTATTTTTGTAAAACTGAAAATAACAAGGCAATGTGTCAATGACTTGCATAAATCACAAAATAACATAAAATGTACACACACGTGTCCATTTGAGCAGTAGCACTAGCCAATTAGCTCACAAGCATCTAACAATGTAACTGCATTTCACCATATATGTGAACAAATTCAAATACACATCATCAATAACTATCTAATGCTCATGAATATAAACAAAGGAGGAATATAACTCACAAGCGATGCATGTATTAGACACAAACAGTGTGATGGGGCTATGAGAACTGCCACTGAATACTGGATGCGGACGTTAGCTGGTCTGAATAGCACTGTCTATTAGTGTGAGTTCACGTCGACATATAATCACGTCAGAAAAGCACGCCGAAACCCAAATAATCCGCTGCACTAGATCGCCAGCAGAGGGCGACATTACGCCACATAACATATGCAAGTCACACCCAAGTGCCAGCAGAGGGCGGAAAAACTCCATAAAACACAATTAACAAGTTGGCCTTTCACTGTACTGACATTTAAATCTGTCTGAGCGGGCATAGTGCGTTAATTGCGTCAAATATTTTAACGGGATTAATTTAAAAAATTAATTAACGCCCGTTAACGCGATAATTTTGACAGCCCTAGTTTTTAGTTTATTTTTCGCCAGATAAGTTAACTCACTGGCTGCCATTGACAGCACTAGACATCCAGTCCACTGACTGACCCAGTTTAAGTAATTGGATGTCTATCTGTAACCAGTCTGCATGGCACCGCGCCGCACGACGCATCCAACCAGCAAGCGAGCGTGCGTAAGCCAAAAGCCCAGGCTAGCAACTTTAGCTGCCAGCGCATCTACTCAAAGGCATCGGAATGGAGGTTTCTATGCACCGCACACAACGGACCTGCGTGCCCCCGTTAGACTCAACCCCTGAAACCTTCACTGACAAACCGGGTCACGGCACCAATGTAACCTTTTTGCATGGAGCCGCGCCACACAACCTGATCCGTCCCCCTCGTCCAGGGCAGGATTCGTACCCGCGTCGCACTCTTGAAGACATTGGAAGGGAGGTTTCTATGCACCTGTTACATATCGTTGTCAGTGGAAGCCAAAGAGATAATTTTGGCTCACTTGCTTGTAATTTTAAGGTACTTGTGGGTACATTTCTGTACATTTTGGATCCTTTCCTGTTGATTTTAGGGTATTTCTGGACCCCTTCCTGTTCATTGGCCTATTCTTTGGAATTTTGAGGTATTTCCAGGTTACTTCCTGTTGATTTGATGTCACTCCCTGTTGGTTTGGGATCACTTTTTTTCTCCTGTCATACGCTTTTTAAATTTAAGGGGGCACTACCGAATTAGTTGTATCGCCCGGATAACACTTGGTGCTTTTCTAGCTCATTGCTTGCCATTGTCTGCGATAGACACAAATGAGCTACTTATTTCTCTGTTGTTCACGCAGTGCCAATTTTGAGATTACTCAACTGGATTACCTACTTGCCTGTCTTCTTATTTTCACTCAAATTCTTCAGACGGGTATATCACCACTCCCAACACAGCTCAATTCTCCCGGCGAAGTTTTTTTTTTTTTTTTTTGTTAAAGGGTTCTAAAGTAAAGGCACAACTTCATCTGGAGAAAACCACTCCTGAGCCAAAGAAGAAAGCGTCCCCTAATGGTGAGCAACTTCTAACAACAATTGGAATGAGAAAACAATTCACGGCAAAGGCCCTCGAAAGAACTTTCCCTTCCTCCTCTTTCTTCCGCTCTCCGGTTCCCACTGTCCGAATGGCTTTACAATGAACAGTCACCTGCTATTCATTTGGGGGGAAAATGCACCCCAGGCATTCCAACCTCGCCTCCTTCTCTAGTGCCCCCCACGCCTCACCCTCGACATCTCCACTCTCAACATCCATTTCATCTCTGTTAGATGGATCACAGGGAGGAAATTACCCAGTCATCCGTAAGTAAAGAATGGGGGTGAAAAATCCATCTTTTTCCCGTAGCAGCGGCATTAGATTTTTCTTGATTGTCTGGATTTTGATTTTATCTATTTCAAAGAAAGAAATGCTTGACGGGTCGAGCGTTCCAACATCAAAGTAAACCACAGCCCACCTCTGAATCCTGATTCTTGCCAATAAGAAACTAAAAGTGTAATTATTTCCCTAAGTGTCACGGCAACAAGTGGTTTAAAACCTGGCATACGTTCAGCAGCAACCCCCTTTACTTCCCAACTGGCCAAATACTCACGCTCAGTCAGGGGCCGTGACACTGTAACCCCTGATGTGTTAGTTTTGGAGCTTGTCCAAGGTTGTTTGCAAAGGGGCAGAAGAAACAAAAACAACAGATGGAGAAACGATTAGCTTTTTCTTTTGATGGAAGTACGAATGCTCTGAGTACTTTAGTTGATTTTCCAGATATCCGCAGAATTATTATTAATTTTTGGGACACTCATTGAACTACTGACTACCTGGAACCAATTTTCAGATTATAAAAGAGAATACAGTGGTACCCTACATATGAAGTTAATTCGTTCGAGAACCTGTTTTTTAAGTCGAAATGGTCGTATGTCGTGCAGGATTTTCCTATAAGAATTAAAGATGTCCCGATCGATTGGGATGCCGATAGATCGGGTCCGATCACGTCATTTTCAAAGTATCGGAATTGGCAAAAAAATATCGGACATGCCTTTTTAAAAAATTTTTTTAATTTTTTTAATTAAATCGTTTTCTAATTGTATTTAACGTTACAGATAAAATGTCTTACATCCATCCAGAGTCTTTAGTTTTAGCTTAAAGTAGGGCTATCAAATTTATTGCGTAAACGGAGGTAATTAATTTTTTTAAATTAATCACGTTAAAATAATTAATGCAATTAACGCATGCGCTGCACGACCCACTCACGCATTGTCGCGTTCAATCTATAATGGCGCCATTTTACCTACATATAGAGCTTACAGGCAGCGTAAAATGAGTAGAGAGAATTTTGGCAGTTTTTGGAGCCTCTTTTTAATTGGCTAAAGCCTTAAAATCCCTCTCTCAACAATTAGAAATATCGTGGGAAGCAATGTGGGGAAGAACCCTATGTTACTTCCCAACGCAGAGAAGATATATCAATTGGTGCCACTACGCACAGTCATGGTTGCACTTCCCATCATGCATTTGGGCAGAACAGTTAAATGGCTACAGTATCATTTACTGAAAGCTCAACAAATACACTAGATGGCAATATTTAGTCACAATATACAAAGTCACATTTATCCTTTAAGAATTACAAGTCTTTCTATCCGTGGATCCCTCTCACAGAAAGAATGTTAATAATGTAAATGCCATCTTGAGGATTTATTGCCATAATAAACAAATACAGTACTTATGTACTGTATGTTGAATGTATATATTCGTCCGAGTTTTATTCATTTTTTTTCTTAATGCATTGCCAAAATGTATATGATCGGGAAAAATTATCGGGAATGATTGGAATTGAATCGGGAGCAAAAAAAAGCAATCGGATGGGGAAATATCGGGATCGGCAGATACTCAAACTAAAACGATCGGGATCGGATCGGGAGCAAAAAAACATGATCGGAACAACCCTACCTGGAACCAATTTTCAAATTATAAAAGACAATACAGTGGTACCCTACATATGAAGTTAAAAAACAGGTTCTCGAACGAATTAAGTCGAAATGATCGAATGTCGAGCAGGATTTTCCTATAAGAATACATTATAATTCCATTAATTCGTTCCACAGCCGGAAAACCAACACTAAACCCTTAATAAATACTGCTGGTACAATTGCAAATAGCAGTTACGCAGAGCAAAACAAAAATATTATAAATAAAAATCGGAATAATAATATTAATAATAATAAAATATAAGGAATCGGGTTCAAATGTGGCAAATAGGTTTTGGGTGGTGTACCTGAACGCACTGCAGACGGAATGAGAGAGGCGCATTAGAGTTTTTACTTTCACTTGTTGTTGGCGTCAGCTGCGGCGGACAGTAGGCGTGTTGTTTTGCACGAGTTTTGAAATAAATGATGAAAAACCTGACGAAGCTGGCGATTTCTTGACTTGTGAATGGAGGTCGTAGGAGAACCTTCGAGATCGTAGACATTCGACGGCCGTATTGTCGAGCCAGTTCACGGACAAGCACACCACGGACCACGCTCATATTTTTTTATCATTTCCATCTTCATTTCAATGGTAAGTAGGGGTGTAACGGTACACAAAAATCTCGGTTCGGTACGTACCTCGGTTTTGAGGTCACAGTTCGGTTCATTTTCGGTACAGTACAAAAACAAAATGCAAAATATAAATGTGCTAGTTGTTTATTACACACTTTTGTGCTTTCAACAATAGGAACATTAGCCTATACTAAGCTAGAATTCTGCTCAAAAAGCAGCGGGTATTTAAAGATAATCCAACAAAAATTTGCCTTTCAGACCCCACGTATTGGTCAGCTTTCTTTCTGAAAGAAAGAAGAAAAAAGAAGTCCTGTGCTAACGAGAAAAGCAATCCCAATGACAAAAGATTTTATCATGTATTTTACAAATGAAATGCCTCAATGAAATGGATTTTCTCAAGTTAAAGCGCCACACAGAAATTAATCAATTTAAATGTGTAAGCAGGATCTGTGTATTATTCCTATTATTTAATTACAGGTGTTTTAGCTCATTTCATTTTATTTAAATGGGCTATTATTTATTTTATTATGTGTTTATATTTTACAAATGTGATGTAGTATTCACTTATATTGTATATTTTATGTTGTATAACTTTAGTTCCTATGTGAATATTAGTTCCTACTTGTTTTGTTGCAGTAGGAGGGTTTTGTATTGAACACAGGGCCGTGTTGGTTATTATTATTATAGCAGAGAAGACAGCAGTAAATCAACAAAGACAAGTCAACTGTGCCCCGATCTACCACTCAAGAGATCTGATGGACTCAAAAAGTATGTTACGATTGCATATTAGTTTGAAAATCGACCGGATCCACCGTATTTTGACACAAGTGACTTCCAGCCCGATCCTAGCTACCGGTAGTAGTATTGACGCAGGAGGGCCGCGTCTCGCGTCAAATAATAAACTCTGCCTTTCTTTTCACGTGCGTCGCGTTGAGCCGCTTCTGACACGTGGCCGCACGACGACTGATGTGCATTGGCTGATTGACTAATGCCCGCGTTTCACTGCGTTCTCGCGGCGGCCACGTTGTCGCGCCGTTGACGTTTCTGGGTTATACTGTCCTACCGTGTTGGTCCTCATTATAGTAGAGAAGACGGAGTAAATATGAACAACACAAAGAAACTGTAACCAGATTGATTCACAGCCTCGAAAAGTAAGGGTTACATTACATCAGAAACTCGTTTGGTACGCGTCCGTTCCGAACCGAGCACCACGTACCGAAACGGTTCAATACTATTACATGTACAATAAACATCGTATATTTCGCAAAAGTGTGCCTGTTGCTGACTCACTGCGAACCCGGAAATTTCGGAAAACACCTTTAGAGTGAAATAGTTTATTTTTTACGTTGCTTTAAAAACACCACGTGATTGAACCGGCCTGCGTGAACGTAGGACTTCCGACTGCAAGCTCGTGTGTGATCATGTGACTGAATTGTTACGAGCGATTGGTATAATGGAGTCATGTGATTATTGTTGTGACGTTTCATTGGTGAAACTGATAGAGCAAGTGTGGGCATCTACGGCAATTATAAAGTAAAATTTAATATGTAGGATAAAGAAGAAAAATGGAACGACTGTAGTGTAGCCTGAACTAATGGAGTGTTTCGTCTTCACAAACCTACTAAAAAGTCAAAAGTATGACGTAGAAAAACTCCTACATTTTTCTCAAAAGGTTACTCAAGTAAATGTAACATAGTAAATGTAACACGTTCCTCCCCACCTCTGACCTTAGATTAAATTGACCCATGAACAATTTTGGCGTACCAGAGAACCAAACATAACAGGAGAATTCCTAAGACATGCCAAACAAAAGTTAACTTCTCCCCTGAGTGAGATTCTGATCAAATTTGGCAAAAGAAAAAGGAATGAAAAGAATTAAAGTGGGTGTGCAGTTAAGTGGACATAACTGAACTCAATCTCCTTGGATCAGGCAGCGTAAAAATTGGGAAAACTGAACCGGGTCCAAATCGCGCAAACGCTATAAGACCATGGGAGGTTTAAGGCCAATGTGCCCAGTCAAGCGTGCCCAAAGCTGGGGGGGTTTCTTGGCGAACGAAAGGGCTGGGAGGGGGCTTACACAAAGCTCAACACCTCTCATAAATCAACCAAGCGGTGGTTGAACTTCCCTTTTTGTTGTTCGGGATTTTTCATGCAAGTCACCCAAAGCAAACATGTGAAAAGAGCAACATTTTCAAACATTGATTAAAAATGGCCTGTGGACAGGGGCCCAAGTTGTTCAGCTTTACAGGCAGCGAACAACCCGATTTTTTTGCTTTTTGAAGCTTTTTACTTCCTTCACTTTTGACAATTTGTAAAGCTGTAACACAAAATGTACACTTAAGGTCAAAACGACAAACATTTTACCAATAAAACAAAACAATTGATGTTCAAATATCCATCTAGTCTGATCAATATGTAAATTTAGTGGATTAAATTTGCCTAATTTGCCTCTCAGAAGTCCGCTAGCTTAAATGCTATGAATGTTAACGTATTTACAATTCTCATTGCAAATCGCTCACACGTAACTCCACAATCTGTTGCTCTAAACTTAACTAAAAATGCATGCAAACAAATATTTGCTGAAAGTACTTACAGCCTTATGCAGGCCAAACTAGAGCGCAAATGTCCTTTACCCAATGTCAGACGAGTTTGTAAACTCCTCTGTCAGTCTATACAGACGGAACACTGCCACCAGAAGGCAATGCACAGTTGTGGTCAAAAGTTTATATACACTTGTGAAGAACATAATGTCATGGCTCTCTTGAGTTTCCAGTTATTTCTACAACTCTAATTTTTCTCCGATAGAGTGATTGGAACAGATACTTCTTTGTCACAAAAAACATTCATGAAGTTTGGTTCTTTTACGACTTTATTATGGGTTAACAGAAAAAGTGATCAAATCTGCTGGGTCAAAAATATACATACATGGATCTAAAAAAGCAAATCACTGACTTGAACAAGTCAGGAAAGTCACTTGGAGCCATTTCAAAGCAGGTGCAGGTCCCAAGAGCAACTGTGGAAACAATTGTTTGTAAGTATAAAGTGCATGGCACTGTTTTGTCACTGCCACGATCAGGAAGAAAACGCAAGCTATCACCTGCTCCTGAGAGAAAATTGGTCAGGAGGGTGAAGATTCAACCGAGAATCACCAAAAAGCAGATCTGCCAAGAATTAGAAGCTGCTGGAACACAGGTGTCAGTGTCCAAAGTCAAGCGTGTTTTGCATCTCCATGGACTAAGAGGCTGCCGTGCAAGAAGGAAGCCCTTGCTCCAAAAGCGGCACCTTAAGGCTCGACTGAAGTTTGCTGCTGATCACATGGACAAAGATAAGACCTTCTGGAGGAAAGTTCTGTGGTCAGACGAAACAAAAATCGAACTGTTTGGCCACAATGCCCAGCAATATGTTTGGAGGAGAAAAGGTGAGGCCTTTAACCCCAAGTACACCATGCCTATCGTCAAGCACGGTGGTGGTAGTATTATGCTGTGGGGCTGTTTTGCTGCCAATGGAACTGGTGCTTTACAGAGAGTAAATGGGATAATGAAGAAGGAGGATTACCTTCAAATTCTTCAAGATAACCTAACGTCATCAGCCCGAAGATTGGGTCTTGGGCGCAGTTGGGTGTTCCAACAGGACAATGACCCCAAACACACATCAAAAGTGGTAATGGAATGGCAAAATCAGGCTAGAATTAAGGTTTCCGAATGGCCTTCCCAAAGTCCTGACTTAAACCCCATTGAGAACTTGTGGACAATGCTGAAGAAACAAGTCCATGTCAGAAGGCCATCAAATTTAACTGAACTGCACCAATTCTGTCAAGAGGAGTGGTCAAAGATTCAACCAGAAGCTTGTGGATGGCTACCAAAAGCGCCTAATTGAAGTGAAAATGGCCAAGGGACATGTTACCAAATATTAGCGCTGCTGTATGTATATTTTTGACCCAGCAGATTTGATCACTTTTTTCTGTTCACCCATAATAAAGTCATAAAAGAACCAAACTTCATGAATGTTTTTTGTGACAAAGAAGTATCTGTTCCAATCACTCTATCAGAGAAAAATCAGAGTTGTAGAAATAACTGGAAACTCAAGAGAGCCATGACATTATGTTCTTCACAAGTGTATGTAAACTTTTGACCACAACTCATCATTAAAAAAATACAATACTTTTGGATTTTTTGGATAGTTGTTTTGACATTTAAAGGGTTAAGTCCGACTTACTCGGAAATTCGGGTTACGTCGCCAGCGTAGGAATGGAACTCGTTCGTAACCCAGGGACTACCTGTACTAGTAAATCATTTTAACAATCTGAATGCTCTCTTTAATTGACGAACATACTAGTCAATTACGCTTGCAATATTTTTTTCTGTCACACAAATACCAGTAGATGGCAGTGATGCACCAATTTAGTCTAGGAGTTCTCAAAAAAATTGCTACAATTACATAAAATAAACTACTAAAGAATGGGGGAAAAAAACTCATTTTCCTGGTGGAAGAAGGGAGTATTTTTTTCTATTGGTTGATGATAGAACAAAGCGCTTTTTGGATGTTGCTAAATTAACAAGCTTGAAAATTCTAGAGGACTGCATGACCATACCTGAATAGGTAAAAGCCAAAATTTAAGCATTTACATTTTTTTAAAATATGTACAGTGGTATGAAAGTATCACCATCACCAATCACCATCAAATGTGAATCTTTGTCTAAATCACACAGATGAAAATACAGTGTCTGCTTTAACTAAAACCACCCAAATATTTATAGGTTTTCATATTTTAATGAGGATAGCATGCAAACAATGACAGAAGGGGGGAAAATAAATAACTGAACCCTCTACTTAAGGAGACTTAAAGAGCAATTGAAACCAATTTTTACCAAACGTTTTAAGTCAGGTGTGTGCCCAATCACTGATGAGTTGTTTAAAGCTGCCCTGCCCACTATAAAACACACACCTGGTAAGAATTCTCTTGATGAGAAGCATTGTCTGATGTGCATCATGGCTCATTCAAAAGAGCTGTCTGAAGACCTGGAGAGTTTGACACTGCTGCTTCTCTCCCAAGGAGTGGCCGTCCACCAAATATGTCGCCAAGAGTTCAGCGCAGAATACTCAGAGGTAAAAAAGAACCCGTGAGTGTCTGCTAAAGACTTATAGAAATCACTGGCACCGTCCAATATCTCTGTGCACACATCAACTATATGTAAAACTATGGCCAAGAATAGTTTTCATGGGAAGACTCCACGAAGGAAGCCACTGCTGTCTACAAATAACATTGTTGCTCGTTTAATATTCGCAAAAAGGCACTTGGATACTCCACAGATGTTTTGGCAAAATATTTTGTGGACTGATGAAACCAAAGTTGAATTGTTTGAGAGTAACACACAATGTCATGTGTGGAGCAAAAATGGAACAGCTCACAAACATCAACATCTCATCCCCACCGTAAAGCATGGTCGAGGGAGCAACATGATTTGGGGCTGTTTTGCTACCTCACGGCCTGGACAACTTGTAATCATTAATGGAAGAATGAATTCAAAAGTTTATCAGGATTTTTTGCAGGATCACCTGAGGCTGTCTGTCAGACAGCTGAAGCTAAAAAGAGGATGGATGCTGCAACAAGGCAATGCTCCAAAACACAGAAGTAAATCAACTTCAGAATGGTTTCAGAAGAAAAAAATACATGTTCTGGAGTGGCCAAGTTAAAGTTCAGACTTCAACCCCATTAAGATTCTGTGGCATTTACCTAAAGACAGCGATTCATGCCAGACATCCCAGGAATCTGACTGAATTACAGCAGTTTTGTCGAGAAGAATGGACCATGATTAGTCCTGATCTATGTGCCAGACTGATTTGCAGCTACAGGAAGCGTCTGGTTGAAGTTATCGTTGCCAAAAGGGGGATGGTTCAATTACTTATTTTTATTGTTTGCATACTATCCTCATTAAAATATGAAAACCTATAAATGTTTGGGTGGTTTTAGTTAAAGCAGACACTGTTTTTTTCATCTGTGTGATTTTGACAACTACCAGATCACATTTGATGGGGATTTTATGCAGAAATATGAGAAATTCGAAAAGGTTCAGATACTATTTCATACCACTGTAAATTAAACGCAACATTTTCCAAATGACTTTTCACTTTAACATACTTTCACGTTGTCTAGGAATAACTCAGAATAGCTTCGAAAGTAACAGCTATACTACTATATCGACTACGATTATCAACTATTGTAACAGAACTCCACTGTAATCTGAAGAAGATTCATCATCATTCTTTTGAAGAATTTTTTTTTTTTTTTTTTGTAATACCGTCACGAATCAGAAAATGCTTTTACACGGCAAACTTTTCCGTTTTAAATTAAATGCCCTCAGGAATGGTTGTTTTCAAGCAACTATGCAATTAATGACATTGTCCCAGAACTGCCAATTAATGCCCAGACCCATATTGAGCCCATTACGAATACATGAGCTGGCTTTGTTATACAGTGCTCGGGTGCAGTCAATCAGTGACTCAAGGCTATGCCGGTGGGGAGGTTTGAGCGCTTTGAGGGTCTTTTACAACCCCCCTGCTTTCACCTCGCCTCGGAAAGAACGGTAATTAACTGATGAAGAGCTCTGTAAGATTATCCAGTCCCCTCGCGAAGAACTGGTGTGCAGTCATCTCCCAAAGGACCGGCGTAGAATGGAGAAAGATGGATCTCAATGGTCTATTCAGGGATTCCCCTCTTTCATTCTCTGTTCAGAGCCAGAGGAGAGCGGTGTTTACTTTTATGTTATTTAAGCAGGAATGTTCTTTCATATCGGTCGAAATGAATAAAAAAGCACCCAATGTGTTTTTATCCCTCCTTGTAATGTCATGGGTCAAATTGACCCATTTAAAAAAAAAAAAAAAAAATTATGTCCTGCTGGGCTTGTTGTTTCTCAGTTTTCTATTATATTGATTTAATATGTTTGTGTTTAAAACAGTGACCATCTTGTTATGTTAAGTGGTGAGAGTTAAAATTGACCCAGGTTAATGTTTTTCAAGAATCGTTACATTTTTCAAATTGACAATATTTTCCTAAAAATAACTGTTATATGTAAAAGTTTTTATATCTGCAATTTTCTATTTAAAGGGATCCACAGATAGAAAGGCTTGTTGTTATTAAAAGATTAACGTTATTATGAGATAAAATAATTTGATATTGAAACCCTTCTAGATGCTTTCTTTTTATATCATTTGTAAAATTAGTGACAAACTTTATTATAGGTTAAAATAATTTGATACTGAAACCCCTCTTAATGTTGTCATAATCATGTAAAATTAGTTAAACTATTAGGTCGCCATTGTTGTTGACATCGCAGGGCAGTGACATCACATGGTTACGCTGCCGGGCTTTAAGAGTATGACTCTAGCGACATAAACATGTAATGTTCAACCCTATCAATTTGAACCCGAGGTGAACATTAATGAGCATGACAACACTGTCGATATTTCACAAAGTGAGCAGCAAAAGCAAAATTAACAGGAAAGACAGGATGAGACGAGACGAGATTAGGAAAAAAATACCGGTATTCTGCCAAAATGTGCTACAAAATGTGCTACACTGGCGAAACGTGCTACAAGTACCACCGTGTGCTTTCAGCTTCTTTTGTTTGGATGCATTCAAACAGAACATACTAAAGATGCCGTAAAAAAATACTTAAATGTAGTAATATAAAATAAGTGTGGTTTAAATATACTACGTAAAATATACTACGCAGATCAATAATCTGCTTTAAAGCTACCACAAGAAAACACAATGCTTAAAAGTATGCGAGAGAAACACATGCAAAAGGTATTTGAGGCAAAGAAAAGGTAATAAAAGACAAAAAACACAAATACCAAGTACTCGCTGCTTTTAACCGATGCGCGCATGTGTTGGACTTCTCGCCGCATCCGAAGTTCCCTATAAAATGCATCGATCTGACACCACAACATAACAGAAAGATGAAATATATTGACTTTCTACAGCATAGGCAAAAATGACCATTTTTAATGGTTGATGCAACAGTTCATAATGACCTTTGGAAGTTCTTGGTAAACCAAAGAAACAAAGATAGTTGCATTGCAATAAAAAATTGGCGCCACAGTATTTCAGACAAGCCAACATTTAACCTTTCCTTGCACGTCACAACTTGGAAGACCCATAAGTGCACAAACAAACCCTCAGTGAGCACGGGAATGCGCGGAAGATTCAATTACACAAGCGAAAGCAAAAAATAGCTGCTTGTCCCAACCAGATAGATATGAGCAGAGAGGGACACAGAAGTAGTGGGAACACCAAGGCACATTCAATCCAGTGTAGAAAACGTGTCTCTTGTATGTTTTCCCAACCTCAGCATCCTCTCGGCTCTCCCTAATTCCAATGTGTCACAGTGCCAAGGCCCCCCGCAGCCTGGGACCTAACCCTGCACCCAACCCCCGACAAGCAGACCACCCAATAGATCTCTTGGCTTACTTTATCTGGGTCTGGATTGAGACAAGTATATGTCCTCAAAGGGCGCAGAAACGTCTCTCGGGTGTGCTAGAAAATCATACTCAAAGTTAAGCCCTGCATTGTAGTGAACATGGCATCAGGTCCTTAGGGAATGATTTGAAAGTTCATTTCCAGAGAGACTGGCCAGTTCCATCTTCATTTTCAAGACAGCAGTAGGCATCAGAAAGTGGTTCATTCACAGACAGTTCAACCTTGACAATAAGACCACCCAAAAGATCCTTTGGCTTGTTAGTTTGGGTCTGGATTGAGACAAGTATGTGTCGTCAAGGGACGCAGAAACACTTCTCAGGTGAGCTAGAGAATCATACTCAAAGTTATGCACTGCATTTTTCTGAACATGGCATATGGTTCTTAAGGAATGATTTGAAAGTTCATTTCCAGAGAGATTGTCCAGTTCCATTTACACAAGACAACACTAGGCATCAGAAAGTTCTTCATTCACAGACCAACCTCGGCAATCAGACCACCCAAAAGATCCTTTGGCTTGTTAGTCTGGGTCTGGATTGAAAAATCTCTCATCTCCGCCGCAAAATCACTTTAAGGACAAGAACTGAACGTTCTGAATGGGGCATCAGTTTCTCTGGGAATGATTTGACCAAGTGCACAAGACAAGAGAAGGTTCATTCCCAGAGAGGCTGTCTAGTACAGGAAATCAGACCTTTAACCATGCCCAGAAATTGTATCTTCTTGAAAGTTGACAATTCCTAGAAAGTTGGCATGTTTTGGTGTGCATGAGCCATGTACACCAGCTAACACAATTCCCAGAGAGTTGTCTTGTGTCCAGGAACCATGACACAAGATTTAAAAACAAAAAAAAAAAGTTGCCACAGACAAACAAACACTGACAGCTAATATTAGAACATTATCTCACCCAGAACATGCAGGACAGGCAGACCCAGGTACGAGCAGGACCGGCCAAAGCGGTCGGCAGGCTGAGGGACACCGATGGCATGGTCACAGACGGGTAGGGATGCTACGGGCGCTTATAGGGCTTCTGGACGTCCGAGCCAGATCATTATGATGCACGCAGGGCGCATACTAGTTTGGGGACGTCAGGATCCTTTGGCTTCTTCCCCTTCAATGTAAGTGCAGCTCTGCCCTCTAATTGGATCCTGACTGCCTCTCCTCTCTCTCGTCACTCTGCCTCTCTTTCCTTCTGCCGGGGCAAAGTTTCACAAAGCTTTTCGGGAACAAGGGGGGGCTTGCTGGGGAGGGGGTCAGGCAGCTCCAACCTCTCCACATGGAGCAAAGGGGGTGGGGGGACTCTTATTATCCATCTCTACTGCCCCTCCTCTTTCTATCTCATGCTACCTCTCCCCCCTTCTTAACCCCTCTCAGTCGCACTTATTTTAATTTCATTCATTCCTTGATCCTTTAGCCCCTCCATTTCCCGTCACCTCCCCCATCTTTGCCATTACAGATTTTTATGGGTAATACCGTATTTACTGATTAAGTGGCCTTCACTATTTAAACCTATGCTGCCTGGTTTGTCTATCCACCAGAGGATGATGTAGTATTTTAGGACAGGACATATTTATATACCAGAGTGTTGCCTGGAGATCTATTAATTGGATATGATCTGGCGAGGCACATAACTGTCTATACAAGGTCTCATACTTGACTATGCATATCAAAGAGTCAAAGACATGTAGACCTCAGGGATGAGATTTTATCAAGACGCGCAAATGGGTCCTAATACGTCATGTTTAAATGAAAGAAGCTTTGACTTTATTTCTACTGTAGAGTTGCTTGCCTAGACAAACAGAATCATAAAGGGTTTTGGTCAAGGTGGAGACGTAAACCCAATGAAACATTTCTGGTGTTATGTACTAGGGGTGTGACAAAATATCAAAATGGTGATATATCGTGATACTCTGCATGCTAAAGGCAAGGCAAGGCAAGGCAAATTTATTTATTTAGCACAATTCAACACAAGGCAATTCAAAGT
Source organism: Corythoichthys intestinalis (assembly GCF_030265065.1). Taxonomy (NCBI): domain Eukaryota; kingdom Metazoa; phylum Chordata; class Actinopteri; order Syngnathiformes; family Syngnathidae; genus Corythoichthys; species Corythoichthys intestinalis. Next base: position 11,633,430 of record NC_080406.1, on the reverse strand, counting down.
GCTTTACATCACATGAAGATCATAAAAATCACATTAAAATCAACACAATGTAAAAACCAAGACAAAAGATCGCATTTAATCACAGAATAAAAATAAATAAATAAAAATAAAACAAAAATAAAAATAAAAAACTACTACTACTAATAATAATTGAAATCAGCAATGGAGATAAGCACAAGAGGAATACAAAGCAGGTAGATTGAAATATATAGACAGTTATGGATATGCAGTGGTAAACAAAAGCGTTTTTAGCCCTGATTTAAAAGAGCTAACAGTTTGAGCATACTTCAGACGTTCGGGTAACTTGTTCCAGAGGTGAGGAGCATAATAACTAAATGCTGCCTCACCCTGCTTGGTTCTTGTTCTTGGAACATGCAGAAGACCGGTTCCAGACGACCTTAGGGGTCTAGATGTCTCATAGGAATCTAACAAGTCAAGCATGTATTTTGGTCCAAGGCCATTAAGTGTTTTGTAGACGAGCAGTAGTATTTTATAGTCCCTCCTTTGACTCACTGGAAGCCAGTGTAGCGATTTCAAAACCGGTGTAATGTGGTCCAGCTTCCTTGTATTTGTGAGCATTCTGTACTAGCTGCAGCTTCCTGACTGATTTTTTATCAAGACCTGTAAATATACCGTTGCAATAGTCCAATCTGCTGAAAATGAATGCATGCATAAGTTTTTCCATGTCTTATTGAGTCAGAAGCCCCTTAATTCTGGTTATATTTTTTAGGTGGTAATAAGCGGATTTAGTGACGGACTTTAGATGGCTATCAAATTTTAGGTCTGAGTCAATAATTACGCCAAGGTTTCTGACTTGATTTGTAGCTCTAAGTGACATTGTGCTAAGTTGGTTGCTTATCTTTGACCTTTCCTTTTTTGGCCCAAAAATGATCACCTCTGTCTTCTCCACATTTAACTAGAGAAAATTCTGGCACATTCATTCATTGATTTGATGAATTCATTTATTCAGGGAGACTAAGGGACTATAATCATGTGGGGACAGAGAAATGTACAGTTGTGTGTCATCTGCATAGGCGTGATAGGAGATGTCATACTGTTCCATTATCTGAGCTAACGGAAGCATATAGATGTTAAATAAGAGTGGTCCAAGAATTGACCCTTGAGGGACTCCACACGTGAATTTGGTTCGTTCTGACTGATAGTTTCCGGTCGACACAAAGAAATCCCTATCATGTAAATAGGATGTGAACCACTGAAGAATAGTGTCAGTAAGCCCTACCCACTGTTCCAATCTGCTGAGTAGTATGTTGTGATCAACCGTGTCGAATGCGGCGCTGAGATCCAATAGTAGCAGAACAGGTGATTTGCCTGCATCGGTATTCCAACGAATATCATTTAGGACTTTGATAAGCACGGTCTCGGTGCTGTGTTGTGGCTGAAATCGAGACTGAAATGAGTTAAAAAGATTGTTTTGCATTATAAAAGTCTGGATCTGTTCGAACACAACCCTTTCGATAATTTTCCCCAGGAATATCAGATTTGATATTGGCCTGTAATTACTAATGGTTGAGGCATCCAGATTAGGCTTTTTTAGGAGAGGTTTTATTACTGCAGTTTTTAAAGTCTGAGGAAACTCTCCTGTTTGGAGAGAAGTATTTATAATCTGAAGTATGTCTGGGGCTATGCAATGAAAAACAGTTTTGAAAAAGTTTGAAGGAAGGATGTCAAGGCAGCATGTTGTGGGCTTTAATTTTGACACAATTTCTGTTAAAGTGCAATAGTCCAAGAGGCTAAACTGTCTAAGATTGATGTGGGGGACATTTTGGGAGGCATTTAGTGTAACATTTGTTAATCTGGAGTTGAACACAGTCTGTCTAATCTTTAGTACTTTGTGTGTAAAGAATGCTGCGAAATTATTACAGGACACCTCAGATGCCAATTCCTGAGGTATTGATGCTTGTGGGTTTGTCAGTTTGTCAACAACGGAAAATAGTGTGCGATTATTGTTGGTGTTTCTACTAATGATCTCTGAAAAATATGACTGTCTAGCATTTTTCAGTTCCTGGTTGTATTTCCGAAGACTCTCTTTGTAAAAGGTTATCCATACGCTCATGCCAAGAATCGATATGGCGGAAAACACTTTAACTTGAAGTTCCGCTCTGAGACCCCCAATTTGGCCAAATTTCAAAATTGTCCGATATGCACGTGTGATACATCATTGGAAAGCTTAAAATCTCAATTTTCGGGGGGGGGGGAGAAAAAAATTGAACAGGAGGGCATTTTTTTTTTTTTTTTATGTTTTTTAAACAGTAAAACCCTATCTGGAGGTGAGAGCACGCAAGAGCAAAATTATAGACGCCATGACTTTAACGAGATATTATCACGAACTTACCTTGTTTCGATCCAAAATCTCCATGTAGCATGTATCACTGAGTGTGAAAACACAGCTGTGAATGGCCACAGCTGGATTTTGTGGCGATTTTATGGGTGAAACATGGTAATATAATAAGGAATGCGATGCAGAAATCGCAGACATCAACAAGTAATCAAGATTTTTTTTTTTTACAAAATATTAGACATCAATTAATGATTCGAAGCTAAAAATGACAGACATTTTGAATAATAAATTGAAATAATTACCTTCGTTTTATAGCTGGGTTGAAACAAAAGCGGTTGCGCGACGTCTGTAAACAAGGGTTTCCAGGGTAAAATGGACATATTAAAAATAGTTCCGGGGCTTTTTTCCGCCACGAATCTGCTATGGCAGCATATAGACATATTGTTGTATGAAATACAACAGTTGTTTTGGCTTAAAATACAGCAGTTTATTTTAAAGAGGGGTGCAAGAGCAGAAACTGCTTTTTCAGCCTTGTCTGTGTTTTCCGTCATATATCATTTTAAAAAGGTGTCAATCCTTAAAAAAGAAAAAAAAGAATACAAAAGGTTGCTACCAAAATCTTTCATGAGAATAGTAATTACATTAGCTCACTGGCTGACATGGACGGCACTAAACGACCAATCCATTTAGACAGGGAGGGGAAAATTAACGTTCGTTCAGTCGACATAAGTGCATTCGCAGTCAGTCTTTCCGATTTTCAGAGCATTAACAGGTCACTTTCTTTTCATTTGAGGGCATTTACAGGTCACTTCCTGTTGAGTTTGAGTCTGTTTATTCATTCCCAGGTTGCTTCCTGTTCTATAACCCAAAACCAACAGGAAGGAAGTGACCCATAAAATGCCACAAAATCAGCAGGAAATGACTGAAAATAGACCAGTAATGACCTGAAATAGCCCAAAATGACCTTGTTGCCTTGTATTGGCTGCCACTGCTGGCCATAGAAGTGGGAGGGGCCTGATTGAAGTGGGAGGGGTTCATTTGCTGCCATCCTCCCAGTTCAAATGGATTGAACGTCGACTAGAGATAAACTTACAGCAGAAGGATGAAGATAGCTTATTTTTATGTTCATTAGTCGTTTAGGAGAATATACTAGAATGATGTATTATGGTGTATCGATAATCGTTGCATCACCATATCGTGAGATCATCGTGAGCTTTGTATCGCAAATCATATTGTATCGTGAAGTATCAAGTGGTTCCCACCCTTATTATGTATAATACATATTATTGTTTGGTAGGCATTAGCTGACTAGTTGGTGCATCGACTTTGCTGCTGCACAATGACAAAGTATTAGATATTCAAGCGAGTCCCGACCCTGCAGTTCTCTTTAAGGTAGTTCCAAATAATCGATTATTAGATGCATCGCGATTCGACACGTGACGATTCGATTACGATTCATAAAGGTTCAAAAACGATGATTTTCCCTAATAACTTTATGACAGCCGCTCGCAGCGGAACAAAATTCAAGACACGTCTGCCGCCCGGACACCTGTAACGAACGCACACACAACGTTATGATGGATGCTGCCGGTTACTGAGCGAGAGATTTACTCATTTTCAAAAGACTGGAAAATAAATTTGTGTATGAGACAGGCAGGGAGTGGCAGGGACCTGGCGGTTGCGCTTCTGTGCGCAAGACATTTTCTAGAGCGAGAGGTGAAGAGAGATAGTTCGCTGCTCCTTGTCTTTCAGATGTCCAGCAGTAGTTTCAAGTCATGTCAATTGAAAAATGTGCTGAGTGTGTTGCTAAGACCTGTGTGCGTCTATAAGATGTGAGTACATGAACCCTTTTGCACTGTTTAGCCTTTATTGTTGTTGTTTTTGCGACGTTAAAGGGTATTAAAACACTAGGGGGCTGTGAGATATCAATAGAACCGTTATGTGGCAAGATAACAAATATTAATAAATTTAACAAAAAAATAAATCTCATTCATGAGCAATTATCGAAAATAGATCGAAAATTACGAACATTTCCGAAAGTATTCCGGAAACAGACGAATGGGGCGGAAAGTCATAACAAGGAAACAATAGACCCTACCCACCGACGTCACAAAATCACGTGCTCGCTGTATGGTTCCGCCCCCTTGTCCGTCATTTTGTGTCTGTATTATCAATGGTCTCAATTGATCGAGCAATTTATAATGCATTTCATGGAAGACCCGGTGCTTTCGGATGCCGTAAACTCACTTGATGCGTTGCATAAGAGGCGTTATGTGGAAAAGCTTCAGTTTATCCATTCGCCAGATCCATATTTGATGCCTAAATCGATGTTTTTCGACCCGCTGTCTCCGCCGTATTTGCCTGACAACTGCTAGCTACCCTGATATGTACAACTATCTTGTCCACACAAAATCAGCCTATTCTCACGAAAGTTTGAAAAACTTTAAGAGCTTGGAGGCTTATAAATACTTCGTTGCTGGCTGGGTGAAACAGATCCTCGTCCACGAAAATTCGGCAGGAATCTATCTTGTGCTTGGAAAGGTGAGTTACGAAATTTTCAATTCAAAATCTTTTGTTATTGCTAACATCCACTGTCAAGTCTAATGTATTTCATGTCGTTTGTCAATGGAGTTGGGGCTTTTAATGTTTATATGGTTTAGCGATAGCACTCTCACTACATACATACGTGTATGTTGTCGGCGATTAGCCTAGCAATGGTCTTAATTGTGGTTGTCAGCCCAAAACCCTCTAAATATATATTAAATGCATCTTACCAGATATAAAATGACTACTACATAATCTGTGGTAATCGTTTGGAGCCCTGTTTTCTCGTCGAATTGCAGCAGCCCATCTCGCTCTCTTCTCTCCGGGTCTCTCGGAATCCGGTAGAACTTCAAGTCTCTCCGTCTATCTTCTCTGTTATTGCAACCGACCGCCACACACGCCTTCACCATTTTGATTATTAATGTTAACGAGCAGAAACACACGTCGTAAATAGGAGGAATGTACGTAGCCGTAACAGGTAAACACGATGTGTTGACGGACAATTGGGCGGCACCAGTCAGGAGGAAGGAGTTGTGACGTTACGTGGGTAGGGTCTATAGGTCGAGGCAGGTGCCATCGTTGTTTATCGACGAGAGAGTTGCGTTCGTGTTTTATCAAAAAAAATCGCTAAAATGGTTCAAACCTGTCATGCTATGTGGTGTACAAATAGCCATCTGTCGCAATGCAGTACCCATGAGTTCCCGAACGCGAGAAAAAGAGCTGGACTATGCAGACAATGAGTAAAGTTCGTCAGTGCAAAGAGGGCTAATTTTGCAGACCCAGCCTCCGGCACGGTTTTGTGTGGTGCGCATTTTACACCTGAAAGCTATATGAACAATGGACAAATGAAATCAGGTTTTGCTAAGAAATTGCTGCTGAAAGCAGATGCGGTGCCCACCTACACGCGCAGTAACCTAAATGTCCCGAGATATCAAGAAAGAGGACAATGACTGGCTCTGATGAGACCACCCCTACCACCCCAGGCAAAGCAAAGGAGGAAAACGGCCAGAGTGAGTACTCTTTTATAATAAACATATCACGCATTAGATATAGGACTGGACACATGTATAAATTATCGCTTGTAAAATATATAGAACAAATCCTCTAATCCAATTCATATTTATGTCGGTTGGCAGAGCGAAAACCGATGATAGCACAATAAATGATAATTATTCTATACATCACTTTATTTTGCGGTCACGGTGTATCAGCTTCACAAAAAGTTACGCAAAACAAACCATTTGGTGTTTCCCACACAATCTGTTGTTGCCAGTGTTTCATCAGTGTGATTGCTCACCTCAATGATCCTTTCATTAGGCTGTTTGGGCTCAAATTGATAACCCAAAACACGAAAGAAAGGTTCATAACTCTCCTTGTCACCATTAGAAGAACGTTCGTTACGTCGGATTCGTCGCTGCAGCTAGAAACAAAATTGTCCGCCATCATCGCCGCCATTCAGTACTATGCACCGAGCCGGTTGTTTCCTTGTAGTGACGTCACGCACACAATATGCTAGATTTCCGGGATCTCGGGGGCGGGTCGTTTTAGCTTGACAATCGATCCAAATTTCTATCATTTTCTTGGTGTTGCGATGTGTGTAATTACACGAAGTGGCATGATATGAATCCAAAAGGCATGCGTTTATGGCTAAATGATGGAATATTAGCATTTCCCCAGGTGTTGTCATACCCTTTAACAGTTAGCGCCGAGCGCTAAGCTAATGAGCTAATTCACTAACGTGTATTTCATATTCAGAACGTGTAAAACCATGATTAAGTACAGCGGTAACACTACAAACATGCGAAATAGTACAGAAATCTGTGAAAACAAAGTATATTGGTTAAAAGAAGTCATTTTTAAAGACACTTTGTTTCCAGAAAATGTGGAATTCATTCCACCTGTGTAAATTTTATTGTATTGTTGAGAGAAATAAGTACTGCTTTTAAAATGGTTAATGTTTGTGCACTTTCTTGTAAAAAAATTAATAAATAATGAAGCAGCTTGAGGGCAGCTTTTTGTTGTATGGGCATGTTTCCATCGTTCCTGTTGAATCATTAGGATATTTTAAATAAATAATGGACATAAATTTGTTTGGCTACTTCATAAATTAGTAATGTACAATGCATTGAAAATCGTGATCATCGTGATAACCGTGATCATCGTCAATACCGTGATCAATAATCGAATCGTAGCACCCTGAATCGTGATCGAATCGAATCGTGGGGTGCCTAAGATGACACACCTAAGTTCTCTTCAGAGTGCTACAAGTTCGACTGTCTGCGTATATATGTATCTGGATATATTTGGACCACAAAGTGTCCGAATGTGATCAGTTCACCGAGTCACTAGGTGGAGTCGGAGTAACCAAGGATGGCGCGCAAATTGACCTTGTGCTGCCAACTGACATCACTGGTTAATTGGCATCGATGCAACAATCGTTACTTTAAAGTTGACCACTCACCATCCATTTTTATGGCGTGTAAGAGAATGTTTAATGTTTAAACTTGGAGTTCTTAAAAGATAAACGTTATTATGAGTTAACATAATTTGGAATTGAATCCCCTGTCGATGTTTTCGTTTTAATAATATTGTAAAATTAGTTTACCAAATAAGTCGCCATTATTGTTGACGTCGCAGGGCGGTGATGTCACATGGTTACGCAGCCTGGCTTCCAGAGTATGACTCTAGCGACATCAACAACCCTTTCAATTTGAACCCAAGAGGAACATTATTGAGCATGACAGCACAGTCGATATTTCACAAAACGAACAGCAAAAACAAAACGAACAGGAAAGACGGGATGGGATGAGATGAGAGTATGACAAAACCGGTGTTCTGCCAAAATGTGCTACACCGGCAAAATTGACGCCCAAAGTACTACTGTGCAATTTGAGCTTGTTTTGTTTAGATGCATACAGACAGAACATACTTAAGATGCCTTAAGAAAATACTTAAACATAGTAATATCAAATAATGGTAGTTTAAATATGCTACGTGACTAATGTGGTCAACAGATCAACAAGCTGCTTTAAAGCTACCACATTAAAACACAATGCTTAAAAGTATGAGAGGGAAACACGTGCAAAAAGTATTCTGAGGCAATGAAAAGGTAAAAAAATGACTCAATAAAAACACAAATAGTAAGTTCTCGCCGCTTTTAACTGATGTGCGTATGTGTTGGATGTCTCGCTACGTAGAAGGAATTGCAGAACACTGGTGGTGTTCGTCTAGTGACGTTGAAAAACTACGTCATCAACCCGAGCGTCCATTGCGCGCATAAAACATGGCGCCCTCCATAAGTGAAAACATAAATCTAGAGCTGAAACGAGTACTCGAGCAACTCGAGTAACTCGAGTTTAAAAACTGATCCGAGTAATTTTATTCACCTCGAATTATCGTTTATTTTGACAGCTCTAAGCATCACGTTTTGCTCGGACTACTTTTAATGCGGGACAACGCGCTGTCACGTGCGGGGAGGAAGAAGGAAAAAAAAAAAAACTTACTGCAGCTGACAGCCGCCACAAACGACGCCGACGTTGCCAAATACTAGCCCGCACGATGCTACGTAGGTAACAGCTAGCGTCTGATGCGTCTCATAAAGATCACATATATGTTGAACTAGATGCGCAATGACAGACTCGGCCGCGTCTGGGCAGCGTTATTAAACAGCCGCCATCTTAAAGCAGTACAGCGCTAAGCGCTAGTAAAGACCGCTAAGCGCTAATAAATAAGATTAACGTTACTGTCGCTACTAGCTCACGTAAAGTTAGCCCTGCGGGGGGCTAGGTTTCAATTAATTATGACCACTGTCGATGCGTGGCTAACGTGTCTTACATACAGGCTTTAACATAACATAGCAATGTGGAGTGATGAGGGTGTAAAATAAAAACTTTATCATGCTAACTATCAATTTTAGCTCAGTAGTCATTGCTGGATAAAACACCAAGTAGCAATGGTCCCTAATGTGCTCCAGTACAGCCTGTATCATACATTTATTTTGAACACTGCAAAAACTCAAAATTCTATCAGGACTCACAGTTTAGACTAACTTAAAACTTAACTAGAACTTAAAAATGGCTTGACACAAAGAGAAATTCAATTGAAACACGTGGGAAAAAATCCTAACTTTTAAGTGATGTGTGTTATCAAGCGTAACGGCATTTTTAGGTTAAAAAAAAAATATATATATATATATATATATATATATATATATATATATATATGATTTAAAAAAAAAAAAAAAAGATCCAAAAGTTTTTTGAGTGAAAGCAGTGAATTAGTTTTTTGTTTTTTTTTAATTCTAGCTACATCTGAGATGCAATTGTTGGCTGTTTTCAACAATATACATCGAAAATATAGACATTGATTGACTGAAAATGGTTCAAGATTAGATGAAATGTCTTGTTTTCTCATGTATATTTATAATTGCTCTTCACCTAAAAATATATTTGTTTTATCCGATTACTCGATTAATCGATAATGACCTATTTTAGTAAAAGAGAACAATTGTGGCTGATAAGAGTCTACGAGCCCTTAAGTCCGAGGTTCCCTTTAAAAAGGTCTTTTCACATATCATTGCAGTTTTGGAAAGCTTGTTAAAATTACAGACATTCCATTTTCTTAATTAAGTGTCAAGGCATTGAGAGCCATTGCACCAATACCTTAGTGGATTCACCACCTCTTGATCATAAAAAGGTAACATAGTGTAGTGAGCCACACAACTTCAACCCCCACTCACAACAAATGCATACATAAATTCCCAAACCTACAGTTCTTTAACGGTCTCTCACAGCAGAGAACATAAACACATGTCATTTACAGGCGTAAATGTATTACATATATACACAAACAGCTGCCAATAATCACTTTCAGCATACTGTAGACGCACACTTCTTGACAGTTTTCTCACACACCGTATAAACACGCATATCCACCAACCTGCAAAACACACACACACTCATGCAGCAAGCAGAGAGGATTAATCCCCTGGTATTTCCCGCAGACCACCCTTAGAGAAGCAAAGTCACCAAGGGAGACTCTAACCATTTAACCCCAAATGCCAGAAAATGTGTGTTTCATTGCCTGATGTTTACAATTCGCCCCAAAACTTTCACGAGTGGTTTTCTATTGGTCTATACTTTTCATGGTTATACATGAGTTGGAACTAGGGCTGCAGCTATCGAATATTTTAGTAATCGAGTAATCGACTGAAAATTCTATCGATTAATCGAGGAATCGGATAAAACAAATATATTTTTAGGTGAAGAGAAATGATAAATATACATGAGAAAACAAGACATTTCATCTAATCTTGAACCATTTTCAGTCAATCAATGTCTTTATTTTCGATGTATATTGTTGAAAACAGCCAACAATTGCATCTGAGATGTAACTAGAATTTTAAAAAAAGACTAATTCACTGCTTTCACTCAAAAAACTTTTAGATCTTATTAAAAAAATTTTTTATATATATCTTACCTAAAAATGCCGTTACGCTTGATAACACACATCACTTAAAAGTTAGGATTTTTTCCCCATGTGTTTCAATTGAATTTCTATTTGTGTCAAGCCATTTTTAAGTTCTAGTTAAGTTTTAAGTTAGTCTAAACTGTAAGTCCTGATAGGATTTTGAGTTTTGGCAGTGTTCAAAATAAATGTATGATACAGGCTGTATTGGAGCACATTAGGGACCAATGTTATGTTAAAGCCTGTATTGTAAGACATGTTTGCCACGGATCGACAGTGGTCATAAATAATAGAAACCTAGCCCTCTACAGGGCTAACGTTACGTGAGCTAGTAGTGACAGTAGCGTTAATCTTATTTATTAGCGCTTAGCGCTCTTTATTAGCGCTTAGCGCTCTACTGCTTTAAGATGGTGGCTGTTTACTAACGCTGCCCAGATGCGGCCGAGTCTGTCATTTCGCATCTAGTTCAACATACATGCGATCTCTATGAGACGCATCAGACGCTACCTGCAACCAACGTAGCATCGTGCGGGCTAGTATTTAGCAACGTCGGCGTCGTTTGTAGCGGCTGTTGGCTGCAGTAAGTTTTTTTTTTCTTCCCTTCTTCCTCTCCGCACGTGACATCAGTGCGTTGTCTCGCACTAAAAGTAGTCCGAGCAAAACGTGATGCTTAGAGCTGTCAAAATAAACGAATACTCGAGGTGAATAAAATTACTCGGATCAATTTTTAAACTCAAGTTACTCGAGTTGCTCGAGTGTTCGTTTCAGCTCTAGTTGGAACATAAGATGAAAAAACACATTTAACTTTAACATTATTTTGTCTCACAATTTAAAAATTAACCTACTCGTGCAATTCTGTTTAAATAAATGCAACCTCTTTGAAACCTTTGTTGGGTCCAGTTACGACACAAATATCCACATACAGGTAGTCCCCGGGTTATGACGTACCCGACTTACGTGATTTTGACTTTACAACGACGCAGTCTCGTCCGCTATTTTGTCTCCGGTCGTTTTTTGTCAGTGGAGCTGGAGTAACATTACTCATCAAAATCTCTTAAAAAAAAGACATTTAAGAAATACCGCATCCATCTGCCATCATCACGACAGGGGAGGACAACATGTTCTTACTTTCTGCAAGTGTTGGTGTCATGAGTAGTTGAATAAAGTCAACAAACCATACAGACATCTGACATCGTCATTTTGGAGCTTAGCTCGCTGTCTAGCTAGGACTTAGCTCCAACGTCTTGGCCAGGACAGTACAATGCTAAGTTTTTGGATAGTTATTTTGAGATTTGGGAGGTATTTATAGGGTTAATTCCGATTTACGTGGGAATTCGGGTTACGTCGCTTGCCGTAACCCGGGGGCTACCTGTGTTTACTGTACCTGCCAATTGGTGAAACTAGTTTCTAGCGAACTGGGGAGGTTTACAGGGAACTCAACCATAGGTGGAGTTTGACTTTTGGGGCAGGGGGGCACAACATGTTGATGACCCCGAAACGCAGAGTCAGCAATAAAATTAAACTTCATAGAATATTTATAATAATAAATTGCCAATGAGTGTTTTTTGTTTTCCATCATTCTTGAGGGGAATTCTAAACCAGGCTGCTTAGGAGTGTTGTTAATTTTATTTAAAAAAAGTAATTAATTACAGTTACAAATTACTTCTCCCAAAAAGTAATTGCGCTAGTAACTCAGTTACCTGAATGTAAGAGTAATTAGTTACTTGGCAAAGTAACTAGTGATAATTTTTCTTTTCTCAAAAAAAACAAAAAACAAAAAAAACAACAACAAAAAACAGGTCACATAATGTGAAGTTTAAAGGATTTGGGGGACAATTGGCCCTAGCCCAATTCTTTACCCTCCACTTAACTAGACACAAGGGTATTGCGATAACTAGCTAGTAACCTTTGCTATGTGTGGTAGTCATTTAAAGTTGTGAATCAACCGTTAAAGTTGTTAAAATTGCTCCCGTTATTGCATTAGTTCCCTTCTGTCTACTTTAAACGTGTAAGTTTTAAAACTGTTTCATCATTTAAAGATAGATTTAAGTTAAGATTTTGCCGATTTAGAAGCATTTTAGATTTAAAAAAAAAAAAAGTTACTTAGGTTCGCTAGGAAGGATCTCTACATCAGGGACTTCCTGAGAGGTCTACTGCTTTAAGATGGCGGCTGTTTACTAACGCATGTAGTCCTTAAAACATGTTGGCAATGCAGCGGTGTCTGTTTTGCATCTAGTTCTATAATATGATATCTACCGTGTAATGTGGGCGTAGTTTGTCGGCTATGGCTACAGTCAGGTATTATTGGAGCCACCTAGCATCGCGGTTGCAACGGCGTCTTCCCCACTGCTGCTCTACTCTCGTCCCCGTGAGTCCGTTTCTCTCAGACTTTTTTTATTCAACCAACTTAGTAACGCATAGTAACGCACGCCTTTCCCGCCTCAGTAACGGCGTTGCCCTGATGAGAAAAGTAATTAATTAGATTACTCATTACTGAAAAATATAACGCCGTTAGTAACGCCGTTATATTGTAACGCCGTTATTAACAACACTGCTGCTTAGGCAATACTTTTTGCCAAGATCGTCATCCATTGAATATGGTACGCCGGCTGGTGTCGTGTCAATGTAGTTACCCCAAAAATTGTATCCCCTGGACAGAGCCGTACGGAGGTAGATTTGTGCCCTTGTTATTCAATTTAAAAAAAAGTTGCTTCAATCAAAATAGATATTTTCAACTCCAAAAAAAAAAAAAAGTCGCTTCAATCCAAAAAAAAAAAAAAAAAAGTGTTTGAATGCAAAAATAAATTTAAAACTCAAAAATGCACATAAAAGCTATTTTTCTTTGATTTTTTTTGGGGGGGGGGTTGAAGTCGGTTTTTTTTTTTTTTTTTTGATTGAAGTTATGTTGATTTGTGTTTGGGCCACATTTTGGCTAAGTCATTTTTGTCTTTACTATTCAATCAAAAAAAAGAAAAAATAAATTGCTTAAAAAAAAAAAAAGAAAAATTCAAAAAGAAAAATCATTCAAAAAAAGAACAATTTCAATCATGGAAAAAGTTTTTGAATGAGAAAAACTGTCTGAGATTGAGAATTTTGCATTTGAACACTTGATTTTTCATTGAAAAAGTTTTCTTTGATTGAAGCAATCCTTTTTTTGTTTGGGCCATATTATGGGTAGGACATTTGTGTCTAAATCATTTAATCCCCCAAAAAGTTGCTTCAATTAAAAAAAAAAAATTTTTTTTAAATAGTAATAATAATAATAATAATTTCTATCAAAGAAGAAAATCATTTGAAAAATAAAATTGCCCTCCCCTAATTTTTTTTTTTTTTTTTTTTTGAATATTATATGCAAAGCAAATGACCGTCTACGTTGCTAGTCACATGATCTGTTCGAAAAATAATTTTGACCGATTATCTAAATATATTTTTTTGTTCATTTCATTTATTTTTGTCGCAGTTTTATTGCTTTACAACTTTTATATATATAGGAAAGTCAATTACATGCAATGACACTTTTCACGCCCCCCCGGCCCCCCTTAAAATCCGCTTATGAACTCAACTGAATTTGCCTAAACCGCCAACTTGAAAGCGAAATGGCCAACTTGGTGTCCATGTATGCATTGTCGAAACGTGCTGAATTCTCGGCCATTAAATTGTCACGAGAAGAAGAATTAGCAGCAATTTGAAAAGGGCTTTAAAACTGCCCGGTGCCGTAAGTTTTCTACATCACAATAATTCTTTAGCATTGACAATGTGCTTTTTGTGAAGCAGCAACACAAGCGAAAGGCAACACCACACTATTAAGTAGATTAGCAGTCAATTCTAGTCAAGTCACTGTCCTTGAAAGACAGTTGAGAATGCTGGCCAAACAACTGCAGTGTGATTAAAAATCAGGTCCAGTCCAGGTAAAGAATATGTTCATTCGCTGTTTTTATTGTCCTTTGGTCTTTCTGTTTTAGACTGCCATTTAAAAATGGGTAGAACCAACGATACCCATGTTGTGAAGTGATGTGGAAAGTCGATGTCGGGTGGACAAACACAGCAAAGGAGGTGTGTCCTGTCAGATGAAAGGGAAGTCACCATGTTGAAACGCACACACACCCATTTCCACCCCCCATGACTTCCATCTGTTGAAAACAATAGAGGCCCAAACCTCCCTTTGCTGAGCACTCACATGTAAGAGCACGTTTTTCCATCTTCCTTGTCCTAAGAGGAGGGGACCCGCCACCCATCAGAAAACAACACACCTTGACTTGCTGTACCAGACATTTTCAAGTGAAAATGCAAACGCTAGCACAAGATGAGGTCATAAGGAAAATTAGGAATTTACAATACGGAACTTCACAAAAACATAGTAACGATATAACTACCGGTAATAGCCTGAATTCCTCTTAGTTCATCAGTGTGACACTAATACCAATCTATACTACATGCTATACTATATACATTGGTATGAAAAAGTATCTGAACCTTTTGGAATTCCTCACATTTCTGCATAAAATCACCATCAAATGTGATCCGATCTTTGTCAAAATCACACAGATGAAAAAAACTGCTTTAACAAAAACCACCCAAACATTTATAGGTTTTCATATTTCAATGAGGATAGCATGCAAACAATGACAGAAGGGGGAAAAATAAGTAAGCGAACCCTCTAATTACAGAGACTTAAACTGCAATTGAAACCAATTTTTACCAAACAATTTAAGTCAGGTGTGTGCCCAATCACTGATGAGTAGTTTAAAACTGCCCTGCCCACTATAAAACGCACACCTGGTAAGAATTGTCTTGATGAGAAGCATTGTCTGATGTGCGTTATAGCTCAGTCAAAAGAGCTGACTGAAGACCTACGATCAAGGATTGTTGATTTGTATAAAGATGGGAAAGGAAACAAAACCATCTCTAAAAGTCTGGATGATCACCAATCGACAGTTAGAGAAGTTGTCTATAAATGGAGAGAGTTTGGCACTGTTGCTTCCCTCCAAAGGAGTTGCCGTCCACCAAAGATGACGCCAAGAGTTCAGCGCAGAATACTCAGAGAGGTAAAAAACGAACCCGAGTGTCTGTAACAGAAATCACTGGTACAGTCCAATATCTCTGTGCACACATCAACAATATGTATAACTATGGCCAAGAATGGTGTTCATGGGAGAACTCCACGGAGGAAGCCTCTGCAGTCTACAAAAAACATTGTTGCTCGTTTAATGTTCGCAAAAAGGCACGTGGACACTCCACAGAAGTTTTGGCAAAATATTTTGTGGACTGATGAAACCAAAGTTGAATTGTTTGGGAGTAACACACAACATCATATGTGGAGGAAAAATGGTACAGCTCACCAACATCAATACCTCATCCCCATCGTGAAGCATGGTGGAGGAAGCATCATGATTTAGGGCTGTTTTGCTACCTCAGGGCCTGGACAACTTGCAATCATTAATGGAAGAATGAATTCAAAAGTTTATCAGGAGGTTTTGCAGGAAAACCTGAGGCTGTCTGTCAGACAGTTGAAGCTAAAAAGAGGATGGATGCTGCAACAAGACAATGATCCAAAACACAGAAGTAAATCAACTTCGGAATGGTTTCAGAAGAACAAAATACACGTTCTGGAGTGGCCAAGTCAAAGTCCAGACTTGAACCCCATTGAGATGCTGTGGCATGACCTAAAGACATGCTAGACATCCCAGGAATCTGATTCAACTACAGCAGTTTTTTAGAGAAGAATTGTCCAAGGTTAGTCCTGATCGACGTGCCAGACTGATGTGCAGCTATAGGAAGTGTCTTGTTTAAGTTATTGCTGCCAAACATATTAAATGTGATGATTCACTTTTTTTTTTTTTATCCTCCTGCTGTCGTTTTTTGCATACTATCCTCATTGAAATATGAAAACCTATAAATGTTTGGGATGTTTTAGCTAAAGCAAACACTGTTATTTCATCTGTGTGATTTTGACGAATATCAGATCACATTTGATGGTAAATTTATGAGTTTATGCAGAAATGTGAGGAATTCCAAAAGGCTCAGATACTCTGCATACCACTGTACTAACAGTTCCTCTTCACAGAAGATAAATAATATATGACTGTAAGTGACGTTATGTTTGTTTGCTCGCGTTTCTGTGCTTTTTGCACTTTTGAATGTTTTTATTGTTGCTGAAAGCATTATAAAATTTTTACATAAATGCAATTTGGCGTTAGCATCACGCTAGTAAAGGTTAACTACATACCTATTCACATCCTATTCATTTTGTTTGGTATGACAGTTGGAATAATTGATCACTATCAGCCAAATTTCTGCAAACCTCTGCTTGTAAATTCAAGAAAAAATCTCAAATCGCTGGTATTTTGAAGCACCACTGCACCAGTAAAATAGGACATAAAAGATTGTACGTAACCAGCATGTAAGTTGTTTTGAAGACATTGCATTGGCTCATCAATTCATTAAGTGATTGCTGTGTGACTGAGTGTCCCCATATGTGCTGCATTTACTTGATTAATTGGCCTATTCAGCAATCTTCTATCAGGCAATGTGCCAAAGTCAGACTGAGAATATGCAGCTACGCGGTCCACGTGTGTGTTAATTTAATTGGATACTTAAAATGTATTGATAGATTAAATGGAATGCTTGATTTATCAATTAGAATGACAAGGGTTCTTAACGTGATCGTAAAAAAATAAATAAATAAAAGGATTTTGTTGCAGAAATGTCAATATTTTCCTTCAAAAATTGGTTGAACAAAATGTTTTTTCTGTTTTTTTGTAAATATTACTGAACAAAATATTAGTTAAGATAGGGTGACCATATTTTGATTTCCAAAAAATAGGACACTCAGCCCGGCCTTGAATTTTACTCGAAGTTCACTCAAAGATGCCTATGTCACTTTAATGTATTTAAAAAGTGCCCACTCACTCTGGATGGAAAAATGCAGTTTGAAAAAAAATAAATAAATAATGACTAAAAAAAATACAAATATATTAGGGCTGTCAAAATTATCGCGTTGAGCGGTAATTTTATTTTTTAAATTAATCCCGTTAAAATATTTGACGCAATTGACGCACAAATGCCCCGCTCAAACAGATTAAAATGACAGTACAGTGAAAGGTGTACTTGTTGTGTTTTTCAGAGTTTTGCCGCCCTCTGCTGGCGCTTGAGTGCGACCGATTTTATAGGCTTCAGCACCCATGAGCATTGTGTAAGTAATTATTGACATCAAGAAATGCGGGCTACTAGTTTATTTTTTTGATTGAAAATTTTACAAATTTTATTAAAACAAAAACATGAAGAGGGGTTTTAATATAAAATTTCTATAACTTGTACTAAAAAAAAAATTTAAGAGCTACAAGTCTTTCTATCCATGGATCGTTTTAACAGAATGTTAATAATGGTAATGCCATCTTGTTGATTTATTGTTATAATAAAGAAATACAGTACTTATGTACCGTATGTTGAATGTATACATCCATCTTGTGTCTTATCTTTCCGTTCCAACAATGATTTACAGAAAAATATGGCATATTTTATAGAAGGTTTGAATTGCGATTAATTGCGATTAATTACGATTAATTAATTTTTAAGCTGTAATTAACTCGATTAAAAATTTTAATCGTTTGACACCCCTATAATATATATATATATATAATATAATGCAGAACCATGGAAATGTAGTCCAGTCAATACACATACACACAGGCTTATAAATTACCATCACGACAATTGCCCTTGACAAATTGTTATTCTCATTCAATGTTCAAGATTGCACACAAACAATAACCGAAATAAACTGACAAACTATTCAACCAGCATGTTCCGAAACGTAGCAGTTCAAAACTACGTTTCCCATAATGCCTAGCGTGGTTTAGCTTACTGATAGCTAGCTGAGGCAAAAATCAAACTTTGCTACAAAAGTTTACAATCATCGGCAGCGCAACGATGCGACACCAAACGGGATTTTACAGTCAAAGCTCCGACAGAAATCAACAGTAGCCATTATATATGTATTTATCGTAAAAAAATTAACAATTGGGCAGGCGTCGTGGCCAAATCATCAACCCAGTAGATGGCGGTAATGCCTATTGATAAGGGTAAACTGCCAACAAAAACATGAAGAACTACTTCTTCCCTCCCTACTACTAGGAGCCATGTCATCGCAGGCAGGCGCTGCCACCCAGCGGCCGGAGGGATTCTCTTCAAATTGGTCCCGTGAAAAATCATAAAAACCGGACACTTTTATGAATTTATAAAACCCGCCCGGAAGACGAGGATACTACGTGAAAGTAGGACTTGTCCGGGCAAAAGAGGACGTTTGGTGACCCTAGTTAAGACATTTTATTGCATATACTTTTAACATTTTAATTTTAAGAAATGATGAGTTGTTTATACAGTAGGTTTGTGTTTTTTCAACAGAATTTTGCATGGCTGAATCTTAAATGACACCCATTTCTCTTGTTCTGGCCAGGGTTTTAGAATTTAAATATATACATACATATATATATATGGCGGAGAAAACAGACAAGACTGAAAAAGCAGTTTCTGCTCTTGCACTCCTCTTTAAAAGAAACTGCTGTATTTTAAGCCAAAACAACTGTTGTGTTTGATAGAACAAAATGTCTATATGCTGCCATAGCAGATTCATGGCGCATTAAGTCCCCGAACTATTTTAATTTTCCCGTTTTACCCTGGTAACCCCTGATTAAAGACGTCGCGCAACCGTTTTTTTTTTTTTTTTCAAACCAGCCATGAAAACAAGGTAAGTAATTATATTTATTATTCAAAATGTCTGTCATTTTTAGCTTAGAATCATTAATTGATGTCTAATATTTTGTTTAAAATTAAAAAAAAACAACTTTAAAAAAAATTATTCACTCGCATATTTTAAACTTTTAAACAAATTACGTCACAATGAAAAAAATGGCGTCTGTAAAAAAGTCACGGATGTCTACCTCATAACTATTGCTAAATTGTATTTTTTAGTTACTGTCGCATTGTCCCCGATATGCTAGATGATAAATAATTGATCCAAACAAAGAAAAATTGGAAAAAAAACATTTAAAAGGGTAAATATATGAAAAAGAAAATTTCGACCACTCCTTAATGTGTACGATTTCTGCATCGCGACCCTTGTTATATTACCATGTTTCACCCATAAAATCCTCCAAAAATCCAGCTGTGGCCATTCACAGCTGTGTTTTGACACTCAGTGATACATACGACATGGAGTTTTTGGATCGAAACAAGGCAGGCACGCGATAAAATCTCGTTAAAGTCATGGCGTCTGTAATTTTGCTCTCGCCTCCAGATAGGATTTTGCTGTTTAGAAAACATTTTTTTTTATAAATGCCCTCCTGTTAAAAATTGTTGTTCCCCCAGAAAATGGAGATTCTAAGCTTTCCAATGATGTATCACACATGCATATCGGACAATTTTGAAATTTGGCTAAATTGGGGTTCTCAGAGCGGAACTTCAAGTCACCTGAGTGTTTTCCGCCATATATATAAATACAAATTTTGAATCAGATTTTTTCCACTTTTTCATCCCTTACGAGGAAAGACTAAAAGACGCCGGGGAAAACGTCCCCAGATGGAAATCCACAGATATAAAGCGAAAATACATGTTCGGATAAACAAGAAAAAAAAAAACATAACTGACTGAACAAACAAAAGTGACATTTGGATTCAAATTTATCCTAAATTACCTAAAACTGATCTTAAAGAATAAATTTGCTGTTGGCAGGTGAAAAGTAATACTTTCTAAAAAATAGCTTTAACTGTTGTTTCCTGTTTAGCAGCTAAAATGCATCCTTGATTGGGTTTGAATCTGGAAAATTGACATTAAAGGCTGTTTACTTTCCCGAATGAATCCTTTCTTTGGCATTGTGTTTCGGACCATTATCATTCTTTTCTTAAAATCTTTCTGTCATCACCTGAAAGAAAAATGTAGCATCCACTAATCTATACCAAGACACTTTATAATTACTACCTATGTTCATGACTATAAAACCTTGATCCAATTGTGCAAACATTTAAGCAAACTTTCATTACAGCTTTCCATTGATGTACGTCAAACTAACAATACCTTGTTTTGGCTTTTCCTGCTTTTCCAAAATGGAAAGATGCTGCAGAAGAACAATCTTGCCCAATTGAAGAATGTGGTGAAACACCAGCCTAGTCTGCCCATTCTCATGAAATCCTCCTTGCGTCCTCTATATACAGTAAGACTGCATCCCTTCCTTTAGCTTGTCCCCTTGAAAACCAATCACCAGGCAAGTCACAGAGACAATCCTTTCGGCGATGTTACATGAGCCAATCAAAGAAATGGCAGATGCATGTCTGTTTTGGTCCTGGTGTCTATGTAGAGTTCGATGAAGTGAAAGTACATCCTTCTGACCATAGCATCCTTCCATCCATGAGATGCTGCAGGTCTTCCATTTGCAGCATTGGAAGACGAAAAAAAAAAGAAAGAAAGACAGACGACCAAAGCAGGAGGCGGCGGGGCGAGTGATAGGACGAGGGAGGAACTTAAAGTGATGAAAAAGGGAGGGAGGCTTTTCAGGCTAATGACTCCTGTTGACACAAGACAGATGTGGCCTACTTATTCATACAAAAACGCAAATGATGTTATGTCAATAAATGCAATTTCCGTAGTTCATTTCTCTCCCAGTGCCGGTGCGTGTCAGTGTCAGGGTTGTAAGAGTTTGAGGTTTTTGTCAGAGTTAGGGCTGTTTACACGACAACGGCAATGGGGGTGACAACGCAAAAACTTTTGCAGAGAACCCTATTGTTTACACGGTGACGGAATTTTGGGATATGAAAACACAAAACTTTGAAAGTCCCTTCCAGAGTGGAAATCTTGAAAATGCCCCTCCTCACACAGCTATGGCAAAGGGCCACCGCCATCCCCCGGGACACAGGATGGTCCGCTTGCCCTCCAGAAAAGGATGAGGGGATGCTCCACTGCCCCCAGCATTCGCCTCACAACCACTGTGGGACCCCCACGACCCACT
The DNA here is from genome assembly GCF_030265065.1 of Corythoichthys intestinalis. Lineage (NCBI taxonomy): Eukaryota > Metazoa > Chordata > Actinopteri > Syngnathiformes > Syngnathidae > Corythoichthys > Corythoichthys intestinalis. Next base: position 11,612,122 of record NC_080406.1, on the reverse strand, counting down.
GGGCTCGGCGCAAGAGAGAAACCCCACCTGGAGGGGGCGACACCCTGGCAACCCACCAGCACCCAGCCGACGTTTCAAGGAGGATGCCCGGGTAGAAAAGAGAGGAAGGCGGGCAAAGGACCGGAGCCGCAACTGACAACCCAGATGACCCCGCCCCGGGAACCTCGCCATTTGAAAAGTGTGGGACACACCAACTATTACTGTGCCTGCCAGGTCCCCGACTGGCCGCCACTACCCAATTTTATTATCTGATTAGGTGATGACCAAGCTAGGGTATATTTGTAGAGATTAGGCTTCAGCTCCCCTTGACATTAAAAGAACAAACAATACCCTCTAAACAATATTGGGTTTCTTAATCAATTTTACCAATTTTGTGTTACAGTAGGGCAAATAAGTATTTAGTCAACCACCAATTGTGCAAGTTCTACTTGAAAAGATAAGAGAGGCCTGTAATTGTCAACATGGGTAAACCTCAACCATGAGAGACAGAATGTGGGGAAAAAACCCAGAAAATCACATTGTTTGATTTTTAAAGAATTTATTTCCAAATTAGAGTGGAAAATAAGTATTTGGTTACCTACAAAAAAGCAAGATTTCTGGCTGTCAAACTTCTTCTAACGAGGTCTAACCCGGCTCCACTCGTTACCTGTATTAATGGCACCTGTTTCAACTCATTAATGGTATTAAAGACACCTGTCCACAACCTCAGTCATTCACACTCCAAACTCCACTCCAAGAAATCAACTGTGGGAGCAATTGTTAGAAAATGGAAGACATACAAGACCACTGGTAATCAGTGTTGGGAGTAACGCCGTTATAAATAACGCCGTTACGTAACGTCGTTATTTTTTCAGTAACGGGGTAATCTAACTAATTACTTTTTCCGCCGTTACCGTTACTGACGGTCAAAAGCGGTGCGTTACTTACTCTGAATAAATTGAAGAAACTACCAGCTGTGTCGAGTCGACTCTCTGCTCTGTTGATTTGTCACCCAAGACTTGGGGTGCGTTCAGGTTCGAGAATAGCGCACGTACTTCTGACTCCAAGCTGTATGTCCCTGCTCATTCAATTAGACAATGCTTTCCAAAGTTTGGTAACGTTTCTGTGTTTGCTACACCTGATGCTAGCCTTGTTCCCATCTCCCACTGTCAGCCAGCAATAATTCTGCTTCCATCTTGAGGACAGCAGACGCTTTGAAGGTGACGTGAATTGTCAGGAAACTAGCCTACCTGAATGCAGCCCCTCGAGAGATGCGATGGAAGTGATTGTGATTGACTGAGGGTTAGAGTCATGTGTCGTGATAAGCCAATCAGAGCCGGTGATTTCACAAGCAAACCGGAACAGCGCGTGCGGCAAACACACACGCAAAACAGATGCACAGGGTCGGGATGGCAGATTAGTCAGAAGAAAAATTGTCCTTTAAGAGGTGGAGATATAGACACTATTTCAAGTTTGTCGAAGTTAAAGGAAAGAACCTGCATGTAATGTGTAATTTATGTCCCGGGGCAAAGTTTTTGTCGACATCTGTGGTAAGCAATTCAAATCTGCTGAAGCACCTAACAAGTAAACTACCTGTCTGTTCTTCTCTATTCCACTGACTCGAATACTGCTCAGAAAATTTCAAATTCTTTGATATACAACAAGTTCTTTTTAAAGTAACGGAAATAGTTACTTTCCCTGTTAACTAGTTACTTTTACTATAGAGTAATTCAGTTACTAACTCAGTTACTTTTTGGAAGAAGTAGTGAGTAATGTAACTAATTACTTTTTTAAAATAACGTGCCCAACACTGCTGATAACCTCCCTCGATCTGCGGCTCCATGCAAGATCTCACACCGTGGCGTCAAAATGTTGGCAATAACGGAGGCCAAACGTTTTCTGTAACTCTTCACAAGCTTTTTACACACTGTTGCTGGTATTTTGGCCCATTCCTCCATGCAGATCTCCTCTAGAGCAGTGATGTTTTGGGGCTGTCGTTGGGCAACACGGACTTTCAACTCCCTCCTCACCCCGTGGCGTCAAAATGATAACAAGAACGGTGAGCAAAAATCCCAGAACCACACGGGGGGACCTAGTGAATGACCTACTGAGAGCTGGGACCACAGTAACAAAGGCTACTATCGGTAACACAATGCGCCGCCAGGGACTCAAATCCTGCACCGCCAGACGTGTCCCCCTGCTGAAGCAGTACACGTCCAGGCCCGTCTGCGGTTCGCTAGAAGAGGACTGGGAGAATGTGTTATGGTCAGATGAAACCAAAATAGAACTTTTTGGTAAAAATACAGGTTCTCGTGTTTGGAGGAGAAAGAATACTGAATTGCATCTGAAGAACACCATACCCACTGTGAAGCATGGGGGTGGAAACATCATGCTTTGGAGCTGTTTTTCTGCAAAAGGACCAGGACGACTGATCTGTGTAAAGGAAAGAATGAATGGGGCCACGTATCGAGAGATTTTGAGTGAAAATCTCCTTCCATCAGCAAGGGCATTGAAGATGACACGTGGCTGGGTCTTTCAGCATGACAATGATCCCAAACACACAGCCAGGGCAACAAAGGAGTGGCTTCGTAAGAAGCATTTCAAGGTCCTGGAGTGGCCTAGCCAGTCTCCAGATCTCAACCCCATAGAAAATCTGTGGAGGGAGTTGAAAGTCTGTGTCGCCCAACGACAGCCCCAAAACATCAGTGCTCTAGAGGAGATCTGCATGGAGGAATGGGCCAAAATACCAGCAACAGTGTGTGAAAAGCTTATGAAGAGTTACAGAAAACGTTTGGCCTCCGTTATTGCCAACAAAGGGTACATAACAAAGTATTGAGATGAACTTTTGGTATTGACCAAATACTTATTTTCCATCATTATTTGCAAATAAATTCTTTAAAAATCAAACAATGTGATTTTCTGTTTTTTTTCCCCCACATTCTGTCTCTCATGGTTGAGGTTTACCCATGTTGACAATTACAGGTCTCGCTAATATTTTCAAGTGGGAGAACTTGCACAATTAGTGGCTGACTAAATACTTATTTGGCCCACTGTATGTTTGTGTATGCATTTGTAATTAAGTTTAGCGCAACAGTTTGTTGAGTTACAGTATGTGTGAGCGATTTGCTATGAGAATTGTAAATATGTTAGCTTTTGTAGCATTTAAGCTAGCAGACTTTTGTGTGACAAATTGGCCTAATCTAATCCACTAAATTTACATATTGTTTAGACTAGATGGACGTTTGAATACCAATCCTTTTTGAACATAAGTGTACATATATGTTACAACTTTACAGATTGTCAAAACTGAAGTAAGTAAAAAGCTTCAAAAAGCACAATTGCTTTGTTTGCTGTCTGTCAAGCTGAACAGCTTCATGTGTAGAGAGGATAGAACCGGTCATGTTAATAAAGGAAAGTAAAAAATAAGATACTGTGAGGTACAATTAGGTACTGTTTGTGCGACTAAAAAGAAAAAAAAAGAAAAAGAAGACTGGAGACAAAATGGCGGATGAAACTCCAGCGTCGTAAAGTCGAAATTGCGTAAGACGAGTACGAGTACGTCGTAACCAGGGGATTACCTGTATTGATCCTTTGTTTTTTTTTCTCAGGGCAGTTTAATTACATTAATTAATTGCAGAATAATTGTTGCCTGTAGATTCTAAATTCACCAGTAGAGGGAGCCAGGCAGAGGCAGTTCATTTTGAACCTGCTTAATAAAAACCTTGACAAGAAACAAGACTTACAGTGCCTTGCAAAAGTATTCGGCCCCCTTGAACCTTGCAACCTTTCGCCACATTTCAGGCTTCAAACATAAAGATATAAAATTTTAATTTTTTTGTCAAGAATCAACAAGAAGTGGGACACAATCGTGAAGTGGAACAAAATTTATTGGATAATTTAAACTTTTTTAACAAATAAAAAACTGAAAAGTGGGGCGTGCAATTTTATTCGGCCCCCTTGCGTTAATACTTTGTAGCGCCACCTTTTCTCCAATTACAGCTGCAAGTCGCTTGGGGTATGTTTCTATCAGTTTTGCACATCGAGAGACTGACATTCTTGCCCATTCTTCCTTGCAAAACAGCTCGAGCTCAGTGAGGTTGGATGGAGAGTGTTTGTGAACAGCAGTCTTCAGCTCTTTCCACAGATTCTCGATTGGATTCAGGTCTGGACTTTGACTTGGCCATTCTAACACCTGGATACGTTTATTTTTGAACCATTCCATTGTAGATTTGGCTTTATGTTTTGGATCATTGTCCTGTTGGAAGATAAATCTCCGTCCCAGTCTCAGGTCTTGTGCAGATACCAACAGGTTTTCTTCCAGAATGTTCCTGTATTTGGCTACATCCATCTTCCCGTCAATTTTAACCATCTTCCCTGTCCCTGCTGAAGAAAAGCAGGCCCAAACCATGATGCTGCCACCACCATGTTTGACAGTGGGGATGGTGTGTTCAGGGTGATGAGCTGTGTTGCTTTTACGCCAAACATATCATTTTGCATTGTGGCCAAAAAGTTCAATTTTGGTTTCATCTGACCAGAGCACCTTCTTCCACATGTTTGGTGTGTCTCCCAGGTGGCTTGTGGCAAACTTTAAACGAGACTTTTTATGGATATCTTTGAGGAATGGCTTTCTTCTTGCCACTCTTCCATAAAGGCCAGATTTGTGCAGTGTACGACTGATTGTTGTCCTATGGACAGACTCTCCCACCCACTCACCTCCCGCCTCTTGGCTGCATCTCTGATCAGTTTTCTCCTTGTTTGAGAAGAACGTTTGGAAGGACGGCCGGGTCTTGGTAGATTTGCAGTGGTCTGATACTCCTTCCATTTCAATATGATGGCTTGCACAGTGCTCCTTGAGATATTTAAAGCTTGGGAAATCTTTTTGTATCCAAATCCGGCTTTAAACTTCTCCACAACAGTATCTCGGACCAGCCTGGTGTGTTCCTTGGTTTTCATAATGCTCTCTGCACTTTAAACAGAACCCTGAGACTATCACAGAGCAGGTGCATTTATACGGAGACTTGATTACACACAGGTGGATTCTATTTATCATCATCGGTCATTTAGGACAACAATGGATCATTCAGAAATCCTCACTGAACTTCTGGAGTGAGTTTGCTGCACTAGAAGTAAAGGGGCCGAATAATATTGCACGCCCCACTTTTCAGTTTTTTATTTGTTAAAAAAGTTTAAATTATCCAATACATGTTGTTCCACTTCACGATTGTGTCCCACTTGTTGTTGATTCTTGACAAAAAAATTTCATATCTTTATGTTTGAAGCCTGAAATGTGGCGAAAGGTTGCAAGATTCAAGGGGGCCGAATACTTTTGCAAGGCACTGTATTTTACAGGATGAAAGCATTATTTTGTTGCGATAAAATTTGCTTCATTCCATTCCCCGCCAATCAAAGTGGAGACTCTCGTTTCCTCTATATCAGGGGTCACCATCTGCCGGGCCGCGGCCCGGTACCGGTCCGTGGCGCATTTGCTACCGGGCCGCACAGAAAAATAATTTATTAATGACCGAATTCTGGCCAAATTAACCCTGTGCCCATGTTTAACACACCAATATCCCTGTCTACTTTAGATACTGTATAATACCACAGGATAGATTAGAATGTCGTCATAGAAATGCATTGATTGGACTGCTACAGTACATCTTGTTTTGTGTATATATCTACGGGCGCTTGTCCTCGATAATAACGTATTTCAAGGCCGCGGGCGCAGCACATTTGTTCCCGAAATAATTAGCGCATGCGCAGAACCGCATCGTTGCAATTTTTGATGGGTTGCAAAATTTGTCAGAACACCAGTCTGTGAAAAAAAGACCCAAATAACACCGGTCCGTGGTGCAATAAAGGTTGGGGACCCCTGCTCTAAATGGTGCGCTAACCTAAAGACATTTGTGAAATACTTAAGTTACAGAGGTGATTTTGCAGAAAACGTGACTATCACAAACAGACTGTCCATGACTATTGTTCATTGGTAAGCAATCAAGCAATAAGCTAATCTTGGTTTTATAGCAACACTGTGTTCCGGTCACAGCTGGTGAATGCTAACCAGATGCGAGCTTTTTTGCTCGTAGGGTGTTATTAATCAGTACAATGGTGTGGTGCTGCCCCTCTGCCTCTTAAGTGGTCCACACTGTGATGAAATTCTGCTGAGCAGTCAATTCATTCCATACTATCTCTGCGCCAGTGTTGATGACGTCATGCTAACAGTTTCCCGCAAGGCCTAATGTCCCCACAAGTCACTGCTTTGAATATTTTGAACACAAAACATTAGCCACATCAGACTATTGTTAATCATATTACCAGCTGCTATGATTAATGTTACCATTGTCTCTTGCCCCTCCCACTATCGATCCATTTTTTTTTTTTTTTTTTTTGTCAGAGTGAGAGCTTGGCCAAGGCGCGTTCATGGCAGAAAGCCATCAGGGATTAAATCAAAGCTCATTTCATTAGTGGTGCAAAGAAGCGTCAGTTCAATCTTGAGTCAGCAGAAGAAAACCTTTTTTGGAGTCCATCAGTTTTTCGGGAGAAGATTAAATCTAATTGGTGGCCAACGCTGCGTCACAGAACACTTATTACGCCAATGTCAAAACAATTGGTGAACCATGAGAACAAACAAAGCTTTTTTCAGCAGAGAACATTAACCACCGACAGGTAAGAATGACATCATGACTTCACTAGTACTCACCAACAAGAAGGACATTGTCGTCTTTGAACACACCTGAAGTCACGTTTCCCCTTTTTTGCTTACAGATCCAAAGTTTTCTTTCACTGGATGAGCTATCCTGGTTGGTGTTCTCCTCTCTGAGACTTTCAGTGACAAAAGAGAGCCCTGTAGTCTGGCACTTATCCTGACATACTTCCTGAGCAGCATTGTTAGGCAGAGGAAAGGAAACACACACACACACGTGTACATGCACACCATGGAAAGCCTCTGTCAGGAAAACAGAACATGGAAAGTAAAAAAAATAAAATATAAAATATCTTTTGGCCTGCACTCCTTTGGCCAAGGTCAGTTTTTTAAGTGGATATCAGGCTGTTTATTCCCTTATTCAAACTTCGAATCTACTGTAGTTGTTGGACAAATAATGTCTCCAGATGTGTTGTACTTGCATATTAGAAATGATCTGCAACTTCTAATCTTACTACAACAAGACTAACCTTTTTTTTCCAGGTAATCAATTCGAAATTATTCGTCAAACTCAGACTTAGGTCTTTTCTGTCAATACTTAACTCCGACATTCCTCAAAGCATTTTTAGAAGGCCTTTGCTCTTCTTCCTTACACACCTTAGCCACTCGCTATGTCAGTAGGGTTCAACTTTTTATATGACATGTCATTTGATGGACACGTCTGTACTATAAGGACACATGAAGACGTCTCACGCGCCCACGTCTGAAATTTACAAGCATAGACTTCAAAATCTATTGACATGACACGGGGCCGATTCGTAGGGGGCCTATTTTCAAAAACAAATTCAAATATTTACAAAACCAAAGCTGCTACCGACCTAAAACCAAAACAGGCACCGACCTTAGCCATATATGAGTCTCCATGAGCAGTGGCATCAAAAAATTCAAAGTCGTTCCTTTATAAAATCCCGATTAATTATTTTCTATATGCAGTGGGGCAAATATGTATTTAGTCAATCACTAATTGTGCAAGTTCTCCCACTTGAAAATATTAGAGAGGCCTGTAATTGTCAACATGGTTAAACCTCAACCACGAGAGACAGAATGTAGAAAAAAAAAACAGAAAATCACATTGTTTGATTTTTAAAGAATTTATTTGCAAATCATGGTGGAAAATAAGTATTGAGTCAATACCAAAAGTTCATCTCAATACTTTGTTATGTACCCTTTGTTAGCAATAACGGAGGCCAAACGAAAAAGAAAAGAAACATTAGCATCTTATAGCATTTAAGCTAGTGGACTTTTGCTAAGTAAGTTGGCTAATTGTTCTTATGTTGTACATAGATCCTCATTTATATATATTTTTTATACCGTTTGAGGCTCAGCTCAGCTATTTTAATTTTTTATGTTCCTATTCGATTACTCGATTATTCGAACTAACTAGTTTATTGATTAATTGACTAGTAAAACAATCGATAGCTGCAGCTCTAGTTAAGACACACAGGACCCTATTTTTATATCAGTTTTGGACTGGTTTTGTCACAATTGACAGGGTTTATTCCATTTCTTTCAACTGATAGCCCTCTATCTAATGGGAGAAGAAACTGGTTTGCTCAGGAGACGATTGATTCACACTGGGTATGAGTAAGTATAACACATAAAGGCTGGGTAGACAATAAAAAAGCATTTGTGTCATTTTATGCCGTAAAAATAGCATGTGGTACAAGGATGCGACAACAAAATAAGAATGTAGACATGAAGAAAAAAAAGGGAACAATGTGAAATGATAGGTTTCATTTTCCAATATGAAAATCAAAAGCAAATGGCAAAGTTCTTTGTAGTAAATTTGAACTGGAATTCGCTTAGATATTAGCTTGTTAGTTTAGCTGTATTGGTTTTGAATTTGGAAATAAAATCCTTTTTTATTAAATATGAAGGGTTCGGTGAATGCACATGTAAGACTCGTGGGTTTCGGTACCTTTAGCAAGGTTAAGAACCACTGCTCGAAAAGGATAGGTAACATAACAACACAAAGCTTTTTTTAAATTAACGATGCACCAATTTACGATTTAATCTTATTACGATTTAAAGTGCATGTGATACGAAAGAGCATGTTTATTTCATAATACACGCGGTATTTTATGCTCCTGAATGATATGGACCGCTTGGATGTGTGTGGAAGCGATTTCTATATTTATTTCGTTTTCTGAATTCCGCGCCATGAAAATGAGTAACTTCCGGGTTCGGTCTCGCATTGTGGAGGAGGGCGCTGTGACGTGTACGGGTGAAGGCCTCCTCTTCACTAAACAGCTGTACTGTTGTGTATGAGGACTAAGGATTCAGCTGATTTTGCGGATTAATACGTTTATTTTTCGCATCACGCCAGCCAAACGGCTGCAGAAAAATCTTGCTTTATAAGGGAGAGGCGTGTGCGCCTTTTTGGAGTTTCAAAAGGTTCCCATTCACCGTGGATATTGGCCAAGCCCTACTACTGTGGGACTATTGGACTTACGAGGAAGTGAATAAAGATCTTGTTTTGTATTATGTCAAATATTAATACAGCGATTACAAAGTAAACACACAAACTTTCTTTAAATAAAGGACTACTTACGTTTGATCATTGATAGACATGTAAAAAGCTCTCCTCATGCACATTAGCTGCACGTTAGCTGCACAACAACTGCAGCCGCCCTCCTCCGGGGAACGAACTGTAAATTGCTCTCCGCCGGGCGGTTTGCCGATCAGCAAAGCCAATCGACAACCCAGTCGTCATGTGAAATGATCCGGGCTAGTTATGTGTGATTTTCCACTTCGAAGACTTTGAAACATCACTCAGTTCGGGTTAGCATGTTGGCTAGCTGTCACGCCTCTTGGTTTGTTTACATTCTCCGAAGCTGGGGAAGGGAAATGGCATATGTCCGATTTAGGTGTCATAAAATATCGTTCGGGAGGTGCGACAGTAAAGGTGAAGTCGACAGTTTTGACCATTGTGGAGTAATTTTGCCATGTCGTCCTAAATAAGTGCATTTTTATTATTTCATATTCCATTTAGCACAAGACTGTTATTTGTCATGACCATGCCATTTATTTAGCTATTGGGGAAAAATACTTGGATAAAAAGAATATCCTGTAAAAATATTGGAGTAGAGAGACTGAAACAATGACATTTTGCGGCTCTATTCGTCGTTTTCCTCATTCTGAATAATTCCCCCTTAATGGGCTGAATAGTAAAACCGATGAGCCCAGTCTCCCGCTGACGTCATCCACCTGTTGGGGACGCTAGAGCCCTATAATGGTAGGCGTGGCTAACAGGCAGATTAAAAAACTAATTTCTCGTCATCTGCGCTTTGCTAAATTCTTGTATATATTCGAATCGCCTCAAAATATGATTCTAATTCACATAATAATGCTATTTAAGACTTTTTTTCTCATGTCGTATGCTCTTTAATCTTAATTTAAATTTATTAATCGATTAAAATCGATTAATAACTTGGTTGTCAACAAATGTAATAATCGATTTTTGCCTGCAGCTATGAGCAGTCCTGTTTGGGTCTTTTGTTTGTCTGCAATGTGAGGCTGCAGGCCAGTGTTTAGAGCAAGAGAGTTCACTGCTAGTCTGCTACACACAAGTTGGGTTGCTGAATCAATAGCTTTGCAAAGTATCGAGAGTTGGACTGTCTTTTGTGTTGTTGTGTTGTGTAGTGTGCCTCTGTCTAAGATAAGTAAATGAAGCCAAGTGTAATGTTTGTATTCTTTGTTGATGGTACGTTACGAGTTAGCACGGAGCGCTAAGGAAGTTAGCGATTATGAAAATCAGTGTCGTAAGTGTCCGTTTGTATTGTTTTCGGGGGTAGCATATTAGCACTTTAGTTATTGTTAAATGATAACGTCTCATTTCTTTTTGTAAACAAACCACACACATAAACCCCTTCATATAACAGCTTAGAGTTTCTTTCAACACAAGCTCTCATTGAAACCAAATAGTCATACAAGAGAGAGTGCTTTGAAATTGGATTTGGGTTTTATTTATAAACAACTGTTTGATAAAGAAAACCGATTCATTACAGCCTGCCTCCTACTTATTTGATTTTGTTGTTTAGTTTGTTTAAAGAAAATAAATGGGTAATTGACACAATTTATACCATCGCTTTGCTCAGAAAATAAATGTCAATCAGCAGCATTTTTTTTTTTTTTAATAGGACTTTTCTCTTATTTGTGTACTGAGAAATTCTTTTTATGTTTAATACTAAGAATCAAATAGAAACTTTAACAAGTTTGAAATACAGTGGGGCAAATAAGTATTTAGTCAACCACTAAATGTGCAAGTTGTCCCACTTGAAAATATTAGAGAGGCCTGTAATTGTCAACATGGGTAAACCTCAACCATGAGAGACAGAATGTGGAGAAAAATAACAGAAAATCACATTGTTTGATTTGTAAAAAAAAATATTTGCAAATCATTGTGGAAAATAGGTATTTGGTCAATACCAAAATTTCATCTCAATACTTTGTTATGTACCTTTTGTTGGCAATAACGGAGGCCAAACGTTTTCTGTAACTTCTGTAACGTGTTCTGTAAGCTTTTCACACACTGTTGCTGGTATTTTGGCCCATTCCTCCATGCATATCTCCTCTAGAGCAGTGATGTTATGGGGCTGTCGTTGGGCAACCCGGACTTTCAACTCCCTCCACAGATTTTCTATGGGGTTGAGATCTGGAGACTGGCTAGGGCACTCCAGGACCTTGAAATGCTTCTTACGAAGCCACTCCTTTGTTGCCCTAGCTGTGAGTTTGGGATCATTGTCATGCTGAAAAATCCGGCTACGTCTCATCTTCAATGCCCTTGCTGATGGAAGGAGATTTTCACTCAAAATCTCGATATGTGGCCCCATTCATTCTTTCCTTTACACAGATCAGTCGTCCTGGTCCCTTTGCAGAAAAACAGCCACAAAGCATGATGTTTCCACCCCCATGCTTCACAGTGGGTATGGTGTTCTTCGGATGCAATTCAGTATTCTTTCTCCTCCAAACATGAGAACCTGTGTTTCTACCAAAATGTTCTATTTTGGTTACATCTGACTATAACCCATTCTCCCAGTCCTCTTCTGGATCATCCAAATGCTCTCTAGCGAACCACAGACGGGCCTGGACGTGTACTTTCTTCAGCAGGGGGACACGTCTGGCAGTGCAGGATTTGCATTCCTGGCGGCGCATTGTGTTACTGATAGTAGCCTTTGTTGCTGTGGTCCCAGCTCTCTGTAGGTCATTCACTAGGTCCCTCCATGTGGTTCTGGGATTTTTGCTCACCATTCTTGTTATCATTTTGACGCCACGGGGTGAGATCTGGCATGGAGCCCCAGATCAAGAGAGATTATCAGTGGCCTTGTATGTCTTCCATTTTCTAATAATTGCTCCCACAGTTGATTTCTTTACACCAAGCGTTTTAACTATTGCAGATTCAGTCTTCCCAGCCTGGTGCAGATCTACAATTTTGTCTCTGGTGTCCTTCGACAGCTCTTTGGCCTTGGCCATAGTGGAGTTTGGGGTGTGACTGACTGAGTTGTGGACAGGTGTCTTTTATATTAATACATTAATACAGGTAACCATTGGAGCCCCGTTATGACCTCGTTAGAAGAAGTTAGACCTCTTTGACTGCCAGAAATCTTGCTTGTTTGTAGGTGACCAAATACTTATTTTCCACTCTAATTTGGAAATAAATTCTTTAAAAATCAAACAATGTGATTTTCTGTTTTTTTTCCACATTCTGTCTCTCATGGTTGAGGTTTACCCATGTTGACAATTACAGGCCTCTCTAATCTTTTCAAGTAGGAGAACTTGCACAATTGGTGGTTGACTAAATACTTATTTGCCCCACTGTACTTAAAACAGTACAGTTGTAGACTACAGTAAAGTCAGGAAGCTGTAATAAAATATTATTTTTGAAGGAAACAGTCCTCCATTTATCCGATTAATATTGATTAATCGTTTAATTAATCGTCTGATTAATCGATTATAAAAAAATAATAAAATAATAATAATAATCGTTAGTTGCAGTCCTATTTGAAATCTAAAAAAACAAAACAAAAAAAGATCAGTCCTGGGCACCAGTTTGACCGCTCAAACAGAAATTTGGTGGACATGTCTACGAATACACGAAAATCTTTCAAGGACCAAAGCCCAGAGTTCAAAAAGAAATGATACATACTTATTTTAAGCTTTAAGTTTTTTCCCACCATTTGAAGGATTTCTACAAACCGCAATAAAAAGAGGGTCTGAGGGCCCATTCATTATTGTTCACAACTTGAATCGTCGTGTCATTAATGTTCTTTCATGTGCAATACATATTTTAAAAATAGCTTGAGGCACATATAAACATATATTGAGAATGATTATCCATACGGTGAAAAAGTAACATGTGTAATCTAAACATTGTGAAGCCGCAGGCGAAACCAACACAGACTTCATTCTCCACAAAGCCCACCAAAGCCTGCCTCGGCTGCATCAAAGTGCTTGTTGTGTGCTTAGGTTTTAACATGGGGGGGCGACTTTCGGAGGGATTGTTATCACTCCTTTAAGTGCTAAGCCATGAGAGAAGCCTCTGATGACCGTTGCCAACGGGAGTGCTCTGAAGTGTCTGCACTATGCCAGCGGCGCTCCGTGGCCTGGTGTGATAAGGCTGGAAAAATGGAAGGCCCTGGGAGGCCCTTGTTGCATTAGCTCACACTTGTCATCGGGGACTGACTCTCATGTTAGAAAGAGGAGGCGGGACGTGCAAAAAAAGACATATAAGAAGACTGTCTGCCCCCTGTTGGCCTCTCTTCAGTATCAAGAGTTGAACTAGTATCCCAAAACGTAGTTTCAAACTCATCTTAACCTAACCCTAAAAACAGGTTTTTGATTTTGGCTAAAGGTACAAGTTCAAAAGTGTATGAACAACCCAAAGTTACAATTTACTTCAGTGATCTGCAAATAAAATTAAAATATTTTGACTTTTTGACTGACTTTTGTCTCACTTTTTCAGGGTTAGACCATAAGCAGATTTTAAGGGGGGGGGGGGCAGGCCTTCCCTGGTGGCCTAAAAGTGTCATTGCATATAATTGACTTTCCCATATACTGTATATATATATATATATATATATATATATGAATAAATAAATAAAAGTTGTAAAGCAATAAAACTACCAACAATTAATGAAATGGACAAAAAAAAAACTAATTTAACAGGTCAAAATTATTTTTCGGACAGATGATGTGACTGGGAATTTAGACGGTCATTTGCTTTGCATATAATCTAAAAAAAAATTTTTTTAAATAGGGGAGGGCAATTTCATTTTTCTAACCATTTTTTTCTTTGATTGAATTTTTTCTTCTTTTTTTTTTTTTTTTTTTTTTTTTTTGATTGAAGCACCTTTTGGGGGGATTAAATGATTTAGACACAAATGTCCTACCCCAAAACTTTTTCCATGATTGAAATTGAAATTTTTCTTTTTTTTTTTGATTGAAGTGATTTTTCTTTTTGAAAATATATATATATATTTGAAGCAACTAATTTTTTGATTGACTAAGACAAAAATGTCCTAGCCAAAATGTGGCCTAAACACAAATCAACATTACTTCAATCCAAAAAGTTGCTTCAATTAAAAAAACAAAGAAAAATACCTTTCACATGCACTGTTTTATTAGTTTTAAACTTATTTTTGCATTCAAACACATTTTTTTTTATTTTTTTTTTTTAATTGAAGCAACTTTTTTTGGTTGAAAATATATATTTTGATTGAAGCAATTTTTTTTTTTTATTGAAGCAACTTTTTTGGATTGAATAATAAAAATACAAATCTACCTCCATATGGTTCCGCCCAGAGGGATACGATTTTTGACTGGGGTAACTACATTGGCACGACACCGGCGGGCGTACCATATTAAATGGATGACGATCATGGCGAAAACTATTGCCTAAGCAGCTTGATTTAGAATTCCCTTCAAGAATGATGGGAAACAAAAAAACACTCATTGTCAACTTATTCTTATAAAAATATTCTTGTAAGTTAATTTTATTGTTGACACTGCATTTCGGGGTCATCAACATGTAGTGCCCCCCCGCCCCAAAAGTCAAACTCCGCCTATGGGTTAGACCAGGGGTGTCCAAACTTTTTGCAAAGGGGGCCAGATTTGGTGTGGTAAAAATTTGGGGGGCCGACCTTGGCTGATGTCCTTTATGTCGAACAATATATTTAAGCAAATTTTAGCAATCCATTCTGTGTGTCATATTTGCTTTATTATTTTTATAATTAATAATTTCAACAATCTCGCAACTAACCTTTGTGGCGTTCTCTTTCGACTCTCGGGCTCTTGCGAAATACTGCTGCCGTGAAATTAAACTAGCTTCAAGTTGCTTCAATTTCTCGCTACGGATCTTCCCTGTAATCTTGTACATTTCAGCGTGTCTTGTTTGGTAATATCGGCTCACCTTGAATTCTTTAAAAACAGCAACTGTCTTTTTGCAAATGAGGCAGACAGTTGTTGCGTATTTTAGTGAAGAAACAGTCCAATTTCCACCTATCCTTGAAGCGTCGGCCGTCGCAGTCAACGTTTTTTTGTTGTTGTTGATTGTCGCCATTTTAGAAAATTGGGAGTAAAGGCCACACGGGGTATTGTTGCTTAGAGTGCTGCTGCCTTTTCGTGGGTAAATGAGGAGCAGCATTGAGTGTGTAAGATACTTCATATGCTGGTAGCAGTACTGCTGACCAATTTAATAAGTCTGTGTGCGGGCCAGACGTTATTGATTTTATGACAGAGGTTGGGAGCCGGATGAAATTTGACCACGGGCCGCATTTGGCCCCCGGGCCGGACTTTGGACATGTCTGGAGTACACAAATTGACAGATAGCGAACAACAGAAGCTCCAAAGAGGAATCAGACGTTGAGGCAAAGTTGAATGGGCTTTACTGTAGTTATCAATTCTCTTGACAGGAGCACATTTCTGATTATTGTAAAACTGAAAATAATAAACATTGTGTCAATAACTTGCACAAGTCACAAAATAACACAAAGTATACACACACGTGTCCATTTGAGCAGTAGCACTAGACAAATTAGCTCACAAGCAACAAATAATGTTACTACATTGCACCATATATATAAACAAAATGAAATGTACATCACCAATAATTACA
The DNA here is from genome assembly GCF_030265065.1 of Corythoichthys intestinalis. Classification (NCBI taxonomy): domain Eukaryota; kingdom Metazoa; phylum Chordata; class Actinopteri; order Syngnathiformes; family Syngnathidae; genus Corythoichthys; species Corythoichthys intestinalis. The sequence continues at coordinate 11,596,331 of NC_080406.1, read as the reverse complement.
CAACGCTCATGAATATATACAAAGAAGGAATGCAACTCACAAGCGATGCATGTATAAGACAAACAGTGTGATGAGACTGCGAGAACTGCCACTGAAAACTGGATGCAGACGTTAGCTGGTCTGTAAAGGTATGCATGGTATGAGTTTGCGTCGACATATAATCACGTCAGCAGAGCGTGCTGAAACCCATAAAATCAGTCGCACCGAAGCGCCAGCAGAGGGCGACAAAACACCAAAAAAACACAAGTAACAAGTGGACACGACACTGTGCTGTCATTGTAATCTGTTTGAGCTGGGCATGTGCGTTAAATGCGTCAAATATTTTAACGTGATTAATTTTTAAAAATTAATTATCGCCCCTTAACGCGATAAATTTGACAGCCCTATTAAATATATATATATATTAGACTGTCCCAAAAAAGATTATTTTTCTCCCGATTGGTCGACTAGTCAATTTTTTTTTTTATAGTCGCAAGTCTACAAGGACAACGCCAACTTGGTGATGATAATGCACATTCAGCAAGAAAACAGCACATTATTTTCAATTAATTGTACCCACCCGGAAGGCCACGAATTGTATGTTAAAAAAAAAAAAAAAAAAAAAGTTGCCTGAGAGTTTATGATGACGCTCGCCACGCTAAATACTCATGCTAATAAGAATGCAAATGCTATGCTAACGCACGGAGCCACGTAGCCAATCATTATCGCTTTTGTAACGGCGTCACCATCCCATCCCTACGCCCCCTATCGCTCTGCTCTACCCAGACAGCTGTGACAAAATTAGACAACTCGCGTTTCATTCAACCAAAGTGTAGTAACGCGCCCCTTCACATCCTCAGTAACGGTAACGGCAGTACAAAGATGGGAAAAGCAATTAATTAGATTAGGGCTGCAGGTATCGATTATTTTAGTAGTTGATTAATCTATGAACTAGTTAGTTCGAATTATCGAGTAATCAGATTACGAACATAAAATTTTTTATTTATTTATTTATTTTCCCTTCAGGCATGAATCCGAACAAACATACAGCATTTATATGTGTTTACAATTAATTCAACCCGAAAAGAAAAGGGCAGACGGGAGAAGCCGAAGCTTATTGAAACTCGCCCCCAGTATACCATATACGACGCAGAAAATATCGAATAACAATTTTTGACACTCAGATTTGGTAGTGTGAATTTGGTGGTGAATGATGAAAATACCTGAGTTTAGCCTCAAACGGTATTAAAAATAAATAAATAAATGAGGGTCTTTGAACAACAAAGGAACAATTGGCTAACATAGCAAATCTTCGCTAGCTTAAATGCTATAAAATGCTAAAAAAAAAAAAAAAAAAATTACAATGCTCTTAACAAATTGTTCAAACACATATTCCCACAAAAACTGCTAAATACATCTATAAACAGGGGTGCACATAAGTGGTCCGCATGCGTACTGGACGTAGACAAACGCACTGGCTCTCACCGGCTTCCATACGCGGACACGAGAAAATAACTTCTCAAAATGTCGAAGAAGCAGGCCACACTGAGTAATTACTTCCGTGTTCCCCCACCCCCGTCAAAAGACAGACAGACGACAGAGACATCACCGGAGCTACCGAAAAAAAGGACTTTTGCTGAAAAGTGGCTACAGGAGGTACCATGGCTAGAAGCAAATGATGCTCGCACAGAAATGCGGTACAAAATGTGCCGTGAGAATCCCAATGTCGCCGATAAGAGCAGCGCATTTTATGTAGGGTCAAAGAATTTCAGCCATCCAAACTTTGAAAAGCACGAAAAAAACAGAGCATGTGGCAATTATGCAAACTATCAATGTCAAACAGGACCCCACTCGCCCTATGGACAAGTGGCGGAATAGGGCGGAATAAAGGTAATGAACAGCGACATGCACTGACAAACGTGTTTTTGCTCGCATTTTACGAAGCTAAACATGCACGTTTAATGAGGTCTTATGAGGAGGACATCTCCCTTTTAAAAAGGCTTGGAGTTAATGTGGAAGCCGCATAATGCCCTTTATTTTGAATCGGTGCTTTTTATTTCTTTACATTTCACTTCAAAGTAATGGCAATTTTGTTGTGCCAGTTGATGTTAATCAAGCATTAATTGATAATATAATTAATTAAAGTTAATTGGCCCTAAGTAAAGCTTGTCATAAATTTATCGCATCAGGCGGGTCGGCTCTCAAGCTCAATGAGGACCAAGTCACATCTCCAGGTCCTCCTCTGAGAACCTGGGCAAAAAAATTTTGTGCACCCCTGTCTATAAACTAAATTACGAATGCATTAAAATCCACCCAAATAAATTAAAATAAATGTAAACACTTTCAAAACAACCCATTACAACGCCACTTTAATTAAATGAATACTCGAAGCAGCCAAATTTAATTCGAAGCTTATTGAAAAAAATAATACCATTACAGACGGTGTTATATTCTAACTGCGTTATTAACAACACTAATCATTGTAGTATTTTTTTGTTTGTTTTGTTTTCCCTGTTTCATTGCATGAAGAGCCTTCAGAAGTCATAAAAGTATATTGTTTGAAAAGTAACTCCAAAAGAATACTAAACTAAGTACGACATTGGAAATCCTCCCCTCGGGTCTGATCACAGGTGGCTAATGCCTCTGCAGGTAAATGGAGAAAATACCTCAATTTTAGGCTTAGCTTTAGCCATTATGCAGTCATTGACTTTTTATGAGATAGAGAAGCTATTGTTTCATAATCATATGTTAAATAATGTTGACAGTAATTACAGTAAATAAGGTTCAGTTCAAGAGACTGGCAATTACAGCTGTTGAACACATTACACTTTTTAATGCATCTAAAATTCAAACTAAAAATATATTGCACATTCATTATTAGAGCTGGGAATCTTTGGGCACCTAACGATTCGATTACGATTACGATTCAGAGGCTCCGATTCGATTATAAAACGATTATTGATGCACCCCCCTCCTTTTTTTTCCTCTTTTTTTTAAAAAATGTTTTGTACATTAGTTCCAAAATTGTTCAAAAATACTCTCAGGCTAAACCACACTACTATTTCAGTATCAAGTTAACATATAGCAGTAAACAAATATACAAAAAATAACATTAAATAAAAAACTCCAGTCCCCATTCTGTATCAGCAGCTTTAAACTACATTCAATTAATTTAATGTTGTGAATCAACCGTTAAATTTGTTAAAATTGCTCCCGTTATTCCATAATTTCCCTTTTGTCTACTTTCGACATGTGAAAGTTTTAAAACTATTTTAAAGATAGATTCAAGTCAATATTTTACCGATTTAGGAGTATTTTAGATAAAAAGTTAATTAGGTTTGCTTGGAAGGTTCGCTACAACAGCCTTGCAGGGAAGTGTACTGCTTTAAGATGGCGGCCGTTTATAACGACCGCATCTAGCTTTTTGTAGATGTGCTGCTAACACTACCAAATCTATAATGCATCTAGTCCTATATAAATGATATCCACCGTAACATTATATGGATGTACAGCTTTTCGGCAGCAGTCAGGTATGTTGTTGTGTTTTTTTATCTCGTTGCATGAGTTGAGCAGTGGCATTACCCGAGGGGCCGGGTAATGGGAAGCATGATGTTTAGCTACTCTCGCTCCGTTCCGTTCCGAGTGTTGTGTACTTCCGCTTTACTTCGCATATTTCAATAATCGGAATTTGGATGTTTGTGAATCGTTCTCGAATCTTCCAAGGCTGAATCGCGAATAATCTAAGAATCGGAAATTTTGCACACCACTATTCATTGTACTGTATAATATCATATTAGAGCTGTGAAATATACACTGTAGATATACAGCATTAATATGTTATTTTCATGTTGCTGTTAGAAAGGGCCGTGCAGAGACCGATGGGGCAGGTGGTCATAGATCAAAAGAGGCACATGAACCAAAATTTAATACACCTTACAACAACATAACTTCCAGTTTAACTACCTTTACAGTATAATTGGCTGTGACTGTGCCAGACTTTAATTTGGAGGGGGAAACAGTGAATAGAAATCAACACAGTCATCAACACTTTCTGGCTGTGACTCAATCAGTCTTTGCCTCTTCCTTCAACCTCTATATCAAAACTTCCTTACTCAACTTGTTTTTCATCTGAGAACAAACCAAATTAGATGTTCACTGAGCCACCATCAGCACTGTTTTTTCAAAACTATTATTTCATTATTAAAGAACTTAAAGATGTGTACCTTTCTCGATAACGTTGTGAAGGGAACGGACAAATATGATTGCCTATTGAGAGTATAGACACATGGGTGGAAATGAATGAATGAATGAAATATTTATTGTCATCATCATCGGTATCATTGACAATCATTGACAATTACAAAATGTGATATGATTTGCCCGAAGGAAGAAAGAACCGAAGAAAAAAGACAAAGGCAGACGGAAGGAAGCATAAGCTTATCATTTTAATTTTCTAAAGACGCACAATAAGACATGGTACAGTTACATACATCACATGGCCACAAACTTTACAATAACACAATCAACAATCTGGGTTTACAATAACTCAGCGTCCAGTCAAGCAGCTCTCGTGCACAAGATTAGTGGTCTGAGTTTCAGGGCGTACAAGGTTATGGCTTTGTCATTGTCCCTGATATTCTAGCATCTATTTGCTGTGGGAACATTTTATTGTGGCTATGTGTGTGGCAAAAATGTTATGTGTTATCACAGCTGGTGTGAGTAGCGACTCAAAATGCTTTTCTTATAAGTCTCTTTAAAGCAGGGGTCCCCAAACTTTTTCCTGTGAGGGCCACATAACTTTTCCCTTCTCTAATGGGGGGCCGGGGTCAGTTTGTAACAGAAAAGGTGTGACGATTGCAGGAGTGCCTAAATGTAAAAATTAGGGCTTTAAAACAATTAAAAATTTTTATCGAGTTAATTACAGATTAAAAATTAATTAATCGTAATTAATCGCAATTCAAACCATCTCTGAAATATGCCATATTTTTCAGTAAATTATTGTTGGAATGGAAAAATAAGACAAGATGGATATATACATTCAACATACAGTACATAAGTACTGTATTTGTTTATGATAAAAATAAATCAACAAGATGGCATTAACATTTTTAACATTCTGTTGAAGCGATCCATGGATAGAAAGACTTGTAGTTAAAGATGTCACGATCGATCGGGATGCCGATCGATCGGGTCCGATCACGTCATTTTGAAAGTATCGGAATCGGCAAAAAAATATCGGACATGCCTTTTTTAACATATATATATATATATATATATATATATTTTTTTTTTTTTTTTATTTAAATCGTTTTCTAATTGTATTTAACGTTACAGACAAAATGTCTTACACTCATCCATAGTAGTTTTGGCTTAAAGTAGGGCTATCAAATTTATCCCATTAACGGCGATAATTAATTTTTTTAAATTAATCACGTTAAGTAATTAACGCATGCGCTGCACGACCCACTCACGCATTGTCGCGTTCAATCTATAAAGACGCCGTTTTACCTATAGATAGCGCTAAAAGGCAGCGTATAATGAATAGAGAGAATTTTAACAGCCTTTGGAGCCATTTTTTATGTGGCTAAAGCCTTACAAGTTACAATACCTCTCTCAGCAATTAAAAATAACGTGGGAGGTAATGTGGGGAAGAAAGGTAGTAGTTGATCATTTTCTTAACACAATATATTCTTTCCCAACGCAGAGAAGATATATCAATTGGTAGCACTAAGCACAGTCATGGTTGCACTTCCCATCATGCATTTGGGCATGGCTACAGTATCATTTACTGAAAGCTCAACAAATACACTACATGGCAATATTTAGTCACAATATACATAGTCACATTTATCTTTTAAGAATTACAAGTCTTTCTATCCGTGGATCCCTCTCACAGAAAGAATGTTAATAATGTAAATGCCATCTTGAGTGTTATGTACTGTATGTTGAATGTATATATTCGTCCGAGTTTTATTCATTTTTTTTCTTAATGCATTGCCAAAATGTATATGATCGGGAAAAATTATCGGGAATGATCGGAATTGAGTCGGGAGCAAAAAAAAAAAAAAAAAAAGCAATCGGATCAGGAAATATCGAGATCGGCAGATACTCAAACTAAAACGATCGGGATCGGATCGGGAGCAAAAAAACATGATCGGAACAACCCTAATTGTAGTTCTTAAAAGATAAATGTTCGTACAAGTTATAGAAATTTTATATTAAAACCCCTCTTAAGGTTTTTGTTTTGATAAGATTTGTAAAATTTTCAATCAAAAAATAAATTAGTAGCCTGCCACTGTTGATGTCAATAATTACACAATGCTCATGGGTGCTTAAGCCCATAAAATCAGTCGCACCCACCCAGCAGAGGGCGACAAAACTCCAAAAAACACATGTAGCAAGTTGACATTGCACTGTGCTGTCATTTTAATCTGTTTGAGCCGGGCATGTGCGTTAAATTGCGTCAAATATTTTAAAGTGATTAAATAAAAAATTAATTTCTGCCTGTTAACGCGATAATTTTGACAGCCCTAGTAAAATGTACTGTTTTTCAGAAAGCCACAGTCAAATAACCCTCTCCGAATTCTTCACGGAACAAAAGTAAATAAAATAAAAATAATAATATAATATAATAAAATAAAATAATAAATATTAATAACACTATTAATTAAACAGATAATAACCAAATAACACTCTCTGGGTTCTTCACAGAAAAAAAGCAGGAAATAAATAACACTATTGAGAAAAAAAAAAGCCTTGGGGCAGGGGTCAATTCATTATTAAAGTAGAAAACTATATAAGAGAAAATTACATTTTATTTTTTAAAAATCCCTATAATAAACCTGGTGTAAGAATTTTCACTACAGCATTTGATTAAACACAGTTCAATAGGGTAACACCGTTTGTTTTCAACCACCAGATATCCTCAGTCTCCTCACCACACACCCAGGTCTCAGAGAAATAGCGTGCAGGTGGAAGGGGGGGGGGGGGGGGGGGGGCGCTTTTAATTTTTTTTTTTTTTTTTTAAAGCTGTTTTCAGTGTTCAAGTAAAGAAGTCAGTGGCGTGCCTGCACAGTCGACCAGCACACACATACGCACAAAAAAAGCCCAGTCAAAAGGGGCACTTTGGGCATGTAGGGGCAAAGGGGCAGGTGCTCAAGCACCCTCCGACCCCCCCCCGCACGTGGCCTGCTGTTAGATTTCATGCTTTAACTTTGATAATGCTCAATTTTGGGGTGCTGAATACTTCAAAATGAATTGAAGGGCTTAAAATTGAATAATTTTTGATTAACGCCCAAACTAAAGGATTAAACAACGTTCATTTCTGTGTACTGAAGCTGGATTTTCAAATATTTTACAAAAACATGCCATTGTTTTTGGGCTAGCTGTCTGGAAGATGGATTGCGTTCCCTGCTGGTTGTTTGGATTCTTTTATTACGCTCTCCCACTGACTGAAATGTTTTGCCACAACAGCAGTCTGCTGTGGCAATTTGAGAGATTTTTTTAATCAGCATAGCACGTTGCTGAGGTTCTCAAACTAGGGTGCCGAGAATGCTGGTCAACCACAAACTGGAATAATTTAAATACATTCATTAATATGTTTTATTTTATTCTTATATTTATTTTTCAATTGCATACAAATACATGGGACCAATTATGAGGAGTTCATAGCAAAAAGGCCCTAAAGGCAAGTTTCAGAAACCTTGACATACTATGCAAGTTACAATACAATACAATATAACTGCAGAAAGGACAGATTCCCTCAATTGAGGTCATCTGGGTTATTTTTTCTACTGCCTGGGAATGTCTTCTTGGAAGCAACTTAAAGGATTTTGTGTCTGATGCGTTAAAGACGCTGCAATTTAGCCAAACCTGCAGTTAATCTTTGTTTAAAAAATATCTAAAATGTCACAACAACAGAGGCATAATTATACAGCAGTTAAGTCAGAACCTGAGGGTTGAATACAGTTATATACAAAACAGGGGTCGGCAAGCTGCATGCGGCTCTTTGATCAATGAATTTTACATATGTATAGATATTAGTGCTGCAACGATTAATCGATTAACTCGAGTAATTCGATTAGAAAACACCTTCGAATCAAATTTTGCTGCTTCGAGTATTCGGTGAATTAGAGTTGCGCTGTAAAGTAATGTTTTTTAGAGCTGAAACGAATACTCGAGCAACTCGGGTAACTAGAGTTTAAAAACTGATCCGAGTAATTTTATTCACCTCGAGGAATCATTTAATTTTGCCAGCTCGAAGCATCACGTTTTGCCCGGAGTACTCTTAATGCGGGACAACAACAAAAAACTTGCTGCAGCCGACAGCCGCTACAAACGACGCCGACGTTGCTAAAAACTATGCCCGCATGATGCTAGTGTGGTAGCAGGTAGTGTCCGATGCGTCTCATAGGTATCGCATGCAGTTAGGACTAAATGCGAAATGACAGACTCGGCCGCGTCTGGGCAGCGTTAGTAAACAGCCGCCATCTTTAAGCAGTAGACTTCTCAGCGCTAATAAATATAATGTTACTGTCACTCGCTCACATAACGCTAGCCCTTCGGAGGGCTAGGTTTCTATTGATTATGACCACTGTCGATGCGTGGCTAACGTGTCTTACATACAGGCTTTATTTAATCTGTAAAAACACAGCGCTGTAGAGTGATGAGGGTGTAAAATTAAAACATAATAAAGCTAACTGTCTGTTTTAGCTCAGTAGTCATTGCTGAATAAAACACCACGTAGCACTGGTCTCTAATGTGCTCCAATACAGCAGGTATCATACATTTACATACATTTTTGAACACTGCAAAAAACTCAAAATCCTATCAGTACTTACAGTTACACTAACTTAAACCTTAACTAGAAGTTAAAAATAGCTTGACACAAATGGAAATTCAATTGAAACACGTGGGAAAAAAACACGCAGCTTTCAAGTGAGGTGTTTTATCAAGGGTTATTACATTTTTGGGTAGAAAATATGTTTGTTTGTTTTTTTATAGGATCTAGAAGTTTTTTGAGTGAAAGCAGTGATTTTTTTTTCTAGTCACATCTGAGATGCAATTGTTGGCTGTTTTCAACAATGTACATTGAAAATAAAGACAGTGATTGACTGAAAATGGTTCAATGTTGGATTAAATGTCTTTTTTTCTCATGTATATTTATAACTGCTCTTTACTTTAAAAAAAAAAAAAAAAAAAAAGTTTCATCCGATTACTCGATTAATCCATAGAATTTTCAGTCGATTACTCGATTACTAAAATATTCGATAGCTGCAGCCCTAGTTTGTTTTGAAAGTTTTTGCATTTAGTTTTATTGATTTGGGTGGATACACTGCCCTCAAGTGGCAACAGTGAATATGAAATAACTCATTTAACATGTCTGAATTTATTTGCTCTCTGTTAAGGCCAACATCAGGTAAGTTTTTGTTTGAGCTTTTGCATTTGTAATTTAATTTACAGGTATATTTAGCCGTTTTTTGTGGGGAAATATGTTTGAACGCTTTGTTATAAGGATTTTTTTTTTTTTAAACTGCATTTAAGCTGGCGGACTTTTGCTATGCAAATTAGCCAATTGTTCACTTCTTATACTTCCATCCTCTTTTATTTTTGATACAATTTTGAGGCTAAGCTCAGGTATTCTATTTTAAATGAAAGTGCAGTTTTGCACAGTTTGAAGAAAATAAAAGCAAAGAGAATTTGATTTTGTATTCGCATTTAATGCTCTTCTGAAAGTGCAATCTTAGCAAGCCTCTGTTTTACATCTCCTAAAATTTATTCTGCAACAAATTAAATGTTACTAATCAGATTTCTCGATTATTCTGACTAACTAGTTGATAGAATCAGCTACTAAAATAATCGATAGCTGCAGCCCTAATACATATACATATATACAGTTGAGGTGACACAATTATTTCAAATATGAATACGACCCTTTGGTTCCCACTGTTCTTTTTCGTGGCTCAAAAAGGTTCTTTGAGTGTTAAAGGTTGCTGACCCCTGAACTACGCCCCATAAAAAACATCACACTACTTAAGTTTCTTATTTTGTCAATTGGTAAACTGGTGTTAAGTAAGCTACAAACTAATTCATAAGCGTTAGCAACATAACGACTCACTTTTCACGTTTGTTTTTGAAATGGTTAATAGAGGAGTTAATATTGAAATACTAAATTATTTTTAGTGACATCTTTCTCACAAATAATTCTACATTATCAAATTTACTTTGTGAGAACTTAAGGTAACAGTTGGGTCCAAGTGCAAGTGTGTGTTCATATCTGTGATGTCACCGAGCGTGCGTGCATGCCGATGATGCTTTGAGGCGTGTGCAACACATGTCCGACATCAAGACTGGCGAGTGTGATTTAATTAAGCATTCCTCAGCCTACAGCGCAGAGGGCAGAACACACCCGGCTGGCAGGGATCACGACAGGAACGCGGAGCATGTGCCACTTATTTTACCCCCACTTGGAAGGTTATTAAGTTTCTACTCTAGTTCTACACACTAATAATAACAGCATAGTTACAAAGAACAAAGAAGTGCGCACACACGCATGCCATATATGCCCAACATTGCTTTAAATCAAATCAAATTTATTTCTATAGGCCTTTACGAAAATCCAAAAAGTCCTCAAAGTGCTTTACAACAATGATAAATATAGTTCATGATAAATAAAATGTAGGAAAGTATTATACAATGACATTAAGAAGAAAAAAAAATTATCGCTGATTACAGCTTCATTACCCTACGTAATAATATGGCTTGTTTTCTCGTAGCAATAGTACGACTTACATCTCGTACTCCTTTTTTTTCCTTTTATTTGGCCCCAATAGGTACTACATTACCACAACAATAATGGCCCTTCTGTTAACGGACCCATTTCAAGGAGTAGGGGGAAATTGTAATACTGTAGTTGTGTAAAGAGTTTTACTAGTTTCGGTGAGAAGGTGAATTGTTTTTTTGTTTTAACATTGAGGTACCATTTAGCTTAGCAAGGAGAGGTATGAGAGTCATTTTTAGAGTGTCCCAGAGCTCGCGAAACTTGAAAAAAAGCGCATTTATCAAGATTTCGTCAGCCGCGATTGCGTATATCCATCCTCTAAAACAGCCTGATAGGACAGATATAAGTACGCCTGCCCCTCTGCTATTGGATGCGTTGTTGACGTTAGTGCAGCGGCGCTCTATTTTGGGCCCCGCCTTTCGGCACAAATTCAATCAAAATTGCCGTTCCGTCCAAGACGGCCGTCCACCGCTCACTTTCGCCGAAAAGTCTGATCCAAAATACTGTAAACGCCCCGGATGGGGGGAAGAAGGAGAGGAGTTAGTATTGGCTTACCCACCTTATTTATGCAACAATAATAAATAACAGGGGGCTGCCGCGACATGCGACCGCTAACGCTATCAATCTCGCCCGTTCTCCCATTCTTCCAACTCGTTTCCCTCCACGTCAAAGCTCTCCAGTCTGATCGTCTCTTAAGGGGGCCACGCGTAGTTACTGACATTGGAGTACACAATAAGTAGGCTGCCGCTAGTTTGAAACGGCCTCAAAAAATAAATAAATAAATAAAAACATCTCTTTTGCAAGATGTGGTGGCTTTTATTTTGGTGTGGCAGCACGCCACAATCATTTATATGTAAGGGAAACCCTGTTTCCCATAATGCTCAGTACAATGATCCTGCTTTCCTATTAGCCTATTGTTGGTATCACTTTCGGACATCACCTCACTCAAATAGTAAGGTCCCACATTTTCGTTTTTTTGTTGTTGTTTTTTTTAAATGCATTATGATCCATTATCTACTTCATTATAGATATTAGCTGCATGCACGGTTAGGTTAGGTTAGGTTAGGTTAGGTTAGGTTAGGTTAGGTTAGGTTAGGTTAGGTTAGGTTAGGTTAGGTTAGGTTAGGTTAGGTTAGGTTAGGTTAGGTTAGGTTAGGTTAGGTTAGGTTAGGTTAGGTTAGGTTAGGCATTTTGAATGACTGAAATATATTTGACTCTTGTTTTATTCTGGCTTTACTGTTATAATAAAATTTAATTTGGTGTTTTAGTAAAGCTTGGAACGCATTGGATGATTTATTATACAAAAAAATCATGATCCAAAAGTTACCCCAGAATGAATTAATTTCATATCTTGAGGGACGACTGTATGGACAGCTACATTAATCTTTTAGGTTTTTTTGCCCGTGTAGTATTATTTTTAAGTATTTGTGTAAATTGAGCTTAACCATTTTCAAGAGTCCACTGTGAAACCACATTCAAGTGCAAATACCTACAAAAGTATCCTTTAAAAAAAAAAAAAAAAAAAAAAAAAAAGCACTCACTGCAAACTGGTAACAACGATGTGTCTCAGCTTGTTACGAGCACTGGTGCAAAACAAGGAGGGGGGTTAAAAAAAAAAAAAAAAAAGGGGAAAAAAACGATGGTCTTTCTTCCTGTGTGTATTCAGAGTAAATGCAGCATGTCAAAGGGGGATTTATTACGTCCCAAAAGGAAAACATTCCGCCCACGATGAAAACATGATTGGGCGACATGGGTAACATGGCCTAACTTCCAATCCGCTGCCACAGTAATTACCCCCGGACCCCTAAATATCCACAAAACATCCCAAAAGAATACAAATGGGCTCGGAAGTGACAAGAATTGACCTCGAGACCCCTGGAGTGAGACTTAGTGGCTTCTCGGCATTGCTGAAAGCAGACGTCCACTCGGTCCTGCCAAGTATGTGGGGGCTCTGCACACACGCATCGGCGAGGATAGAGACAAAAGCGGATAAAAGGCACATTCATAAATTGACATAATGCCATCATAGTATAGGAAATGGGCGGGGGGGCCAAAGCGACGGGATTATGTTACGCTCGTGCCACAGGAGTTGAGAAAGTCAAGAGTTTGCTTCTCAGACTGGACAACCCCTATTCATATAATGAAAAAAAATCTCGAAAAAGTTAAAAGAATAAAATAAAAAATACATTTTTCAAAAAAGGCAGTCCGAACTTGTACGTGCACCCTCAGTTGTTGTTTTTTTTTTCAGAGTTGTTTTTTTTATCAACTTTAATGGTTGATTCACAACATTAAATGACCTCCAAACATAGCAAAGGTTACTATGTTTTTTTCGTTTTTGTTTTTAAATGAAAAAAAAAAAAAACACGAAAGGTAACACCAGTTACTTTGTCAAGTAACTTTTTTACTACTGTGTGTGTATTTCAGTAGTCAGTCACTACACTAGCCAAAGAGCTAAGAGGCATTTTAACAGTTAAAAATGTTTACATTTTAAGTGTTTATTTTCTTAAAAGCAAAATAAAGGCAGTTTAAAAATGAAAAAAAAAACGCAAACCGAAACCGAACCAAAACCGTGATACCAAAACCGAGGTTCAAACCGAACCGTAGGCTAATTGAACCGCTGCACCCCTAACTGTAGCCAACAGCCTACAATCTACGCCTAGATATCACATGCATATAGAACTACGTGCAAAAAGACAGACTGCAAACAGACACCGGAGTGGACCAATCAGCGACGGGCGGATGTGCCGTTGATAAAGCACAAGAAAATCTAGCTCGGGGGAATAAACATACGAAGAGAACGGAGAAGTTTATCCAACATTGCTAGCGAGAGATAGACTGTTGGTTTTAGCGACTCGATGTGTTTTTGGTCATTTAAAACTGAATGTACCGCAGATTGGAACATATTCTCGGCTCTCCCGTTCGCCATCTGTGTTTCTGTGGAGACGTGTTCCAACGCGGAAGAGTAACGTTGCTCCTTAAAAACACGTCACGCAAATAAACGGGTCTGATTGCACGGATGATTTTGTTCTGGCTCGAGAGGCCAATAAGGACTCTTGTCACAGTGTTTGAAAAATACAGGGAGAATAGTCTGGCGCAGCCAGGCAAAGAAACGCCATGCACGAGCTACAGTTACGGTTCAGGCCGGAGGTGGCAGTCACGAGTAGGGTTGGGCATCGTTTGAATTTGAACGGTTCCGATTCAGATTCCACGTTTTGATTCAGGTTCCAAACGATTTTCGGTTCCGATTCTTTTAATAGGCAGGGTAAAAAAAATTGCATAGCTTATATTCATTTTTTGACTTCTCGATTATCTTCTAAATTATATGAACCTTCAATTAACTATGAATTTCTCACAGGGCTATATTTAATTTGTATATACATATCGGTCTTTGAAATTGAATATGATGAAGTTTTTTTCCAATGGAGTGCACTTTCACATCGATGTTTAATTTTCAAAGGCTCACGGAGAAAACATTTACACATATTCTTTTGCCTCTGTTTTAGGTTGTCTTATGCAGCAGGCATTTTTACATGTTATGGAACTCCCATAGTGGGCTAACCTGGTGCAGAATAACAAACAAACAAACAAAAAACAGCTTGTAAAACCCAGTCCAGATTAGCATAGGGTACAGTATAAAATCAGAAACAGTTTTTGTTCGGGAAAATGATTATATCTGCCTTCCCAGGCAGTAAGCGCGAGCGTTCTGGACAGATAGTGTCTCCTGCAGTGGAGAACACACGTTAACTAGGTGTAGATGAAGGTGATGGTGAAATTGTACTTTTAACAGTGCAGTCAATGAAAATTATTTGGCTTTTAAGCCAGTCTCCAGTACTGCAGTATCTTAAAATACAATTCCCAGGACTAATTTTTAGTGATGCACGATAATACATTTTTTCAACCGATATCGATAACCGATAATTACATGCCCCTTCCACCCGATAACCGATGATGTCACGCTGATAATTCTATTCAAATATGGATGTAAAATTTTAAAGTATACAAAGATCAAATGTTACTGTGCAAAAATGTAATTTAGTGCTATTTTTTTCCACATCAAATGTGAACAAGTAGTAAATTCCAACAACTAAACAATGGCAATGACATTGTGTAATGGTAAGCTTTTGGCAACAATTACTTAGAGAGTAAACACCCAAGTTGCACAAAAATGCCTTTAAAAGTAAGCCATTCCTAACATATGTAACATTACTACACTGCAAAAACACCTCCTTAAAACTAGCAGAATTGGACAAAACTGTTGATTGCGCACATTTGGAGGCTGAGTCAAGTATATAATTATCGGATTGCATTATCGGTTGAATTTCGTTTTATCTGGATTATCTGTGTGACGTTATAATTGCCATTATCGGCCGATAATTATCGGTGATATTATCGTGCATCTCTACTAATTTTCCAACACCAGAGGTTATCTCATTAACATATAATTTAAGATTTTTTTAAATGGAAAAAGTAATTTCTGCTATATTAAAAAAATTCTGAATATTAAAAATAATCCCAAGGAATACTTATTTTATTCTTAAAACGAGTAACCTTGACCTGCAATGAAACAGGATGGCTCCTTTGAAAGTACATTGCATTTTTTAATCAATTAAATTCCTATCCATATTGCCACATAGAAGCCAAATGCAGTGGTACCTCTACTGATGACATTAATTGGTTCTGGAAGTAGTCTTGTTACCCGTAAATTTCATAAATAGAGACGAGTTTTACATGAAAATGCCCTATTCCGTTCCAAGCACCACTGACACGCCACATTAAATTTTGAATTGGGGTAAAACCGGAATACAACAACAGCCAAACACATTTGAATCATTCCATGTACCTAACCTAACCTGTACATTTCTGTGTCCCCACATGATTATAGACCCTTAGTCTCCCTGAGTAAATGCATTCATCAAATCAATGAATGGATGTGCCAAAATTTTCTCCAGTTAAATGTGGAGAAGACAGAGGTGATCATTTTTGGGCCAAAAAAGGAAAGGTCAAAGATAAGCAGCCAACTTAGCACAATGTCACTTACAGCTACAAATCAAGTCAGAAACATTGGCGTAATTATTGACTCAGACCTAAAATTTGATAGCCATCTAAAGTCCGTCACTAAATCCGCTTATTACCACCTAAAAAATATAACCAGAATTAAGGGGCTTCTGACTCAACAAGACATGGAAAAACTTATGCATGCATTCATTTTCAGCAGATTGGACTACTGCAACGGTATATTTACAGGTCTTGATAAAAAATCAGTCAGGAAGCTGCAGCTAGTACAGAATGCTGCAGCCAGAGTCCTCACAAATACAAGGAAGCTGGACCACATTACACCGGTTTTGAAATCGCTACACTGGCTTCCAGTGAGTCAAAGGATAGACTATAAAATACTACTGCTCGTCTACAAAACACTTAATGGCCTTGGACCAAAATACATGCTTGACTTGTTAGATTCCTATGAGACATCTAGACCCCTAAGGTCGTCTGGAACGGGTCTTCTGCATGTTCCAAGAACAAGAACCAAGCAGGGTGAGGCAGCATTTAGTTATTATGCTCCTCACCTCTGGAACAAGTTACCCGAACGTCTGAAGTATGCTCAAACTGTTAGCTCCTTTAAATCAGGGCTAAAAACGCTTTTGTTTAGCACTGCATATCCATAACTGTCTATATATTTCAATCTACCTGCCTTCTATTCCTCTTGTGCTTATCTCTATTGCTGATTTCAATGATTATTAGTAGTAGTAGTTTTTGTTTTATTTTTATTTTTGTTTTATTTTTATTTATTTCTTTTTAATCTGTGATTAAATGCAATCGTTTGTCTTGGTTTTTACATTGTGTTGATTTAAATGTGATTTTTATGGTCTTCATGTGATGTAAAGCACTTTGAATTGCCTTGTGTTGAATTGTGCTATATAAATAAATTTGCCTTGCCTTGCCTAACCTAACCATTAGAACCTGTAATGAAGTAGAGAATAGGACAAAATGCAAAGAAAAAAACATATACAGTGGTACCTCTACTTAAGAACGTCTCTACATTCAGAACTTTCAGGTTATGATACGCCTCAACGGGAAAATACTGCCTCTTGCTACGAAAGAAATTTCAGGATACAAAAGGCAAAAATACAGTATGGCTGGTACTCGCAGCTCTCAGAGTTTAATGAACATACTTATAGCTGCTCTGCTATTGGCTATTGACTGGCATTCCTGGCATTCAACTGGCTAAGAAGGACCTCTACTTTATGTACCTGTGTGCATTCCAGCGTCCTCTTCATTTGCCTCTTGCGTTCCGACAGCTTTACATGAGTGTATTAACTTCGACCTGCTGTATGAACAATAACACCATTGCGCCTGTACACGTCATTACACTGCGACACCCAATTTGAAACGTCATCAACAATAGGCCAATAGAAGAGTAAGAGATCAATATGGGAAATATTATGACCAATAGGGCAGCAGGATCTTATGGCGCAACATTTAAAAGAAAAAAGCAGGAAGTACCTACTGTATGTCTCTTTTACAGAGTTGTATAGTATTTTTGCCTCTCATACCTCTTTCTTAGCTAGAGGTAATATTTTCCCGTTTAAACGTGTCGTAACCTGAAAATAGAGACGTTCGTAAGTAGAGGTAGCACTGTAGTGAAATATCCGCTGCCAATTAATGAAAAGCAGCAGTAACAAAAACAAAAATGACAGGAGTCATGTTTGCTCAGGAATTGGGAGCCCCTCCCAAGTCAAGCACACACAGGAGCCTACATACAGAGAGGGTCTTGTTCTGCCGGCCCGATGTGAGAGTCCGCGTCGGCAGGTAGGAGTCAAACGATAGGCCACCCTCACACGCTGGGCACAGAGGACGCACTGTTCGCCCCAATGGCCGAAGCATCCACCGGAATGCGTGATGCGACCACAAGGAACTTTAGTTTCACCACATGCCTTTTAACACCCCCCCCCCTTTCAGCCATTCATTCCATGACTTGTATTTTACAAAAACATAGTGTGATAACAACAACTGAGCTGCTGTAATTAGTTGTTTTCCAGAGGATAGAGAATATACAGTATGTGCAGTATAAGAATATCATTATATTGTCTGTCAACATGTGTTGATACCATAAGCGGGGGTAATGCACCCCTGGTGGCCAAAAGGTGTCATTGCATGTAATTGACTTTCCTATATAGGATTTTTTTTTATTTAGAATTTTCTGGTAAAATATTGTCTTTAAAAGTTGTAAAGCAATGAAAGAAACAACAAAAACAAATTAAATGAACCCCAAAAAAAATTTATGAATCAAAATAAAGCTAAAAAAAAAACAAAAAACAAGTAACATCTTAAACCTACATGTTCAACACGAATACGGCGTAAATTACCGCTTTAACAACACGGCGAAGACATAAACAGTGAGAGAGCGGTGTGCAGTTGTTGGGTGCAGCTAACAAGGCAGAATGTGTCCGAGGAGAACTTTTCTATATGTCCGTCCATGATCAAACGTAAGTAAATATTCCTTTATTTAAAGAAAGTTTCTAGTGTTTACTTTGTAACCGCTGTATTCGTGGACATTTTTAACACAAAGTGTAAAATTTGACAAAACACCGGTGGGCGTACCATATTCAATTAATGACGATATTGGCGAAAAGTATAGCAGTCCTAAGCAGCATGATTTAGAATTGCCCTAAAAAAATGATGGGGAACAAAAAAAACGCTTATTTTGAACTTATTATTATTAGGGTTGTTCCCATCATGTTTTTTGCTCCCGATCTGATCCCGATCGTTTTAGTATCTGCCGATCCCGATATTTCCCGATCCGATTGCTTTTTTTTTGCTCCTGATTCAATTCTAATCATTCCCGATAATTTTTCCCGATCATATACATTTTGGCAATGCATTAAGAAAAAAATGAATAAAACTCGGACGAATATATACATTCAACATACAGTACATAAGTACTGTATTTGTTTATTATGACAATAAATCCTCAAGATGGCATTTATGTTTTTAACACTCTTTCTGTGAGAGAGATCCGCGGATAGAAAGACTTGTAATTCTTAAAGGATAAATGTAACTTTTATATTGTGACTAAATATTGCCATCTAGTGTATTTGTTGAGCTTTCAGTAAATGATACTGTAGCCATTTAAGTGTTCTGCCCAAATGCATGATGGGAAGTGCAACCATGACAGTGCGTAGTGGCACCAATTGATATATCTTCTCTGCATTGGGTAATTACATAGGGTGTTAAGAAAATGATCAATTACTACCTTTCTTCCCCACATTGCTTCCTGCAATATTTCGAATTGTTGAGAGAAGGATTGTAAGGCTTTAGCCATTTAAAAAAAGGCACCAAACACTGCCAAAATTCACTCTACTCATTTTACACTGCCTTTTAGCTCTATATATATATGTAAAACTTCAATTCAAATTCAAAATTCAATTGAAAAATATAAATAGATAAAAAAAAAGGCATGTCCGATATTTTTTTGCCGATTCCGATACTTTGAAAATGATGTGATCAGACATCTTTAATTATAAGTTAATTTTATTGCTGACACTGCGTTTCGGGGTCATCAACATGTTGTGCCCCCCCCCCCCCCCCCCCCCCCCGCCCCAAAAGTCAAACTCCGCCGATGGTTGATACCCACTTATGCTCAAATCAGTTTTACACATAATTTAATATTGGTAGTTTTGTTAGCCAGTCAAAAAAATTTCCCATTATACGTCAGCATTAAGCTAGCTAACTTTCATGAGAAAAAGTAATAAGTAATGCTAATTGTCTGTGTTAAATATCTTCCAGACCACTGCTTATTGTGTATTTTGCTAGCAATGATTTAGCGTTCATAACTCATATTTGGTTTCAACTCAAGACAAAAATCTGACACTATTTGAAAATTGCAATAAGCAAGTAAAATGTACTTTGGCTGAGTTGACCTACATGGCTTTCAATTTGAGTAAAATAACCCCTGAAATAATCCTGCACAATATATCGTTTGAACATCGCCATTGAAATGTGCGCGTGTGCAATAGTCCCATCGCAGGACATGCGATAGTTTTTTGTTTGTTTGTTTTGAACACGCAAACTTTTGTTTTGCTTCATAAAAGCAGCAAGTGTGCAGAGACATGGCCTCCTAGATCCCTTTTATATAATTATACAGATCACTTAGCCCGGATAAAAAAAAAGTATTGTATGAATACAAGTAGTCCCCGGGGTGCGATGTACTCGATTTACGCAATTTCAACTTTATAACGCAAGAGTCTTGTACACCATTTTGTCTTCAGTCATGTTTTTTTTTTTTTTAATCGCGTAAGCAGTACCTTATTACAAAACAATTGGTGTTAAATCGTCCATCTAGTCTGATAATATGTAAATTTAGTAGATTAAATAGCCTAATTTCCGATTCTTAGATTATTCGCGATTCAGTTGTGGAAGATTCGAGAACGATTTACAAACAGACAAATTCCGATTATTGAAGTATGCCAAACAAAGCGGAACTAAAACACAGTCAGCGCGGTCTTCGGGACGCAATGAAGAACGGACTTACAATTTATGCCGCTGGATAAAAAAAAACAATAATACCTGCCTGCGACCGACAGCCGCTTCAAACAACGCCCACGTTGGTACAAACTACGTCCACATAATGCTACGGTGAATATCAAATGTATATAGAACTAGATGCAAAATGACGGACTCGGCGGCGTTAGCACATGTATAAAGAACATGTATAAAAAACTAGATGCGAAATGACAGGCTTGCTGGCGTTAGTAAACAGCCGCCATCTTAAAGCAGTAGATTTCTCTGAAAGGCTGTTGTAGCGAACCTTCCGAGCGAACCTAATTAACATTTTACCTAAAATACTCCTAAATCGGCAAAATCTTGACTTGAATCTATCTTTAACTTGACAGTGAAATAGTAGTTTATTTAAGCCTGAGGTGATTTTTGTACAATTTTTGTAACTAATGTACAAAACATTAAAAGCAGCTAATAGCATCGGGCATCAATAATCGAATCGTAGCCTCTGAATCGTAATCAAATTGTTAGGTGCCCCGAGATTCCCACCTCTACTAATTTGCCTGAAAATAGTCCACTAGCTTAAATGCTATGAATGATAGCTTATTTACAATTCTCATAGTAAATCGCTCAATCATAACTCCACAAACTGTAGCTCTAAACTTAATTACAAATGCATACACGGACATGTTTTAGCTGAAACAACTTACAGCCTTACACGGTCCAAACCAGAGCGCAGCATAAATCCATGTCAGACGAGTCTGCTCATCAGTTATACTCTCCAGCCAGACCCAACGCTGCCACCAGAGGGCAGTGTATCCATCATTAAAGAGAATACAATACTTTTGGACTTTTTCGATAGTTATTTTGCAGGGGTACTTAAAGAACTAATGTGAAGTAATTTCATAACATGCCAAATAGGGTCACATTTAAAGTAATTAAACATTGTCCAACAAATAAAGCATGAAAAAATAATGTATATGTTGTATATTTGACAAAATAATCCCGTTTCCGAAGTTCGAGCCTGAAAGGGGACGAACCCGGAAGTGATACGTCACACCGAGAACAGCGATGGCAGCGCTCCATACGGCCGCCATACAAAGCCCTTCAGACAATGATTCAAACAGCGATATAAGCAATAGATCGAGCGCAAGGGATGAGATCCAAGTTTTTGAAGAGTTGGAGGAAGAAGAGGAGCTTGGAATTTTATGTTGGACCTAACATGTATTAGCCAGACGCTAATCAGGATGCAAACAATGTGCCTAGACTACCTGCCATGGAATGGAGACAAGACCCATCGAGATTACAAGATTGGTAAAATATAGGCTGTTATTATTTTCATGATTTGAAGATGCAGGCGTTTGCACATAATTTTATGTTTTTGTCTATCTGATGACATTGTTTAAAAAAATAATAATCAGACTGCATGTTCATTTTGGCAGATCCTGCAGCTCTCGTGCTTATAAAATAATAATATAAAAACGTTGGGGGGAAAGAAGGAGATGAGTCGTTGATGGCTTTCTCCCTTTTATTGTGGCAACAATAAGAAAACAAAATAATAGCGGACTGCCGCCACATTCGACCGCGAAGTTTTGCTTGTCGCTCATCTCCGCCTCGCCTCCTACTACCAGCTACTACTACTTCCTAGCTGGGGCTATCGGCAGGAAGTGGCGTCTAATGGCGTGAGGAAATGTAGTTTTTTCACACAAGCGAACAGATTACAAAGCATCACTTCAGTATTGTCCCGAGACTACATTTCCCATGATTCACTGCAGGACTTGAGCTGTCAACACTCACATTTGACAGCATTCTGCCGCGGCCCTCCTCGCCAGCTGTTTGCTCGCCATTCACGCTCGTTTGCATTTGACCGCTAGTCTGATACACTCCCGCTTTTTCAGTGAGGTCTTTTGTGTTTATTCGTTATTGGATCGTTTTTGTTCACCACTGTAAATAAGAGCACTGAAGCAAGAAGGGGTAAGTCGCCATTTCTGTTCAACCCGTTTTCTCCTGTTTTTTTTAGCGTAAGAAGCTAGGTTAGTGGCTGTCTTTTCTTCGTTCTTTTTCATGATCAGGGTTTAGTTAGCGGGTGGGGTTCAAGTGTAGATTCCTTTTGTTTGTTGTTTTGGCTTGGGCTTACCCTGAAGCCGCGCTTCATCTACATTTTGTACATATTCATTGCGAGTTTGTTGTGTAAATTTTGTGCCACTTGTGAAATTGTGTGGCTCGTTTTATGTTACGCCCTCCGCGAGCCGTCCTTGGGACGTAACACTAGCGAACACAACAACAACTATGCCACGACTATTGCCACGACTATTGCCACGAGTTGGCTTTCGGCTAACGTCGCTAGCGTCTACTGTACATTCCACAACAGCTGGCAGCTCTGCTTTGACAGAGTCATCAGTCATCAATCCAAAAATCACACTTACTTTTTGGCAAATCCTTGATCATAAGCAGACCGGTTAAGGAAGCAGGCATCTTCGAAGTGTTTGCAGCAGAGAACGCTACTCGATGATGGCTTCGTGCGAACGAAAGATGTCCATTTACGTGCCCTGCTATCCTTTGGCCACTCATACAACTTTTCGTTTGAGTGAGAACAAAACATCGCCACACACCGCCGTGGCATCTTATCGAGAAGCGGACTATGGCGGACTTCCCTCGCACTTCCCAGTGTGACGTCATTTCCCAAGATTTCTGATGATTGCCGAAGAAAAGCATTTTCGTTGTCAATGGCGTTGCTATGGGTTAAACAAAGAATCCGGAAGGGTTGCGTTGAAAAAAATAACGAAAATATGCTTATAAATGTTTAGCCATTGATATTATTCAAAAACATGGTTGGCCAACCTTACTTCACATTACAGCTTTAATGGATTCATTCCGAGTTACGTGGAAATTCGGATTACGTCGCCAGCGTAGGAACGGAACTAGTAAAAGTCGCAATGTCATCTTTTTTTCCCAATCTCGTGCAGTCCTACCCTGAAACCTGATGTTTTATGTCAATGAGGCAAATTGACACATTTGAACATTTAATTTTGCAATGTAACAAAAGCACAATTAAATTACAAAGGGGGACAGCTCTGAGCTAAAACGAGCTTTTAAATGTGACGTAACAATTACATGGGTCAAATTGACCCTAAGAACCAGAACCACTGCCAGGTTGAGTCAACAAACTCCAATCAACACAAATTGCACTAACACGCATGTTGAATTGGAAGGAAGCATCTTTCTGATTATGTCAATGAGTGAGTGATTTTTTTAAAGGACCACCCTGATGATTTCAGTTGAGTCACTGCAGAATAGATCAGCACCAATGAAGCGTGTGTTTTAATTATTTTACGTAAGACTTCAAGCATGACTGAACTTGGACTTTTCATCATCATCATCATGGTCGTGGCCTCTAAGCAGTCATTATGAGGAAGGATTTTGCTTCAGCTTCTCACACAGACAGATAGACGGACAGAGCAGTGGCTAATATCAAACTGTGAAGGGGCCTGAGAAAAGCAGTATTTGTGGCATTGAAGTGGTGGGGTGCCAAATGCGGATTTTTTTTGGCTCCCAAATCATTGACGGCGGCCCTTCTGACATACACAGTACGGCCTGATAATCCTCCAGTTTGGTTTCTTCTTTGGTATACAAAAAAAAAAAAAAAAATTTGCAAGGGTCAGTCTGTCCTGCCGAACATTCAAAATTTGCTTGTGCATTAATTGTATTATTCATATTCATTTTAGAAGGGTATATTTGAACCACATTTGTTTTTAAAAAATGTGTTAGAAGAAAAAGAACGTTCATTTTTCTTTACATTGAAAAAAAAATTGCACTCAGAGGTGGGAAGTAACGCATTACATTTACTCCGTTACATTTATTTGAGTAACCTTGTAAGAAAAATGTACTTCTTAGAGTAGTTTTACCACGGAATACTTTTTA
Organism: Corythoichthys intestinalis; assembly: GCF_030265065.1. NCBI lineage: Eukaryota > Metazoa > Chordata > Actinopteri > Syngnathiformes > Syngnathidae > Corythoichthys > Corythoichthys intestinalis. Next base: position 11,572,156 of record NC_080406.1, on the reverse strand, counting down.
CGTGAGTAGATTTGAAAAGAAGAAACAATAGTCTTACTCCCCTACTTTGGGCTACAATAGAGTCGTTATATTTTTCCTCTTTATTCTACATATTGACTTTATTTTTGCCAGATCTGCCGACAGTGGCTATCTCTGTTTTACCAATAAGACGTCGCAACAATAAACATTTTACTCCATTATACGAATCAGATTTAACGATTTTTTTCTCCACTGGAGGGCACTCATGCTTCTTGGATGGGTAATGAGTCATAGTGTTATTCTGGTCTGAATTCAATGATTTTTGTGTCATCTTTTTGGCAATATAATAATAACACTTTGTATAGATGACGATGTGCTGAGAAAAAAATATATCATCATTTAACTAATTTGCTCCCAAAAACGTATAGATATTGTTCTATTTTTAATTGTTTCAGTGTCCCAAAGACGTATTACGTCTTTTAAGTTTTTTTTCATAAAAGAAATCTCTGTCCTGATTCAACTGAGCTCCAAAGCACAAAGCTGAAAATCAATTTTAAAGCAATAAAACAGGCCACTGGAGGGCAGTAGCGTATTTGGTAAGACCCGCAACCCGAATCAACAGCAACGAACAGCCGGGCCGCATGGTCGGAGTGCTGGCGGAATGATGCCAGGCGGCGGACGACCGAGCAGAACAACCGAGAGGATGCCCAGGATACCAGGGGCTGGACGACCGGTCAGAACGACCAGGACCACCAGCGCAGCGGGCTCGCCGAGCAAACCCCGCAGAGACTAAAAAAAAATCCATCTTTATGAGATAGGCAACGATGAAGAAAAAGTTTACCCGGCTGACGTGGCGACAACGGCGTCATCTCTCAGTTAGTCAAGTGTAAATAAATTGTTACTTTGCTATCAAAAGCTCTATTTGTCTTGTTCTTTATATATTTTGTAAAAGGAAAACATTATTCAGATGTTTGGGATGTAACTAAAGCAAAAAATAGCTGTGTTAAAGTCAAAGTTATGTTTGAAATGTATGCGTTTACAAAAAGCTCATTTTCTCCGTTTTTTCATCAGAAATTGGAAAGTGGCTCAAACTAAGCTATTTTCTAATGCTGATTTCTAAAGAATGGAAAAAGTTACGAACTAACTTTTTTTTCTGCTGAAAGAAGAGAGTCTAATCTTTCTTTTGGGTGGGTTCCATGTTTATATAGCAATAGAACAGAATTTTCTGTGGGCCTTGCAAAATCAGTCAAAATCCAGTAAAACGGAGTGAAGGGCCTTGCTCTAGTGAAAATGGCTGGGAGTGAATGAGTTAATAAAAATCTTTTAAAAAATCAAACATTTTGAGCAATTGCTTACAATGTTACTCATTGAGTATTCTTTTCAACAAATACTTTATTTGTACTTGAGTAAATTTTTGGATGTCTACTTTAACTTTTACTTGAGTAATATTTAGAAGTAACGCAACTCTTACTTGAGTCAGATTTTTGGCTACTTTACCCAGTAATACTAGAGAATCAACGTCCAAATCATGTTCGCTTCACCTGTGATATTTCAAGCATCTAGAAGTGTGTTACAATGGTATACCATAAAAATGAAGAAAACATGATACATTCAAATCGTTTTTATCATTCTAATTATTTTAGAGTTTGACTAATTTATTGACGACTACAGTCTCAAATCCATTTTACCTGGGAGGACTACCAGTGATAACTGCTAAGGTTTTCTACAAACTTGAAATTCACAGGAGAGTAAAATTAACATGACTATAACTTTTAATGTAAAAAAAAAAAATAATTAATGAATAAATAATAATCTTTAAAAAAAATAAAACTTGTTGTAAAAAGATGTAAAAACACGCCCTTGGCATTGAATGAGTGGAATTAAAACTGCTCCAAATGACATCCCAGATAGCAGACCGACGTTGAAAAGATGTTGGATCAAAATTCCGCTGTCGATCTTATATTGTTGAATAAACGTCACTTTTGCACCCTCAATTAATGTTGTTTCAACATTGAAATCCTTAAAAAACATAAACCTCATTTTGATTATTAATAAGATTGGAACAACACTGAATCAATGTTATGTTTTCGACTAAAACACGCGCTCATCCATAATTCAATTACTTTTTAATCATATTTCCTTGTCAATCATAAATCAAGTATTTGTCAACATCAGTTCATCAACCATAAAACTGTTAACTAGGGCTGCAGCTATCGATTATTTTAGTAGTCGATTAATCGATGAACTAGTTAGTTCGAATAATCGAGTAATCGGATAAGGAACATGAAAAATTAAAATACCTGAGCTGAGCCTCAACCGGTATTAAAAAATAAATAAATGAGGATCTATGTACAACAAAGGAACAACTGGCTAACTTACATAGCAAAATTCCGCTACCTTAAATGCTATAAAATGCTACCTTTTTTTTTGTTGTTGTTTTTTTTTGTTTTTTTTACAATGCTCTTAAGAAATGGTTCAGACATATATTTCCACAAAAATGGCTAAATATAAACTTAATTATGAAAACATAAAAAAAAACAAAAACAAAAAAACATTAGCTCAAACAAAAACTTAGCTCATGTTGGTCTTAAAAGGGAACAGCTGGATACAATCATGTGAAATGAGGCAGAGTAGAGGGCAGTGTATCCATCCAAATCAATAAAACTAAATGCAAATACTTTCAAAATAAACCATTACAACGCCACTTTAATTAAACGAATACTCGGAGCAGAAAAATTTTTATTCGAATATTTTTTTCTAATCGAATACTCGAGGTAATCGATTAATCATTGCAGCACTAATGTTAACCCAACCATCACCTGGCATAGCATAGAACAACATTGTTTCAACGTCATTTGACATCGAAAATTTCGATGTCAACTAGAGGCGTGAGAAATTTCCGATTCTTAGATTATTCACGATTCGGCCGTGGAAGATTCGAGAACAATTCACAAACATCCAAATTCCGATTATTGAATTATACCAGGTAAAACGGAAGTAAAACACAGTCAGCGCGGTCTTTGGGACGCAATGAGGAACAGACCGAGAGTAAATATCACGTTCAACTCATGCCACTAGATAAAAAAAAACAATCATACCTGACTGCGGCCGACAGTCGCCACAAACAACGCCCAGTTGCTAGTTGCTACAAACATACGGCTACAGTAGATATCATATATATGTAGAACTAGATGCAAAATGACAGACGACGCCGGTGTTAGAACATGTATTATTGAACCGAGATGCGAAATGACAGACTTTCTGTCGTTAGTAAACAGCCGCCATCTTAAAGCAGTAGACTCTCTAGAAGGCTCTGTTGTAGCGAACCTAATTAACTTTTTATCTAAAATACTCCTAAATCGGCAGAATCTTGTCTTGAATCTATCTTTAAATGATGAAATAGTTTTAAAACTTTGACAAAAGTAGACAGAAGGGAAATTATGGAATAACGGGAGCAATTTTAACAACTATAACAGTTTATTCACAACATTAAATTAATTGAATGTAGTTTAATGCTGCTAATACAGAATGGAGACTGGAGTATTTTATTTACTGTTATTTTTGTTTATTTGTTTACTGTTATATGCTAACTTGATACTGAAATAGTAGTTTGGTTTAGCCTGAGAGGATTTTTGAACAACTTTGGAGTTTGGAACTAATGTGCAAAACATTAAAAAAAAAAAAAAAAAAAAAAAAAAGGGAGGGGGGTGCATCAATATTCGTTTTATAATCTAATCGGAGCCTCTGAATCGTAATTGTAATCGAATCGTTAGGTGCCCAAAGATTTCCAGCTCTAATGTCAACCATACTAATAATTTTAATGAAAAATCAATGTTTGTTCAATGTTGGTCTGCTATCTGGGATACATTTTGTTTTTAGTGTACTGATTGGGTTAAAGCAGTGTTTCTTAACTGGGGTTCGATTGAACCTCAGTGGTTTGGTGAGTAAGCCACAGGGCTTGGGTGAAAGTTAAGAAAAGCAGGGCCTTATTTTGTATACAGAGTAAATCTAGGCAAAGTGGCATTGTAGGCCAAGTTTTGGAGTGCTTTACCCTCAATTTACAGGCTTTATTCCATTTCTTTCAACTGCTAGACTTCTGTCTAATAGGAGGAGAAATCGGTTTGCTCAGTGGAAGGTTGACTGGCGCTCGGAATGACGAAGTATAACAGACCTACAGACAGCGTGAACTGCGTGATTTAAAAAAAAAAAAAACATTTGTGCCATTTTACAACATGAAAATAGCACGTCATGCAAAAATACGACAATAAAATGAGAATGTAGATATGAAAGCAAAAGGAACTGTGAAATGAAGTGGTTTCATTTAATTTACCAACGTTGAAATTAAACAGCAAAAGGCAAAATTATTTGTAGTAAAATAGAAATCTGGGGGGAAAATTAAACAGAAAATTCACTTAAATGTTAGCTTGCTAGGTTTTAAATTCGTAAAAAAATGGCTTTATTGTGAAATTCCGAAGGGTTCGGTGAATGCACCTGTGACACTCGTGAGGTTCGGTACCTTTAGCAAGGTTAAGAACCACTGGGTTAAAGTTTGGTAAAATAGAGAAATGCAATTGGTGCAATCAGACCAAAACATTTCCAATATATAGATATGTAAACTTAAAATAGCAGTTTTTAAATGATCGTTTAAAAAATAAACTTGACATGTCAATTTGATCTCCAGCATAGCAAGAGCGTTATAGGCTGTGCATGATTTATTTATTATTTATTTATTTTAAAATACAAAAAAAAACTTAAGTTCCAGCCTGACTCACCTTGAAGCTGCCGTCTTTCCTTTTCTTCTTCTTGTCCTCCTCTTCTTCCTCCTCATGCTGGTGAACGTGCATTGGAAGGAAGTCTTCTTCACAGCAGATGAAGCTCACGGTGCATCCCATCCGGGCAGAAAGGCGACCAATCCCATTGACGGGCTCTCAGCGTTCACCCGATGGTTCTGACATGGCAGGGGAGCAGAGCTTGCTAAAAGGGGAGAAATTCAAACTTGGGTGGTCGACAGGTAGTCTGTTTCACTCTCCGCCCTTCTTTCCCTCACCAATTTATTTTCTGGAGTCGCTGCTTCCCTCTGCTGGTTTCAGATAGAACGCATGTTGGAACTCTCATTCCTGAAATACCATGGGTACTCTATTATGATCTAAACACAGGAAACGAGTGTCTGTACTGATTTTCCTTTTTATTAAAATTTACCAACAGCAATTTGACAAAATTTCATCTGATATTTCGTCTGGATTCCTCCATTCAGTTTGTTAGGGCTCCTTCCATTGTGATAGGCAAATGGCTGGATCCAGACTGCTTTTCTATTGTGACATCAAGGGTGTAGGTTTACATAGGGATGGTAGGGTAGGGTGACCATATTTTGATTTCCAAAAAAGAGGACACTCAGCCCGGCCTCAAGATACTTGAATTTTACTTAAAGTTCACTCAAAGATGCCTATATCACTTTAATATATTCAAAGTGTGCCCCCTCACTCTGGATGGAAAAATGCAGTTTGAAACAAAAAAAAAAAAATATATATATATATATATATATATATATATATATATATATATATATATATATATAATTATAATGCAGACCCATAGAAATGTAGTCCAGTCAATACACATACACACAGTAGGCTATGTGCCAACTAAACCTTTTTATAAATTACTATCACGACAATTGTCCTTGACAAATTGTTATTCCCATCCAATTGATATTCTCATTCAATGTTCTAGATTGCACACAAACAAAAAACCGAAATAAAATGACAAACTATTCAACCAGCATGTTTCCAAACGTAGCAGTTCAAAACTACGTTTCCCATAATGCCTAGCGCGGTTTAGCTTACTGATAGCTAGCTGAGGCAAAAATCAAACTTTGCTTTAAAAGTTTACAATCATCAACAGCGCAACGATGCGACACCAAACGGGATTTTACAGTCAAAGCTCCAACAGAAGTCAACAGTTGCCACTATATACGTATTTATCCTAAAAAACTTAGGCGTTGTGGCCAAATCGTCGACACAGTAGATGGCGGTAATGCCTCATGATAGGGGTAAACTGCCAACAAAAACAAGAAGAACTACTCCTTCCCTCCCTACTACTAGGAGCCATGTCATCGCAGGCAGGCGCTGCCACCCAGCAGCCGGAGGGATTTTCTGCAAATTGGTCCCGTGAAAAATCATAAAAACCGGACATTTTTATGAATTTATATAACCCGCCCGGACCACGAGGATACTACGTGAAAGTAGGACTTGTCCGGGCAAAAGAGGACGTTTGGTCACCCAATGGTAGGGACATAACACTTTTGTGCTCAGCATGTGCCCACCAACTTTTAAGCAACCTTTTTTGCATTATCTAATGACTTCAGGTATAAAGGCAATTTAGATTGTCTTCCCATATGTTGAAAGGATAGATTTGACCACAGACTTCATAATGGTATTGATGGGTCACGGGGCACGGAGCCGATTAATAGGGGGCCTATTTCCGTCAAAGCTGACAGAGTGGAAACACAGACAAAGAGCTTTTTCCGTTGAAAATTCTTGTGAATAAATGCTTAAATCCCTCAATTCTTTATAGATATGGACGTAAAACAGTCTCAATTCTTAGTTAAAAGCAAAAAAAAAAAAAAAAAAACGGAAATTTAGCATTTAGTTTACGTAAATATGACGAATGTGCTGCTCCATTAAGTCACTGTGGCGCCGCCTTACCACAACAAACAGCTTTTTGCGTTGAAATTCTTGTGAATAAATGCTTAAATCACTGAATTCTTTATAGCTATGGATGTAATTCAATGATTTTTTTCCCCCTTTGGCTTATTGTGTTTATGGAATAGGTTCTAGTTCAGTGTAATAATAACTAGGGCTGTCAAACGATTAAAACTTTTAATCGAGTTAATCACAGCTTAAAAATTAATTAATCGGAATTAATCGCAATTCAAACCATCTATAAAATATGCCATATTTTTCCGTGAGTTATTGTTGGAATGGAAAGATAAGACACAAGACGGATATACAGTGCCCTCCATAATTGTTGGCACCCCTGAAAAAGATGTGTTTTTTAGCTTCGAATATTTTTTTTTTATTCAAATAATATGGGACCTTAATGGAAAAAAAAGAGAAAAATCCAACCTTCAATACAAGTGCATTCATTCAGTGAGGAAAAAATCCCACATAAAAAAATAATAATAATAAATAAATTGACATCAAATAATGTGTGTCACAATTATTAGCACCCCTGGTGTTAATACTTTGTACAGCCCCCTTTTGCCAACAAAACAAGGTCTGGGAACTGAGATGGCCATGGGAGGAGCTTGATTTTGTGTCTGGTGAACCATTTCTGTGTAGATTTGGCCATATGTTTAGGGTAATTGTCTTGCTGAAAGACCCAGTGACGACCCATCTTCAGTTTTCGGGCAGAGGGCAACAGATTTTGATTTAAAATGTCCTGGTATTTCAAAGCATTCATGATGCCATGCAGCCTAACAAGGTTCCCAGGGCCTTTGGAAGCGAAACAGCCCCATAGCATCACTGACCCACCCCCATACTTCACAGTGGGTATGAGGTGCTTTTCAGCATGCGCATCTTTCGTGGCACGCCAGACCCACTTAGAGTGTTTGTTGCCAAAAAGCTCAATCTTGGTCTCACACAAAAATACGCACGGTACCAGGCTTCAACTGGGACCGTGTGCTTTGCACCTCATACCCACTGTGAAATATAGGGGTGGGTCAGTGATGCTGTGGGGCTGTCAACATTTAACATACTGTACATAAGTATTGTATTTGTTTATTACAACAATAAATCAACAAGCATTAACATTATTAACATTCTGTTAAAGTGATCCATGGATAGAAAGACTTGTAGTTCTTAAAAGATAAATGTTAGTACAAGTTATAGAAATTTTATTAATAAAAACCCTCTTAATGTTTTTGTTTTAATAAAATTTGTAAAATTTTCAAACAAAAAATGAACTAGTAGCTCGCCATTGTTGATGTCAATAATTACACAATGCTCATGGTGCTGAAACCCATAAAATCAGTCGCACCCACGCGCCAGCAGAGGGCAACAAAACACCAAAAAACACAAGTAACAAATGGACATGACACTGTGCTGTCATTTAAATCCTTTTAAGCGGAGCATAAGCGTTAAATGCGTCAAATATTTTAACAGGATTAATTCTAAAAATTAACTACCGCCTGCACAACTAATTTTTCAAACCTAGAAAACATGACAGTAAATCCAAGCATTTTTAAGGACTAGTACGAACCCTGCATTTCACATCCTCACACTTTCAGCCTATTCACACCATTCCATAACACAGATGAGAACATTTTTGCAATAAAGTGGGGTGAACTGTAACAATGTAATGCAACAAACCTGAATTGGTTTTATTCTTTTACCTTCCCTTTTCAAACGACAAATAAACCTCTCATGAAAAATATTTACACCACAATGCAAAACAACTGCATTGAAACTAAACATTATAAAAAAGGAAATATGTGTAAACTTGTACGACAGAGAGAGAACTATTCCTCTGATTTGTGACACCTAAATTCCAGTGCGTTGAAATAGTAACATCAACCCAGTTGGTGCTTTTAATCAAATAAAGTCAAAGTAACAACTTCACAGGTCTTGCAGTAGCGCAGTGGATATTGCTTTAGAAGTCACGATTGCTGTTTAAAGTTCCCCTCTGCTGTCCCGCTTCAGGCCTTGCAACGAAAGTTTATACCTTATGGGGGGGAAAAGAAGACGTATTAATATTTAGAAAAGAGACTTACAGACTCCCTGTTAAATTTCAGAAATTGGTCCTTGAGATGGTGTTTCTCGTTTTTGTATGATGGACATCGCCACCCAATTTCATGTGGTTCAGTGAAAATAGTGTCAGGGGCTTAAATTTTCAGATTTTCCAGGAAGCAACGCTGTGTAAATTCTAAAGCTGCGTTCAGACCGGATGCGTTTTTTCGTGCGGCATCACTTCACTCGCCCTACGCCCATCTGCAGTGTTGGGAATAAGTATTTGGTCTATGCCAGAAGGTCATCTCAATACTTTGTTATGTACCATTTGTTGGCAATAACGGAGGCCAAACGTTTTCTGTAACTCTTCACAAGCTTTTTACACACTGTTGCTGGTATTTTGGCCCATTCCTCCATGCAGATCTCCTCTAGAGCAGTGATGTTTTGGGGCTGTCGTTGGGCAACACGGACTTTCAACTCCCTCCTCACCCCGTGGCGTCAAAATGATAACAAGAACTGGGAGCAAAAATCCCAGAACCACACGGGAGGACCTAGTGAATGACCTACAGAGAGCTGCGACCACAGTAACAAAGGCTACTATCAGTAACACAATGCGCCGCCAGGGACTCAAATCCTGCACTGCCAGACGTGTCCCCCTGCTGAAGAATCTCTCGATACATGGCCCCATTCATTCTTTCCTTTACACAGATCAATCGTCTTGGTCCCTTAGCAGAATAACAGCCCCAAAGAATGATTTTTCCACCCCCATGCTTCACAGTGTGTATGGTGTTCTTCGGATACAAGTCAGTATTCTTTCTCCTCCAAACAAGAGAACCTGTGTTTCTACCAGAAAGTTCCATTTCATCCGACCATAACACCTTCTCCCAGTCCTCATCTGGATCATCCAAATGCTCTCTAGCGAACCGCAGACGGGCCTGGATACTGTGCTTACAAAAACTGGTAATTTTAGGGGGTAATGTTTAACCCTCCCTAAAAAGGTTATTCAAAATCCTGCTTACCGTATTTTTCGGACTAAAAGTCGCAGCTTTTTTCATAATTTGGCTGGGGGTGTGACTTATACTCAGGAGCGACTTATGTGTGAAATTCATTCATTCATTCATTTTCCATGCCGCTTTTTCCTCACAAGGGTTGCGGAGGTGCTGGAGCCTATCCCAGCTAACTGCAGGCAGTAGGCAGGGGACACCCTGAACTGGTTGCCAGCCAATCGCAGGGCACAAGGAGACATACAACCATTCACTCACACACTCATACCTATGGACAATTTAGAGTGTTCAATCAGCCTACCATGCATGTTTTTAGGATGTGGGAGGAAACCGGAGTTCCCGGAGGAAACCCACGCAGGCACGGGGAGAACATGCAAACTCCACACAGGAAGGCCGAAGCCCGGGATTGAACCCCTTGATCGCAGAACTGTGAGGCAGACGTGCTAACCACTCAGCCACCGTGCCGCCATGTGTGAAATTATTAACATATCATGATATCATTTCACATCTTATTTTGGTGTTTTGGAGTGACACTGAAGGTTTGGTAAACTTGTTAGCATGTTCTTTATGCTATAGTTATCTGAATCACTTAACAGCTATGGCCATGTTCGCGTTCTGCCTTTGGCAATGTGTGTTCAATTGTATTATTGACTTTTTTCATATTGAAATGCATGCTTTTAGTTTGTGGCGCTTTCACGCCCACGTATGGGCGCACTCGCACTTGTTTACGTGAAGAAGAGCGCTCACACGCCAGAAGAAGACCGACAGCTACGTAGCTCTGATTGAGTGGGCGAGTTAGCGAGAGAGAAACAACTGCGAACCTACGTTCATTGTTTATGCTTGCAAAATATCTCTACAGTAGAGAGGCAACGCCTGCGTGTATCATCTTTTCTGTTGTTGTTGTGTGTTTTCCACCCGCAATCGGACACTTAGAGCTAGTTGTGTGGTTGTTTGAACGATGCGCTAATGCTAGCGAACGCATGCTAACCTTTTGTGTCACATCATTGCTGTAAAAGCACCTAATTATCATTTATTTACGTCAATGGGAACCTGTTAGGTATCGAGGACGAAATTGATTCAGCAAATTATACGAACGTCCAGCATCGTCATTTGGGAGTTTAGCCCGCTGAATAGCCAGGACCGAGCTGTAGCGTCCTGGTGAGGACAGTATATTCGCATTTCGTTGTTCATGCACTGTACACTTATTCAGCATGTTGTTCTCTATTGTATTTTTCAGGCATGAAAATGGGTCAGGGGTTAAAAAGGTGAGAAGGATGTGGAGGAAATATGTTCCAGTACACTGTATTGTACACCCCAACAAAATATTGAGCTCTGTCGACCCACACTGTGTTTCAGCAGGGCCATGCAGAGACCGGTGGAGGGGTGGGTGCTCGTAGATCAAAAGGGGCACATGAACAAGTATTTAATACACCTTAAAACAACATAACTTCAATTTTAACCAGCTTTAGATAATAATTGGCTGCGACTGTGACATACTTTAATTGGGAGGGGGCAACAGTGAATAGAAATCAAAACTGTCATCAACACTTTCTGGCTGTCACTCAGTCAGTCTGCCTCTTTTCTTCCTTCAACGTCTGCATCAAAACTTCCTTCCTCAACTTGTTCATCTGAGAACAAACCACATCAGATGGTCACTGAGCCACCAACAGCACAGTTTTCTTAAAACTATTATTTCATTATTATCCATACTTAACAACTCTAGCACCTAATGATTAATAAAGCAATGACATAAAAATCTTATAGAAAAATAACATTGTAATTGTGTTTATAATTGGATTTAATACCCGACTATCCTTGCAAACTTGTTCTTACCAGGTCTGCTATTCACCCAGCTGATGAGGTATCCACTGCCTTTAGCAGCCTCATCTAACTCCTTTTTTTATCCCTCAATCTCCCTTCCCTACGACGCATGTCTATGTAATGAAATATAAATATTTAAAAAAACAAACAGACTCCCCGGTGGCTTTTAGTTTTAAAGCTTTCTTAATTTCTTTCTCACTCAGTAATGATGGAGTTAGATTTGTGTTTTTATTATTCAATCAAAAAACAAAGTTACTTCTATCAAAAACAAAGTTGCTTCAATCAAAATACAGTATGTACTTTTAATCCCAAAAAGTAGCTTCAATTAAAAAAAAAAAAGTTTTTGATTGCAATAATAAATTTGAGACAAAAAAAGCATTTGAAAACTATTTTTCTTGATTGAAACAAATTTTTCCATTTAAGTAATGTTTTGCGTTTGGGCCACATTTTGGCTAGGACATTTGTGTCTTTATTATTCAATCAAATAAGTTGCTTCAAACAAAAAAATATATATAAAAAGAAAAACATTGCACATGTGCCAATCACCGTTTACCAAAGCCTGAGAGGGTTTGAGTAGACTCACTATGAAGCTTTTAATAAAGCCAAGCATTTTCTAACTACTTTATTCTTGTTTAAAAATAATTCGGTGTGGCAGTAACATGTTTAAAACTTATCATAATTCTTACATTTTGAAGTGCTTGAAAACCATTTATAAATGATACTTTGGTGAAAAAAGTGAAAAAACATGTCTTATATATACAGTGATACCTCAGCTCACGAACATAATTGGTTCCCAGAAAGTGTGCGTGAGGCGAAAAGTTCGTCTTCCGAACATTTATTTCCCATAAGAAACCATTAAAATGAGAATAATCCGTTCCCAGGTCCCCATAAAACATAATTTTCTACTAAATAAGCCTTAAAACTACACAAAAATATACCTTATTTTATGTATAATAAGTGTGCTATTGTATTATAATTAAAGAAATAAACTGTACTGTATAATAAAGTTGTTTTATTTACCTTTGCGATGGTATGGGAGTGGGAGGAGTGGGAGGAGGAGGGAGGGAGTTACTGTTTGGAAGGAGAGTGTTACCGGCAAAGTGCGCAGTTAGCGTAGACTCCACTGCTGTGCCCCCCGCATGCTTTTGGTTGTTAATAAAAGTGCCCACAAAAAGCCATCCGACACCTCTGGGTGTTTGTATGCAAGCCGCCATCGGGCGCACCGAAGACAACCGACGACAACGAGCCAACGTGACTCGCCGGTCCACTTCTCACGACGGTGGGAAGCTGAAAGCACCGCCAATTACCAGTCGAGGGCGAATTGGTAACACGAGTCACCTTCCATAAGGACTGTATGTAACTCTTTTTCGGTCCCATAATAGCAAAAGTACACTCAATATGGTCCAAAATGTCTATCAAACACAAACCACGTCCGCACTCAACGAAAGGGAGGGGACGAACTGGGACGCCGTGAGCGTGCGTCAGCTTCTCGTGGCGCTGTCCGACCGCGTGGCTTGGTTCGTCCGCCGAAAACTAGTTCGCCAGCAGAGACTATATGCTCGCGAATTTAATGTTCTTGAGGCGAAAAGTCCGTGAGCTTAAGCGTTCGTGAGCCGAGGTATCACTGTATGTATCTTTTTTGCAATGTAAAATCTTAATAAATGCATTGAACACGCACCAAAAAATCGGGGGGGGGGTACTTCGCGGTTTTCACTATTTGCGGCGGGTTCTGGTCCCCATTAACCGCAAAAAACGAGGGATCCCTGTATTTCTGAAAAGCTTTAAGAAGCAGGACTCATTCCCACCACTCGTCGGGCCGCTGTTGTGCCGACACCGGCCGTCAGCTCAAATGAAAGCCGAAAATAACGCGTCTCCGGCGGACGACGGGAGCGATATGAGGCGCCCCCTCCATCCGAGAGAATGCCGCTTAATTTGACTCAACAGTGTGTTTCTTCGTTTATATTACCGCTAAATACACAAGCTTGACGCCAATTTAACGGGAGCTATTTTTTTTCATGGGAGATTTGGCTAGCTCTGGCAGTGTTCAACGCAAGCTGCAACGAATGGCAGTAACTTTTTTATATCGCAAAACGTGAAAACGATTGAAACCATTACTCACCAAATTCAATCTGCTGGCAAATACAGGCAAGTGTGTATGCTGCGTTCTGGTCTGCCCCGATGTGGAAAAGGCCTGCTTTTTGTTTTCGCAGCTTTGCAATGCAACCGAAGGCTCTCCGAGCACTCCATGTACACGAGGAGTGCGCGCGTTTGGAATAATGGAACGCAGCTTGGGCCGATGATTGGTTCTCGTCAGCGAAGCATCTAGAAGGATTTGCTGACTGTGTTCTTAAGTGCTCAGTTTACGTACTAAGTTAATCACATGATGATAATAATAATAATTAAATAAAACCTCCCTACCTGCCCCCTCCTCCTCCCAAAAAGAATTTCTCCTCGGATCTACGCAATTCACGTAGGTCGCCCTTTTTGACTTCAAAACGGCGAATTTCGCCGAAAGGTTAGAGATTTTCATGCCTGATTTTTACATTAAATTGCCTTTCAAGATGACATGTCTGTTCTATGTGTTGGATTTTATCAAGTGAATTTCCCCCCAAAATGCGACTTATACTCCGGTGCGACTTGAAATGTTTTTTTTTTCTCTTCGTTGGCGCATTTTATGGCTGGTGCGACTTATACTCAGGTGCGCCTTGTAGTCCGAAAAATACGGTAAATTACAGCCACTCAATTCACAAATCAAAGGTACACAGAAGAAATCGCCACATACCAGTCTTTGACACCTTTCACTAGATCCAATTGGGCAAGACTAACCAGCACCTGGAGACAAAATACATGTAGTCTGCTTAGTGTTTAACATTAGGTCTGTTAGTCGCTTACCATTCCAATATCCTTCCTTTCCCGCATGTGGAACATTTTATTGTTTTTTACTGAAACGTCCAATGTGCGGGTTAGAGCCTCTTCAAGGGATACGTCAAATTCAAACCTGAAGTTGGAGAGGGAGCACAGTCATAATCCACAACACAGAACTAGCCATAATCCAGGGATGCAAGTAAATTTGAAGAGCGTACTTCTCGTCAAAGACGGGATGGACGGTCCTTTTCTTTACGTGCGTTCTCTTGCGGTGTCGCCACGTTTGGTCGGGCAGCAAGTACAGCCGCACATAAGAGTCAGTTCCATTTTCACTGCAGGGAAAGATGTCCCTGTGGAAAGCACATTTATAGATAGGTTTCCGAGGTACTTCCGCATTTCTGCTCGCGACTTCCGTTTTACACTTTTTCCAACCAAAACAACAGTGGAGCTAGAGTGGCATCACTTATCAAAATCCCTCAAAAAAGACAATTTGGAAATCCCACATCCACCTGTCATCATCACGACATGGGAGGACCACATGAAGAAATGGCTAAGAGTCGCCACAACTAAAATAGTTTTGTATTTTATTGATTTAATGGCAGTGGATGGAAACTCAATCAGGGCCCTGAAAATCTCCGAAACTATCCAGTTGAATGGGTCCTAATTATAATTTCCTCCTCGTTCCAGCCGATAACAGATAATGTCAAGCCAATAATCCTATGAAAAGATTTGTGTAAAATTTTGCAGTATACACAAGAGCAAATATTACTGTGCAAAACTACAATTTAATGCTCTTTTTTTCAATATCAAATGTGAACAAATAGAAAATTCCAACATCTAAATAATGATAGATTGTCTGACATTGTGTAATGGTAAACTTTTGGCAACAATTACTAAGTTGCACAAAAATGCCTTTAAAAGTAAGCCACTTCTAACATACAGTGTATTACAAAAGTGAGTACACCCCTCACATTTCTGCAGATATATCTTAAGTAAGTATATCTTTTCATGGGACAACACTGACAAAATGACACTTTGACACAATGAAAAGTAGTCTGTATGCAGCTTATATAATAGAGTTTGTTTATTTTCCCCTCAAAATAACTCAAAATATAGCCATTAAGATCTAAACCCCTGGCAACAAAAGTGAGTACCCCCCTTAGAAACTACGTACATCCCTAAATGTCCAAATTGAGTACTGCTTGTCATTTTCCCTTCAAAATGTCACGTGACTCGTTACAGGAGTTCTGTCAGCATTGCTGCAGAGATTGAAGAGTTGGGGTTTCAGCCTGTTAGTGCTCAGGCCATATGCCGCAATCTACAGTCCCTGACAAAAGTCTTGTCGCTTATCCATTTTGTAGAAACAATTGCTAAAAACCTGACTTTTAATTATTCAATTGGCTTCAGAAATGGCTCATATGTAAGCATAGACCCTCCCAAATGATGTTGAATGTACAAAAATATATTTGCTTCACTGAAAAAAAGATTTATCATTTAATGAAGACATAAAGGTCAAATTTTGGCAAGACAAAAGTTTTGTCGCCTACAGAAAGTGTGAAAATTGAACAAAAAAGTGTACTTCAAATACAAAAATATGTTACATAACATAAGCGAATTAAATAGGGGTGCTGTGAGATCCAAATTTATTATTTTGTATGACTTCCATGGGCTTCGGCAAGGATTCAAACAATTTATTGATGAAGTCATCAGGAACATCAAATAAAGCAATCTTGCATGCCTCCCAGAGTTTATCAACATTCTTGGGTTTCGTCTTCCATGCTTCCTCTTTCATCCTGTTCATGTCTGGTGATTGGGCTGGCCAGTCCTGGAGGATCTTGATCTTCTTTGCCTTGAGGAACTTTGAGGTAGAGATTGAAGTATGCGATGGAGCACCATCGTGCTGCAGAATTTGTCCCTTTTTAAGGTTAGGAATGTAAGAGGCAGCTTTGTTGATATTTCAAACTATTTATGTTGCCTTCCACCCTGCAGATCTCTCGCACTCCCCTATACTGGATGTAACCCCAGACCATGATTTTGCCACCACCAAACGTCACTGTTTTGTGGCAAAAGATGGATTTTTCAGATGACTCTTCCATTGAATTGCACCACAGTCGCCGCAAATATTGCAGGAGACCTACTGGAGCCCGCATGGACCCGAGATTCACTCAGAAAACAGTGAAGTTTGGTGGTTACATCATTACCACAATCATGGTCTGGGGTTACATCCAGTATGGGGATGTGCAAGAGATCTGGAGGGTGGAAGGCAACATAAATAGTCTGAAATATCAACAAATCTTAGCTGCCTCTTACATTCCTAACCATAAAAAGGGACAAATTCTGCAGCAGGATGGTGCTCCATCGCATACTTCAATCTCTCACTCAAAGTTCCTCAAGGCAAAGAAGATCAAGATCCTCCAGGACTGGCCGGCCCAGTCACCAGACATGAACAGGATGAAAGAGGAAACATGGAAGACGAAACCCAAGAATGTTGATATATTCTGGGAGGTATGCAAGACTGCTTTATTTGATGTTCCTGATGACTTCACCAATAAATTGTTTGAATCCTTGCCGAAGCCCATGGAAGTCATACAAAATAATAAATTTGGATCTCACAGCACCACTACTTAGTTCGCTTATGTTATGTAACATATTTTTGTTTTTGAAGCACATTTTTTGTTCAATTTTCACACTACTTTCTGTAGGCGACAAAACTTTTGTCTTGCCAAAATTTGACCTTTAGGTCATCAAATGATAAATCTTTTTTTTCAGTGAAACAAATATATTTTTGTACATTCAACATCATTTGGGAGGGTCTTAGCTTTCACATGAGCCATTTCTAAAACCAATTGAATAATTAAAAGTCAGGTTATTAGCAATTGTTTCTACAAAATGGATAAGCGACAAGACTTTTGTCAGGGACTGTACATCAAATTGGTGTGCATGGCTGTAACCCCAGGAGGAAGCCTCTTCTGAAGACAGTACACAGGAAAGCTCGCAAACAGTTTGCTGAAAACATGTCAACAAAGCACATGGATTACTGGAACAATGTCCTATGGTCTGATGAGACAGCCGGGCTTTCTTGTGTACCGTCTTCGAAGAGGGTGATGATCTCAACCCTATTGAAAACCTGTAGTGGAAATTGAAAAAAATGCTCCACAGCAAGGCTCCGACCTGCAAGGATGATCTGGCAATTCCAATCAAAGAGAGTTGGCACCAAATTGATGAAGAATACTCATAAAGTCCATGCCTCAGAGACTGCAAGCTGTCATAAAAGCCAGAGGTGGTGCGACTAAATACGAGATGTGTTTTGTTTATTATTTCTTTGTTTGTTTCTCCTGATTCCATTTTTTTTTCTCCCCTCAATAAGGAGTGATTGCACATATATTTCCCTGCACTTGCCACCACAATGTTTTTATTCATTTCTTTTAGTGTTTCTGAATGCTAAACAGTTGCCCTTTTGAACTAATTCATTCTTTTTTCAAGCTTTTTATCTGAATTTGTTCTACATGATCAAATGTCTGAGTGAGTGCTCGTCCGAGACTGGTGATTTCATACTTTTTGCAAGGGGTTGTACAGTGGGGCAAATAAGTATTTAGTCAACCACTAATTGTGCAAGTTCTCCCACATGAAAATATTAGAGAGGCCTGTAATTGTCAACATGGGTAAACCTTTACCATAAGAGACAGAATGTGGAAAAAAAAACAGAAAATCACATTGTTTGATTTTTAAAGAATTTATTTGCAAATCATGGTGGAAAATAAGTATTTGGTCTATACCAAAATTCATCTCAATACTTTGTTAGGAACCCTTTGTTGGCAATAACGGAGGCCAAACGTTTTCTGTAACTCTTCACACACTGTTGCTGGTATTTTGGCCCATTCCTCCATGCAGATCTCCTCTAGAGCAGTGATGGTTTGGGCTGTCGTTTGGCAACACGGACTTTCAACTCCCTACACAGATTTTCTATGGGGTTGAAATCTGGAGACTGGCTAGGCAACTCCAGGACCTTGAAATGCTTCTTACGAAGCCACTCCTTTGTTGCCCTGGCTGTGTGTTTGGGATCATTGTCATGCTGAAAGACCCAGCCACGTCTCATCTTCAATGCCCTTGCTGATGGAAGGAGATTTTCACTTAAAACCTCTCCATACATGGCCCCATTCATTGTTTCCTTTACACAGATCAACCGTCTTGGTACCTTCGCAGAATAAAAGCCCCAAAGCATGATGTTTCCACCCCCATGCTTCACAGTGTGTATGGTGTTCTTCGGATACAATTCAATATTCTTTCTTCTCCAAACATGAGAAACTGTGTTTCTACCAAAAAGTTCTATTTTAGTTTCATCAGACCATAACACATTCTCCCAGTCCTCTTCTGGATCATCCAAATGCTTTCTAGCAAACCGCAGACGG
Source organism: Corythoichthys intestinalis (assembly GCF_030265065.1). Classification (NCBI taxonomy): domain Eukaryota; kingdom Metazoa; phylum Chordata; class Actinopteri; order Syngnathiformes; family Syngnathidae; genus Corythoichthys; species Corythoichthys intestinalis. The sequence continues at coordinate 11,553,373 of NC_080406.1, read as the reverse complement.
GCCTAGACGTGTACTGGCTTCAGCAGGGGGATACGTCTGGCAGTGCAGGATTTGAGTCTCTGGCGGCGCATTGTGTACGGATAGCCTTTGTTACTGTGGTCCCAGCTCTCTGTAGGTCATTCACTAGGTCCCCCCGTGTGGTTCTGGGATTTTTGCTCACCGTTCTTGTTATCATTTTGACGCCACGGGGTAAGATCTTGCATGGAGCTCCAGATCGAGGGAGATTATCAGTAGTCTTGTATGTCTTCCATTTTCTAATAATTGCTCCCACAGTTGATTTCTTTACACAAAGCGAAGAGTTACAGAAAACGTTTGGCCCCGTTACTGCCAACAAAGGGTACATAACAAAGTATTGAGATGAACTTTTTGGTATTGACCAAACACTTATTTTCCATCATGATTTGCAAATAAATTCTTTAAAAATCAAACAATGTGATTTTCTGTTTTTTTTTTCCACATTCTGTCTCTCATGGTTGAGGTTTACCCATGTTGACAATTACAGGCCTCTCTAATCTTTTCAAGTAGGAGAACTTGCACAATTGGTGGTTGACTAAATACTTATTTGCCCCACTGTATGTCGAGGTACCACTGTATGTCCAACTGTGTTGTGATACAGTACCTGCAGGAGTTGACCATAATGACGAGTTTCTTCCTCAGGGTGGCGTAGCGCACTGTCAGGTTAATCTCCCCTAAAGAACCACGATGTTTGCGCAGGACCCTAAGTGACATTAAACATAGAAAATGTGGAATTTGGGGAAAATAGTGGAAGTTTTTGAACAGAATTTTTGTCTGTTATGGGTCAGTGCGATCCGTTTGTTGACTGTGACTGTTTGTTTTTCCTTTACAACTGAAACACACACAGCACAAACTCACTCTGGATACGATGCTCCATCAGCCAGATCTAAGCGCGACGACGCCAGAGTATTTTCTGACAGGAGGCTGTGGGAGTCGTAACGTCTCATGCTCATGGTAGCCGGGGACTGCCTCAAGGCCTCCGACGCCAGATAAGAACCACGCCGGTGTGTTGAGAAGTCTTCAGGTGGGAACTTCCGGGGATTGCCCGGACTGACTGCGGGCGAGGCTTGACCGGCTGGACTCGTGTCATAAGGAACGGCGGGTGAAGAGACAGTGTTCGCTTTGTTCTGCGGTATTTGTTGCTCCACTTGAGGGGTAACGATGATTTTGGGAGGTGGCTGTTCCAGAGTAAGAATCTGTTGGGATTGGAGTTAAATCATGTGTGAACAGGAACGCTTATTTATTATTATCTAAATGATGCAACGTGCTTACAGTGGGGCAAATAAGTATTTAGTCAACCACTAATTGTGCAAGTTCTCCCACTGGAAAATATTAGAGAGGCCTGTAACTGTCAACATGGGTAAACCTCAACCATGAGAGACAGAATGTGGAAAAAAAACAGAGCATCACATTGTTTGATTTTTAAATAATTTATTTGCAAATAGTGGAGGAAAATAAGTATTTGGTCTATACCAAAAGGGTACATAACAAAGTATTAAGATGAACTTTTGGTATTGACCAAATACTTATTTTCCACCATGATTTGCAAATAAATTATTTAAAAATCAAACAATGTGATTTTCTGGGGGGTTTTCCCACATTCTGTCTCTCATGGTTGAGGTTTAACCATGTTGACAATTACAGGCCTCTCTAATATTTTCAAGTGGGAGAACTTGCACAATACTTCTTTGCCCCACTGTAGTTTGTGCTTTCTACCCGAAGCGTAGCCTTGAGTTTAAGTTGGCTGTTCGCTCCTGACTGATCGAGCATGAAGCGCTGGTCCAGCGTCATGTTGGAGACGTTGATGAAGCGACTGAGGGGTAAGCGCAGAACCCCTAGCTGCGTCTTCTTCTCGTTTTCTTTCACCTACAAAAACAAATCATCAAAATACTTCTCGTTATTTTGAAGCACAGCCTATTAAAGTTCATCTGTTCATCCAACCTGGATAAAGAGCTGCTGTGTTTTGACGTCATGCACGAAGAAAGTGAAACCCTCCTCCCACACGGGGTTTTTGGTTGAAAACGCAACCTGAGGAGGAACTTGGAGTTTTAAATTTGCTGTAAATTTAGTGTCTTCAAGAAAAAGTTCAAACATTTTATCTAATGAGTAAATATTGTCTTAAAAGTCATTTGCTGCCATTGACGGTGATGGATGTACAATTGCTTGACAGTTAATGATCACAGAAATGGACGTCTATCGCCGTCAACGGCAGCAAATTACTTCCGAGAAGAACAAATATAATTAAAGTGCAATTAGCATATTGTAAGCTTTTACCTTGCTTTTCTGCACATTGTCATTGATGGAAAATTCCACAAAGGAGCTTGGACCTGCAGACTTCCTAGTGAGCTGAAAATGAAGTCTGTCAGCAAGTATGCAAAATAATACAGGACACATTATTGTTGTTAAACAGATGTGTAACTACAGCAGGGTCGGGAACCTATGGCTCGCAAGCCAGATCTGGCTCTTTTGACGACTGCATCTGACTCGCAGACAAATCTTTAGTAAAAAAATAAAATAAAATTTCGAAAACGGCGACTGTCACCGGTCATATGCTGGTGTTTTTTTAATTCTCCGACAACACTCACACACTTTGCACTAGATATCATCAAATAGCAACCTAGATGTGCTACATTAGATCCCCCCAAAGCATTGGCGGAGTTTGACTTTTGGGGCAGGGGGGGCACAACATGTTGATGACCCTGAAATGCAGTGTCACCAATAAAATATTTATAATAATAAATTGACGTTTTTTTTATTTTTTTGTTTCCCATTATACTTGGGGAATTCTAAATCAGGCTGCTGGAAGGACAGCTATACTTTTCACCAAGATCATCATCAATATGGTACGTCCGCCAAGTGTCGTGCCCATGTAGTTACCTCAGTCAAAAATTGTATCCCCCCTGGGTGGAGCCACATGGAGGTAGATTTGTGTCTTCATTATTCGATCAAAAAAAATGTTTCAATCAAAACAAAAAGTTGCCTCAATCAAAATATATATTTTCAATTTAAAAAAAGTCACTTCAGTCAAAAAAAAGATGTGTTTGAATGCAAAAATAAATTTGAAATCCCAAAAAATGTATTTGAAAACTATTTTAAATTTTTTTTTTTTTTTTTTTTTTTTTTGATTGAAGCAAATTTCTTTTTATTGAAGTAATGTTGTTTTGTGTTTGGACCACATTTTGGCTAGGACATTTGTTTATTGATTATTCAATCAAAAATTAAGTTGCTTCATACAAAAAAATATTTTTTTTCAAAAGAAAAAACACTTCAATCAAAAAAAAAAAAAAAAAGAAACATTTCAGACATAAAAAAATATATATATTATCAAATTATTTTGAATGCGAAAAAATATTTGAGACTCGAAAATTTGCATTTGAACACTTAATTTCTCATTTTAAAAAAACCTTTGATTTTAGCAATCCTTTTTGTGTTTGAGGAAAAAATCATTTGAAAATTAAAATTGCCCTCTTCTATTTTTTTGTTGTTGAAAATAATATGAAAAGCAAATGACCGTCAAAAGGTGCTAGTCACATGATCTGTTCAAAAATAATTTTGACCCATTATAAAAATATCTTTTTTTTGTTCATTTATTAATTTTTGTTGTTTGTTTTCTTGCTTTACAACTTTTATATATATAGGAAAGTCAATTACATACAGTGACACTTTTCGGCCACCAATCGGCCACAAACTCCGCTTATGCCCCCAAGTGCCATGCCATTGGCTTCGTGAGCCCATTGGACACGTACTCCATATACTACAACCGGTGACTAGAAAGTCGGTTTGCAGTAATTTAAGTGGGAAAGTGGAACACATAAATGTCGTTGTGGCTATCTACTATTTACAGTGTTGGCCAAAATTATTGGCACCCCTTCAATTCTATCAGATAATGCTCAATTTCTCCCAGAAAATGATTGCAATTACAAATGCCATGGAAGTAATATCTTCATTTATTTTGCTTGCAATGAAAAAACACAAAAGAGAATGGTAAAAAACTTTAAATCATTAGCAATTTACACATAACTCCAAAAACGGGCCGGACAAAAGTATTGGCACCCTTTGAAAAATCATATGATGCTTCTCTAATTTGTGTAATTAACAGCACCTGTTATGTGCCTGTGGCACATAACAGGTGGTGGCAATAACTAAATCACACTTGCAGCCAGTTAAAATGGATTAAAGTTGACTGAACCCCTGTCCTGTGTCCGTGTGTGTACCACATTGAACATGGAGAAAAGAAAGAAGACCAAAGAACTGTCAGAGGACCTGAGAAGCAAAATTGTGAGAAAGTATGTTCAATCCCAAGGGTATAAGTCCATCTCCAAAGACCTGAATGTTCCTGTGTCTACCGTGTGCAGTGTCTTCAATAAGTGTAAAGCCCATGGCTCTGTGGCTAACCTCCCTAGATGTGGACGGAAAAGAAAAATTGATGAGAGATTTTAACGAAAGATTGTGCGGATGGTGGATAGAGAACCTCGACTAACATCAAAAAAAGTTCAAGCTGTCCTGCAGTCCGAGGGTACAACAGTGTCAACCCGTACTATCCGTCGGCGTCTGAATGAAAAGGGACTCTACGGTAGGATACCCAGGAAGACCCCACTTCTGACACAGAGACATAAAAAAAGCCAGGCTGGAGTTTGCCAAAATTTAACTGAGAAAGCCAAAACGTTTTGGAAGAATGTTCTCTGGTCAGATGAGACAAATGTAGAGCTTTTTGGGAAAAGGCATCAACATAGAGTTTACACGAAACAAAACGAGGCCTTCAAAGAAAAAAACACGGTCCCCACAGTCAAACATGGCGGAGGTTCCCTGATGTTTTGGGGTTCCTTTGCTACCTCTGGCACTGGACTGCTTGACCGTGTGCATAGCATTATGAAGTCTGAAGACTACCAACAAATTTTGCAGCATAATGTAGGGCCCAGTTTGAGAAAGCTGGGTCTCCCTCAGAGGTCATGGGTCCTCCAGCGGGACAATGACCCAAAACACACTTCAAAAAGCACTAGAAAATGGTTTGAGAGAAAGCCCCGGAGACTTCTAAAGTGGCTAGCAATGAGTCCAGACCGGAATCCCATAAAACACATGTGGAGAGATCTGAAAACGGCAGTTTGGAGAAGGCACCTTTCAAATCTCAGAGACCTAGAGCATTTGGCCAAAGAAGAATGGTCTAAAATTCCAGCAGAGCAATGTAAGAAACTCATTGATGGATACCAGAAGCGGTTGTTCGCAGTTATTTTGTCTAAAGGTTGTGCTACTAAGTATTCCGCTGAGGGTGCCAATACTTTTGGCCGACCCATTTTTGGAGTTTTGTGTAAAATGATAATGATTCCATTTTTTTTCATTCTCTTTTGTGTCTTTTTTTCATTGCAAGCAAAACAAATGAAGATATTACTACCAAAGCATTTGTGATTGCAATCATTTTATGGGAGAAATTGAGCATTATCTGACAGAATTGCAGGGGTGCCAATACTTTTGGCCAGTACTGTATCTATCTATCTATTGCAGACATGTCCAAAGTCTGGCCCGGGGGCCAAATGCGGCCCTTGGTCAAATTTCATCCGGCCCCCAGCCTCTGTCATAAAATCAATAACGTCTGGCCCGCACACAGACTTAATAAATTATTCAGAAGTACTTCTACCAGCATTTGAAGTAGCTTACACACTAAATGCTGCTCCTCATTTACCCACTAAAAGGCAGCAGCACTCTAAGCAACATTACCCCATGTGACTCTTTATTCCCAATTTTCTAAAATGGCGACAATCAACAACAAAAAAGTTGACCACGACGGCCGACGCTTCAAGGATAGGTGGAAAATGGACTATTTCTTCACTAAAATACGCAACAACTGTGTCTGCCTCATTTGCAGAAACAGTCACTGTTTTTAAAGAGTTCAATTTGAGGCGATATTACCAAACAAGACACACTGACATGTACAATAAGATTACAGGGAAGATACATAGCGAGAAATTGAAGCAACTTGAAGCTAGTTTAATTTTACAGCAGCAGTATTTCACAAGAGCCCGAGAGTCGAAAGAGAACGCCACAAAGGCTAGTTGCGAGATTGTTGAAATTATTAATTAAAAAGAATAATAAAGCAAATGTGACACAAGGAATGGCTTGCTAAAATTTCCTTAAATATATTGTTCTACGTAAAGAACATCAGCCAAGGTCGGCCCCCCACATTTTTACCACACCAAATCTGGCCCCCTTTGCAAAAAGTTTGGACACCCCTGATCTATTGCATAGGCAACGTAGATGAGACAGAGACACTGTTCAAGTGGCGTTGCCATATTTTGCTGTCGAAAATAACGGCCGATGTGTGTATGTGCGTGAGATCAGGACTTGCGTCGTTTTCTGTTTCGTTTTCCGCATAAGCTAATTTTAGAAACCCTTTTGAGAAGATGGAGTATCGTACCTTTCAGCAGGAATGGACAGAGGAATTTGCCTTTTTGGAGAGTTTTTGATTACTTTTCGGATAAAGACAAGATAATTCAACGGACAGGTTTAAGATTTGCCTCAGTCGGTAAGAACTGTTCACGATCGTACCATCATGATATCGAATCAAATTGAGGCAACCCAAATGAAGGACATAAATGCGGCACTGTTTTTTCTCTTGCTTTGGATGAGTCAACAGACTAAGCAATTTATCCCAGTTCAGGGTGATTGCAAGGTTTTGACTATGAAAGGGACAACAAGAGACACACCCTAGGTTTCTAAACGCCTGGATGAAGCTTATCCCACCAAGAAACAACATGACTACAAAGCCATCAGCAAAACCATGCAGCACTAGAAGTCGCAGTAATGGTAAGAAATACTCAGCAATGATTAGCAACAGCATAACAATGTTATTAAAAAAGAATTCAGAGACTTATTGTAATTTAAAAGTGTTGAAATTACATAAAATGCACACATTACTTGTATTTTTAGTTTTAAACATATTGTATGGCTCTCACGAAATTACATTTAAAAATATATGGTGTTGATGGCTCAGCCAAAAAGGTTCGCGACCCCTAAACTAGAGCAACCAAGCAACTTTTCGATCATGTCCAGCAGGGGGCAGTAGCAATGAAGAGGCCACTAAGGCACAAGAGATTTACAATGATTGACATAAGTAAGAATTCTGTCTTTTATGGATTTTTGGAGAAGTGGGGGGTTTAACAAGAACAAAACTAACAACAAAAACCACTTACTTGAAAAATATAAAGCAGCTAAATTATTTCAGCATAAGTACTGGCTGGATGTCAACCCGTTTATCATAGAAACGTAAAGCAAAACCAGACAGGATGTCTAACCATCCGTAAACAAGATAGATATGCAGTTGAAAGACAGGAAATACCAGCTACTGCTACTGGAGCACATTGATGTTAACACTTGACACTAAAACGGACATTAAAGCTACTTACCCGACCTTCTCGCCCATGCTTCTTTTTTTGATGCTGCTCAATCTCACTTAGATCTTTCTGTGGGTTTAAATTAACAGAATTAATTAGAAACATGATTTTCACAGCAGAGTAATATAAACTCAAAAGAATCTGTGAAAAAAAAAAAAAAAAAAAAACATTCGAGAACAGAAAATGCTAAAATGACTAGACATAACTAGACATGTGCTGATTACCGGTTTCAAGGTATACCGTGGTTTCAAAACCCCTGCGGTTTTGAAAACGCAAACATTTTCCATCATACCGTCCCTAAGGTATCAGGTATTTTTTTATGTTCCAAAAACGCTGAGAAAATCCCTCGCTTGCAGCTCCAAGCCTCAACCCTCCCCCACCGGTTGTTGCTCAGTGTCAGTGAGTCATCTCTGCTACACGATGGCCTGGGGGAGGTGAAACTCCTGATCTTTTTCCCCCAATCGAAGAAAACGAAATCGCTGGTATGGAAATACTTCGGCTACAGAGAAGTTACAGATGGGCGCGGCTTTGAGGAGAAGGCCCAACTGACATGCAAAACATGTTTGCGGAGGATGGCTGCCAAGGAGGCAATACCTCCAATATGATTTCGCATTCATACAAAATTAAAGGTTAGTAAACACTGTCATGAATGTTTCCCACCAGCTAAAAGAGTTAACTCCAGCGTGTTTAGTGTGTCTAGCGGTGGTAAAACGTGGTGTTTGTGTTGAAAAAGAGAGTGTGTGTGTATAATGTAAACACAATACGAGTCATACGCACATGCTTTTCATGTAAAATGTATTTTTGTTCTGATGGTAATAATGTTGAACTGTGTTGTTAATCTTACTTTTAAAAAGTGAATAATTACAGTTACAAATTACTTTTCCCAAAAATTAATTGAGTTAACTCAGTTACCTGAATGTAAGAGTAATTAGTTACTTGGCAAAGTAACTGGTTTTACTTTTCATATTTAAAAAAAAAAAAAAAAAAAAAAAAACATAGGTCACACTATGGGAATTTCAAAGGGTTTTTGGGACAGTTGCCCTAGCCCAATTCTTTACCCCAAACTTAGACACAGGGGTATTGTGGATATTGCCATAACAAGACAGTCACCTCTGCTATGTTTGGAAGTCATTTAATGTTGTGAATCAACCGTTAAAGTTGTTAAAATAGCTCCCGTTATTGCATTAGTTCCCTTCTGTCTACTTTCTAAACATGAAAGCTTAGAAATGTTTCATCATTTAAAGATAGATTCAAGTCACGATTTTGCCGATTTATGAGTATTTTAGATAAAAAGTTACTTAGGTTCGCTAGGAAGGTTCACTATAACAGAGCCTTTCTGAGAAGTCTACTGCTTTAAAATGGCGGCTGTTTACAAACGCCGCCGAGTCTGTCATTTCGCACGTAGTTCTAAATGCATGTGATATCTAGGCGTAGATTGTAGGCTGTTGGCTACAGTTAGGGGTGCAATGGTTCAGTTAGCCCACGGTTTGGTTTGATTCGTGACCCGTTTGTGAATAAATCGAATGATTTGAGCATGTCTGTGCAACAAGAGGATCAATTTGTAGAGATCACAAATGACGGCGACCTTAAACGTACATTTAAGACAACAACTCTACCGAGGTTCTGGATTAAAGTCATTCCGGAATATCCTGACATCGCTAGGAGAGCATTGAAAACCGTTCTACAATTTCCAACATCGTATCTTTGTGAAGCGGGCTTCTCTCACTCTCCCATCACACTTTGATAGGACCATCTCGTCTCAACGACACAAGCTCAGGCCTCCCACTGATTCAGCGGGTGAGTTATTTTTTTTCCCTGCACTTAGCACAACAGGGCTAAAAACAAATGTTATTTTTTATTTGCTGTATTTTTCTGCCTCACGTTGCCGGTGTTCTGACAAATTTTTCATTCGCGTAACGTTAAAAATGGCCGTGAATGCAGCAATTCCAAAGTGAACATGACAAACTTTCTTTAAAGAAAGGAATATTAACTTACGTATGCCATGTTAGCTGCACACAACAACTGCACGCAGCTCTCTCACTTAACGACTTTGCCGTGTCGTTAAGCATTCATTTACGCAATTTTCGTGTTGCACATGAATGTTTATTATGAAAATAGTTTTTTTTTAGCACCGTTGGATAACATTGAGAGTCCAACTGAATATAAAAGAGTGCTTTTTTCACCGCCACAAAAGCTTTGGGAGCAAAATTTTAAAAGGGTGCAAAATTTGACAGAACACCGGTCCGTGAAAAAAAGACCCAAATCACACTGGTCCGTGGTGCTAAAAAGGTTGGGGACCCCTGAATTAGATTATTCACTACTAAAAAAAATAACGCCGTTAGTAACACCTTTATACTCTCACGCCGTTATTAACAACACTGGCTTTAGGTTTTGGTTCACTTAAAATTAAAATAAATGCAGTCCTTTATTTAGAATAGTTCATAGAGCTGAAACGAATGCTCGAGCAACTCGAGTAACTCGAGTTTAAAAACTGATCCGAGTAATTTTATTCACCTCGAGTAATCGTTTATTTTGACAGCTCTAAGCATCACGTTTTGCTCAGACTACTTTTAACGCGGGACAATGCGCTGATGTCACGTGCGTAGAGGAAGAAGCAAAAAAATAAATAAAAAAATTAAAAAATAAACATTTACTTGCTGCCGACAGCCGCTACAAACGACGCCGACGTTGCTAAATACTAGCCCGCACGATGCTACGTTGGTAGCGGGTAGCGTCTGATGAGTCTCATAGAGATCACATGTATGTTGAACTAGATGCGAAATGACAGACTCGGCCGCGTCTGGGCAGCGTTAGTAAACAACCGCCATCTTAAAGCAGTAGAGCGTTACGCGCTAATAAAGAGCGCTAAGCGCTAATAAATAGGATTAACGTTACTGTCACTAGCTCATGTAACGTTAGCCCTGCGGGGGGCTAGGTTTCTATTAATTATGACCACTTTCGATGCGTGGCTAACGTGTCTTACATACAGGCTTTAACATAACATAGCATTGTGGAGTGATGAGGGTGTAAAATAAAAACTCAATAATGCTAACTATCAATTTTAGCTCAGTAGTCATTGCTGGATAAAACACCAAGTAGCACTGGTCCCTAATGTGCTCCAATACAGCCTGTATCATACATTTATTTTGAACACTGCAAAAACTCAAAATCCTATCAGGACTTACAGTTTAGACTAACTTAAAACTTAACTAGAACTTAAAAATGGCTTGACACAAATAGAAATTCAATTGAAACACGTGGGGAAAAACTAACTTTTAAGTGATGTGTGTTATCAAGCGTAACGGCATTTTTAGGTAAGATATGTATAAAAAAAAATTTTAATAAGATCTAAAAGTTTTTTGAGTGAAAGCAGTGAATTAGTCTTTTTTTTTTTATTCTAGTTACATCTCAGATGCAATTGTTGGCTGTTTTCAACAATATACATCGAAAATAAAGACATTGATTGACTGAAAATGGTTCAAGATTAGATGAAATGTCTTGTTTTCTCATGTATATTTATAATTGCTCTTCACCTAAAAATATATTTGTTTTATCCGATTACTCAATTAATCGATAGAATTTTCAGTCGATTACTCGATTACTAAAATATTCGATAGCTGCAGCCCTAAATTATTTCAGTTATTTTTTGTTATTTCTTTTTTTTATGTATTTTACTTTAACATTATACTTATGTTCCAGTGTGCTAATGTTTAAAAAAAAAAAATCCGGTTAAATGGAAAAAAGGTTTGTTTTTGTTTTGTTTTTTATAACTCAGATATCTGCAAGTAACAAATTTTAGAGCTGTAATGTAATGTGATACCGTGATATTTTGGCTTAAGGTTATTATACCGTCAGAATCTCATACCGGCACATGGCTACACACTATATGTGGGCTGTACAAAAAAAAAAAAACACATGCTCATACAGAGATAGGATGAACTTGGCGAGTGTGCTATGTGTTAAAAAAAATTATAGCTTTTCTAAGTATTTTCAAATAAACGCACACCTCAGAAACTTTCACTTCACGGGTTACATACAAAAGCAGTGTTTCTTTTGTAAACAGAAAAAAACCTGAACACTGATAAAACAACTAGAAAAATAAACTAAAATCGCTTGCTTTTGGGGGGGGTTATTTTTAGGTTTTTTTTGTTTTTGTTTTTTTTTACTGGAAACTTCACACAGGAGACCAGTAGGTGGGAATCAATATGATTAGTAAAGGAAAACTGAAAGTGACTCACAGGAAGGTTGGAGGCGTTGTCCAGATACACCGCGAGCATGGCGCAGGCATAGCCCTCGGAAGACTGGAAGCAGCAGTGAAAGAAATGGATGTACAGAAATTTTCGCACTATAAGGCGCACCTGACTATAAGCCGCCCCCCACCAAATATGGCAAAAAAAACGGCATTTGTACATACACAAGCCGTACTGGACTATTAGCTGCAGCTTTCCTCACTGTATTATGGGATATTTACACCAAAAGATATTAACCAGTTGCACTTTATTTGACACCGGCATCATACGGCTGTCATAAAACCAAATGAACCACCATGCATTGCTTCAAGAAGCTTCATTTGGCCATCACTGCTCCCTTGGGGGCGACAGTCAAGGTCTGATGCCACCTGCTGTCAACACTGTTGTTGTCCAACATGCCTCCTAGCATGCAATGCAGCGCTACAGATGTAAATAACAATCAAAATTCGTGTTCTGTGCTTATTATGTCTTCAGTTACTGTTCCAGTTGTTTCATTAATTGCTAGTTATGGTATTTTGTAACAGTTTATTTGACAGTGACGCCAATTAGACCATCATAATTATGACATGACACTGTCATGAGCATTAATGAATGCTTATAACAGATGCCATTTAGTGTTATCCGGCAAATTATCTCACTTTTGAAGGGATGTAAAAGATCCAAGCTGGACATGAGTGGAGTTAGTGACATAATTTGCCGGATGACACTTGATGACATCTGTCATAAGCATTCAGTAATGTCCATGATTTTGCCATGTCATAATTATACGATCTTATGACCGTCTTATGACGCCACTGTCAAATAAAGTGTTACCTATTAACCGAAATAAATCAACAAATAAGCCGCACTTGACTATAAGCCCCAGGGTTCAAAATGAAGGGAAAAAGGAGCGGCTCATAGTCCGAAAATTACGGTACTCATCATGATGTTTTATGAGAGAGAATGCAGTGAAATCAGCCGGTGGTGGCTTTGTGAAACCAGCGTTCATTTGTAGTCTTTTTTTTTTTTTCTTTTTAAAACTAGTTGCCAAGTCACTAAGCAGCTCTCACATGAAAATATTTGGAAAACATTCTTGTAGCTTCATACCTCTTTCAGCAGAGTGGAGTCACTTTGTAGCGAAAGCCAGTGAAGCTTCAGATGAACTTCTCCATGGTCGACATCATCCAGAGGAAACCACTAACAAAGAAAATAAAACTCAGCTTTATTCAAATGACAAATCAAATCAAGCATTTGCGCAACTTCACCTTATCTATTTGTTTCTCCTTCTTCACGTCTCCCAAATCCAGATGGTACCTTAAATAGAAAACATGCAGTAGAGCTTGTAGTAAAAAGAAAAGAATGACCTTGCGGGATGTGATGTACTATTTGTTAGGGGTGTAACGGTATACAAAAATCTCGGTTCGGTACGTACCTCGGTTTTGAGGTAACGGTTCGGTTCGTTTTCGATACAGTAAGAAAACAAAATGCAAATTATAAATGTGCTAGTTCTTTATTACACACCTTTGTGCTTTCAACAATAGGGGTGGCGTGGCTCAGTGGTAGAGTAGTTGTCCACCCCAACCCAGAGGTTGTGGGTTCAAATCTCCGCCCTGATTAACTCGTCTAAGTCTCCTTGAGCAAGACACTGAACCCCACGTTGCTCCTGGTGCTGCGTCACCAGTAGGTAGATGGCGAGATAGTGTAAAGCGCTTTGAGCGCCTTGAAAGGTGGAAAAACGCTATATAAGTATAACACCATTTACCAATAGGAACATTAGCCTATACAAAGCTAGAATTCTGCTCAAAAAGTAGCGGGTATTTAAAGATAATCCAACAACAATTTGCCTTTCAAACCCCGCGTATTGGTCAACTTTCTTTCTGAAAGAAAGAAGAAAAAAAGTCCTGTGCTAAATAGAAAAGCAATCCCAATGACAAATATTTTAACATGTATTTTACAAATGAAATGACTCAATGAATCTTTTTTTTTTTTTCTTATGAACGGTTTTCAAAAGCTTTATTGGTGGGTTTTCTCAAGTTAAAGCGCCACACAGAAATTAATAAATTTAACTGTGTGAGCAGGATCTGTATATTATTATTATTTAATTACAGGTGTTTGTTGTGTCAAATTATTTTATTTAAATGGGCTATTATTTATTTTATTATGTGTTTATATTTTACAAATGCGATGTAGTATTCATTTATATTTTATGTTGTATAACTTTAGTTCCTATGTGAATATTAGTTCCTACTTGTTTTGTTGTGGTAGAAGGGCTTTGTATTGAACACGGGGCCGTGTTGGTTATTATTATAGCAGAGAAGACAGCAGTAAATCAACAAAGACAAGTCAACTGTGCCCCGATCTACCACTCAAGAGATCTGATGGACTCAAAAAGTAGGTTACGATTGCATATTAGTTTGAAAATCGACCGGATCCACCAAATTTTTGCACTTCAGGTCTGCCCGAGCCTAGCTAGTAGTATTGGCCCAGGATGGCCGCGTCTCGCGTCAAATAATAAACTCTGCCGTTCTTTTCTCGTGCGTCGCGTTGAGCCGCTTCTGGGACGCGTCTAACACGCGGCCGCACTGCGACTGGTGTGCATTGGCTGATTGACTTTACGCCCGCGTTTCACTGCGTTCTCGCGGCGGACACGTTGTCGCGCCGTTGACGTTTTCTGGGTTGTACTGTCCTACCATGTTGGTCCTCATTATAGTAAAGAAGACAGAGTAAATATAATCTACACAAAGAAACTGTAACCCGATCGACTCACAGCCTCGAAAAGTAAGGGTTACATTACGTCAAACTCGTTCGGTACACCTCCATTCCGAACCGAGCACACAGAACCAAAACGGTTCAATACAAATACACGTACCGTTCCACCCTTACTATCTATGTATCTTATTCCTCTCACCTTCCAATGAAGTCGTCTTTGTCTGCATCTTCATCATAAATCTCCAACTCCAGCTCTTGTCCTGGTGCCTCATGGACAACGAACTTCATACAAAAAACAGAAGGTATTTCTGCTAAAGTCCAATTGATTCCACAACTGTATGTGATTCATATTTTGGAAATAAAAGCTTTTTTTTTTTTGTTACCGCAGGAACACATTTTACACCAACATTTTGTGGTTTACAAACATTAAGTTCAAAGGGCGCTTTCACACTAAACCAAAAATAATTTGGTGGGACAGTAAAATGTTTAAATCATAATTATTCCATTTGAAGTGCTTAAAAACCATTTATAAATATTTATAAATATATATACATATATATATATATATATATATATATATATATATATATACATAAAAGTGTTTTTTTAATTATCCTTTGGGGGGGGGAAAGTGAAAATAACATGTCTTATATGTAGAATATGACTATTCTCCCTGTATTTTTCAAACACTGTGAGAAATAGTCTGGGACCCAGCCCATTAACGGCCTCTCGAGCAAGATACAAAATCAACCGTCCAATCAGATTCATTTATTTGCGTGACGTGTTCTTTTTTTTTTTTTTTTTTTTAACTGTTCTGTTCAGCTGTTTGACACAAAGAATGGAAGTCTAAGTGCCCGGATAGTCTGAACAGTTTTAATGTTTCACATTGAGAGTCTGACATACTCCCATTGTGATCACTCAACATACCTAGTTTATTATGACAAAGCAGTGAACAGGAAGGGGTTATGCGGGAACAGAAGAAAAGAAACACAAGAGAAGAAAGAAAAACACAAACTACAACAAGAAATACATTGAACATTTAGACCAATTACTAATATGTTTGTGCTATCGTCAGCTAGATGTATTTCCGGTTGACACCATGTGGGGGGCCTGTTGACCAGGGAAAGAGGGGGTCAGGGGTGGGGGAGTCTATAAGCTAAATGACTGAAAGGGGTAGAGTGTACACAAATCAGCTCTGTGAACTAGAACCCAGTAATCGTGCGAATCCCTTGTGAGTGTAAGCCCGTTGGCAACAAACCCTACGCCGCCCCATCTCCAATCCCGGCACCGGGACCCCCCACCCAAGCGCGCCCTATCACATCCAGCCGCACACGAGCCCCACCAGGCGCGCGACAGCCACACAGACTAGCGGATACACCACGCGGGCACCAACCCAGGGCCACGGCCCCCACCCAGCCTGCCCGGGGAGGGTGGGAGGGCGGGCGGGGGGTGGGGGTCAAGCGCAGCCCAGCCCTCCTCCCGCAGCCCAGAAAAGGACGTGTTCTTAACGAATAACGTCACTCTTGCGCGCCGAAAATCGTCTCTCCAACAACACAGATGGCGAACGGGAGAGCCAAGAATATGTTCCAATCCACGGTAAAACCAGTTTTAAATGACCAAAAACACATCGAAACAAGTCACTGACAACAGTCAACATGGCTCGCGCTAGCCATGTTGAATAAACTTCTCCATTCTCCGCTCACGGTAATTACTTGTCGCTTTAACAACGTCATGTCTGCCCGTCGCTGATTGGTCCACTCCGCTGTCTGTTTGCGGTGGCTTGCTCCGCCCTTGGAATTTGATCCGCCGGACGGTCGCCAGACTCAATCGCTGGAACAGCGGTGAGTCTGGTACACCAGGCAATCTCTTTCCAAAGCTAAATCTGAATTAATACATTGAACTCACGAAACGGCCGCCCCGAGAGGATCCGCCTGTCTGGACCATTCACTCTCACACGGTACATTCAGCGACAGGATTCAAAACACGCTTGCCACATGCGCACCCGATTCAGTGTATCAAATGCAACTGCTCGGCAAAGTACAACAACATTTGGCCATGGCTAATCATTCGGTTGTTTGGTCCGAAGTTCAGATGTGCGTTCACATTTACAAAATGATGCAGACTAACTGAGAAAAAGAACTCTGGTCCGTTTAAAACGGACCAAACAGTGCTAGTGTGAAAGCGCCCAAAGACAAGCTATGCAAGACCCTCTTGGCTGCAATTAGTACAATCTTAATGTACTGTACCTCATATACTTCAGCCCAAGTGGGGCTCAAATTCTCTTTGATTGTTTTGCTCTTGACTTTGCGGTCCCCAACGCAGAGTGTGGCGTAAGGGTCCGACTTGCCCTTCACCATGCCCAGCATGTAGGTATCCTTCGCCAAAAGGTCTCTAGCTTCCACTAAGTATACTCTCACCACTCCCTGAAAGGGAAAACAGCTTTTAAATAAGAAGTTTTGCAAGACATTTCTTTTTTAAAAAATGCCTGACTTACACGGGGCAGCGGAAATCTCATCTGGTCCACTTTGACTTGGTCGATAAGTGGAAAGCACATGCGGTTGGGTAACACCATGAGGGAGGCGATGATGTCCATTATGGTGTCCTCGGACAGTGAACTAAAGGTAGATGAGAGTTTGATTAAGGTGCAAAAGCTGAAGAGTCTAAAATGAGAACACACCTGAAGGCCGGGCTGTCTAAAATGTTGGTCATGCCAGTCCAGTTGATTTCAAGGGTCTGAAAGATCATGAAATGAAAAGATTGTTTTTTTGTTTGATTTGACGAAAAACTTTTTTTTCCTCTGCCTTTTACATGACAAAACAAATGCCAATATTTTATTTAGGACACACGCATTGAAATTTGTATGATCCAAATAAATATTTTAGCAACTTTAGCAAGAATATTTGCGGCTTGTAAACACAAAACTTGATCAAAATACAGTGGTGGAATGTAATGTACTAAAGTATATTTGTGTATCTGTACTTTACTTGAGTACAAATATGAAGTGGTACTTCTTTTACTTCACTACATTTTACAGCATGTATCTCATGTATCTATACTTGTACTCCATTATCTTCCAAATTATTGCCTGCGTTACGAGAGTTTCGTTTTCATGCCTCCAGCGCAATCAATAAAACCCGTGCAACTACCGTTAATTGAGGCCTAGATGGCAGCAACACAAGTACAAGCAAGATTAATTAGGTGACCAATAAAACCACCTCACTATTGTACAGTAGGTGGCGATATGCACCTGATAGTTGCTTGCAATCCGCCATTAAGCTAAATTTTGGAGTTTTTGAGCTTGTCAAGTTTGTTTACAGTGCAGAGCAATTTTATTGCTTGTTTTTTCCATTCTGCAAAGTTTTAAATAAAACTGAGCAGTCAATTAATTTTCTGATTCTTTTTTTGAATACTGACTTAGGTCTCTGTATTTATGTAGATATGTATGGATGGATGTGTATATATATACTGTATATAAATACTGTATATTTTTATTATTTTATGTATATACAGGATATACTGTATGTATATATTTTCCCCAAGTGGAAGCTTCCATGATCCTAATAAATTTAATAATTAAAATAATATATATACAGTACTGTGCAAAACTTTTAGGCAGGTGTCCTGCCTAAAACTTTTGCACAAATCACAGCTTAAAAATTAATTAATTGTAATTAATCGCAATTCAAACCCTCTTTAAAATATGCCATATTTTTATGAAATTATTGTTGGAATGGAAAGATAAGACAGATGTATACATTCAACATACTGTACATAATTACAGTATTGTATTTGTTTATTATAAAAATAAATCCACAAGATGGCGTTAACATTATAAACATTCTTTCTGTGAAAGGGATCCACGGATATAAAGACTTGTAATTCTTAAAAGAAAAATGTGAGTACAAGTTGTAGTAATTTTGATATTTTGTATATTGTGACTAAATATTGCCATAGAATGTATTTGTTGAGCTAAAAGAAATGTTTGAATAGAGTTTGACCAAACTGAGTATTATTTTGCGTAGCTATTTTGATTGGGAATGCCAGTTCTCTTTGCATTGAGCGCTTTTCTTTTTGTGAACATTTATTTTTTGAGAGATATAAATATTATTTTTGTTGTGCTTTCACTAAATGATACTGTAGCGACTTAACTGTTCTTAACTGCCCAAATGCATAATGGGAAGTTGTGCAACCATGACTGTCAGTGGTGGCTGCAAATGGTATATCTTCTCTGCTTTGTGTTCAATACAGGGTGTTAAGAAAATGCTCATCACCTGTATGCCGAAGCATATTTTAACGTAATTGATTTAAAAATTAATTACCTCCCATCAATGCGATAATTTTGACAGCCCTAATATATAAATATATATTTAGTATTCGTAATCGTGATCCCTCGTTTTTCCTTAGTTAATGAGGGGACCCGCAGCGATAAGTGAAAAACTGCGAAGTAGCGCCACAATATATATTTATTCAGATTTAGCATTGGAAAGAGATACATATAAGACTTTTTTTTTCACTTTCCCCCCCCCCCCCCCCCAAAGTATTTTAAGCACTTCAAATGTAGTAGTTATGATAAGTTTTAAATATGTTATATGCCCACCAAATTATTTTTAAACAAGAAAAAAGTAGAAAAATGCTTGGCTTTATTAAATGATTCATTGAGTGAGTCCAGTCAAATCCGCTCAAACTGCTCACTTACACACAATGAGTTGCCACAGCAAGTTAGATGATGATTGACGCATGCGGCGCTTTGAAGTTCGCGTCTCTGGCAAGATCAAACCTAAACGTCTGTCAATCATCGTTAACTTTAATAACCAACTCCAGTGCAGTGCCCGACCAACAAAGAGCAGGCAGAAGGAGGCAGGAAGGGAGTTAGAGTGAGACTACGCGTTCGGCTCAGGACAGCTCATCTGTATTTTTTTTTTTTTTTTTTTTTAATTAATTGAAAAAAAATCCACGATGGACTGAGGGCGCAAAGTTTGAAGCTCGAAGTAGCAAGGGATCACTTTTTTACATTTTTGCATTGGGAATAAATATTTTTAATTTTTAGTTGTAAATTTTAAAGCAAGTACTTTGTACTTTTACGCGACTATTTTTTTCTTCGATACTTATCCTTTTAATTAAGTAATTTTTTGCACCTGTATCTGTACTTTAACTTAAGTAAAAAAAAGTGAGTACTACATCCACTGTCAAAATATTATAAATATCAGTCGTTGTACAATCAACTCCGAGACTGACGTTGTTGGCCAGGAACTACCGTGAATCAGAACACATTTGAAAAAGGGTTAGTGGACCTACCGGGCGACGAATGAAAAAAAAGGTGACTCCTCCAACGAGTGGCACTTGACCAATGAGAGGTTGTAGAATCACCCGGATCATCCCCCGTAACTAGAACATTCAATAAATTTGCATTAGCATATATAATGTACTTGCAAATCGATGAAAACTTATTACAGATATATTATTGAATTGAATTTGATACACTTATCTATATAAAATAAATACAGGAGTCAGATTGAGTGCAATGCTCACTTTCAGTCCTTTGACACCAGCTGTGATGGCTGATTTGATTTCCGCATCAATGTCCACGTCACCTTCATAACTACGAAACAAATGTGTCACAAAAGTTGCAGACAAAGAGAAGTAATGTGTCAAACCAACTTGATTGTCATGTCCAGAATCACCTCCCTGTGGTCCACCTCATGAGTGTACGCTTTTATTCCGACGATCCTGAGTGGCTACAATTAGGAGCAGGTAAAAATGAATCAGATTAGTCACAGTTGTGTCAATCCAGTTTTTCACACGGAGGACAAGTATTAACGCACTATGTGTCCAAAGTGGATCTTAGTGAAAGTGAACGTCTTGAGCTCAGAGTTGGACTGCCTGACGGCTGTCTGGATGTTTCCCCGGAGAAGCTTTTCCATGAACATCCCAAAGAAAGGCCACGCCTGGTCCAACACCTTTGGCAAAGGACCAAATCAGGAAACATATGTAAAAACGGAATGACGGCAAAATTGCTTCGAATGAAGAAATTTTTGAGCCGTTTGCTAAGTGAGGAAACTGCTAGACGCGTGCTTTTGATGACATACCTTGTTAACCCATTCCACTTTCTCCACGTCATTGAATTGGACCTTTAGATATTAAAACAATATAAAACATGAGTTAAAATCGATCACATAATTTTTACATTTTAAACAGGGCTGTCAAACGATTAAAATTTTTAATCGAGTTAATCACAGCTTAAAAATTAATTCATCGTAATTAATCGCAATTCAGACCATCTATAAAATATGCCATATTTTTCTGTAAATTATTGTTGGAATGGAAAGATAAGACACAAGACGGATATATACATGCAACATACTGTACATACAGTTGTGGTCAAAAGTTTACATACACTTGTGAAGAACATAATGTCATGGCTCTCTTGAGTTTCCAGTTATTTCTACAACTCTGATTTTTCTCCGATAGAGTGTTTGGAACAGATACTTCTTTGTCACACAAAACATTCATGAAGTTTGGTTCTTTTATGACTTTATTATGGGTGAACAGAAAAAGTGATCAAATCTGCTGGGTCAAAAATATACATACATGGATCTGAAAAAGCGAATCATTGACTTGAACAAGTCAGGAAAGTCACTTGGAGCCATTTCAAAGCAGCTGCAGGTCCCAAGAGCAACAGTGCAAACAATTGTTTGTAAGTATAAAGTGCATGGCACTGTTTTGTCACTGCCACGATCAGGAAGAAAACGCAAGCTATCACCTGCTGCTGAGAGAACATTGGTCAGGAGGTTGAAGATTCAACCGAGAATCACCAAAAAGCAGATCTGCCAAGAATTAGAAGCTGCTGGAACACAGGTGTCAGTGTCCACAGTCAAGCGTGTTTTGCATCTCCATGGACTGAGAGGCTGCCGTGCAAGAAGAAGCCCTTGCTCCAAAAGCGGCACCTTAAGGCTCGACTGAAGTTTGCTGCTGATCACATGGACAAAGATAAGACCTTCTGGAGGAAAGTTCTGTGGTCAGACGAAACAAAAATCGAGTTGTTTGGCCTAATTGAAGTGACTAAGGGACATGTTACCAAATATTAGCGCTGCTGTATGTATATTTTTGACCCAGCAGATTTGATCACTTTATTCTGTTCACCCATAATAAAGTCATAAAAGAACCAAACTTCATGAATGTTTTTTGTGATAAAGAAGTATCTGTTCCAATCACTCTATCAGAGAAAAATCAGAGTTGTAGAAATAACTGGAAACTCAAGAGAGCCATGACATTATGTTCTTCACAAGTGTATGTAAACTTTTGACCACAACTGTAAGTACTGTATTTGTTTATTATAACAATAAATCAACAAGATGGCATTAACATTAACATTCTGTTAAAGCGATCCATGGATAGAAAGACTTGCAGTTTTTAAGATAAATGTTAGTACAAGTTCTAGAAATTTTATATTCAAACCCCTCTTAATGTTTTCGTTTTAATAAAGCTTGTAAAATTTTCAATCAAAAATAAACTAGTAGCTCGCCATTGTTGATTTCAATAATTACACAATGGTGCTGAAACCCATAAAATCTGTCGCACCCAAGCGCCAGCAGAGGGCGACAAAACACCAAAAAACACAAGTAACAAGTGCAAATGACAGTGTCCTGTCATTTTAATCTGTTTGAGCGGGGCATGTGCGTTAAATGCATCAAATATTTTAATGTGATTAATTTTAAAAATTAATTACCGCCCGTTAACGCGATAATTTTGACAGCCCTAGTTTCAAAGTTTCATATTGCAATATCAGAAGTTTTTTTATGATAAATTTTTATAAAATTCAATAAAATATCAAATTTACCATGTTATGTGACCATGGCGTAAGAAATATGAACAGGGCCCAGTTGCGATGAGCATAAACGGGACCCCCGAGTGGAGTTGATTCAGTACCCCAACCTGAGTGTAGCAGCGAACTCTCTCTCTCTCTTGCTCTAAACACTGGCACGCACGCACGCAGCCTCACATTACACAAAAACAAGGACCTGAACGGGACTGCTCATATAGCTGCCTGCAATAATCGATTGGCAAATTCATTGGCAACTAATATTTCAATCGATTTAATCAATTTAATCGATTAGTTGTTGCAGCCTCATTAAGAACCTAGTTTAGATAATAAGATGTCTGAAAATTGGCAAAAATGTGAATTGTCTTTTTGCAAAGTAAAAGCTGATTTTTTCATGTGGTACGTTGACTTAACAAAAAATATAATGAACAAATTTGATAATATTTACAACTGAGTAGTTATGTTATCATTTAAAGAATTTAGACATGTTTAATATGAAGAAGGTCCTTAATTGGTTATCAAAATAGTTGTTGATTAATTTGCTAATCGATTAGTTGTCGATTAATCAATTAATTGTTGCACCTTTTACTTGTATTATTTGGATTATTCAGTACTGTACTAGAAAAAGCATGTTTTTGTTTGTTACTTGCAGAATGAATGCTGTGAATACCAACATACACTTGCAATTGAACTAACTGCAGTGACTTAATTTTCACAAAATATTAATGAAGTTAGAACAAACACGTTCATATTCAACAAGTTTCTACTGAATAGGTGTGGCTGGCGTAAGTACTGCCTGCACACTTTTTTGAGGATCAACCCAAGTCAGGTATGTCATGCAAATACATTGCTTAACATAAAATGACTTTGCAATTAGAATTTGACATTAGTCGGAAAATAGATTATATTGGCATCTGATTCCCAATCACTGTGCAGCAGCCAGTTTTATTTACCGGTAGTTGGTTAATAGAATTGGCTTTTTTTTTTAAAATATATATTTACTATAGTCACATATCTATGTCAGTGACGTACTGTGTCAGTTAGAAATACTTAATGGACTTCCACTGGATAGAAAATACATAATTAATACACTTTTTGAAACATGTTTGCTTTCCTGCCTGTCAGTACATTGATTTATTAGATATGACGAAACCATTAATAATGACTTTGCATAAAACCTTAATTAACTGGAGATTGCGTACCCATGATGCCATCTGCAAGGAGTTCTTAAGCTCCGTGTTCACCACTTGCGTCTCGTTGTCCACAAAGTCGATGGCTGTTCCGATCCGAGAGTCCTTCCACTGTCGGTTCTTCTTCCACCAGGTGATCATGAGCATGCACAGCAGCAGCCAGCTGACGCTCAGGCCCAGGTAGCCCGTCAGGTAGACGGGGAAGAAGAGTACGATGCCACGGAGGAAGTACACGAAGAATTCTGTCAGCATGCGGTTGACTGTGGACGAACTCAGTTTCTCCGAACTCCCTTCTCCGACTTCAACGCCGCCAAGGGAGATGTCGTCGCGGAGTTCGAGTCCCTCCGTCGGGCTCGGGGAGAGGCTTGGGGAAGCCATTGGATGGACTCGAATCCCCGCCGGGCTCCCGAGGTTCTGGGAGGTCGAAAATCTCCGCTGTTGGGCGTCAGAACCGAGGAAGGCGCAGAGTGGAAGTGGACCGAGACACTTCCGTGTTGGGGAACCGTGAGACAGGTAGGCGGTGACACACCTGAGCACATTTTGGGTGGGGCTCCTAGCTAGCTCCTTTGACTCTAGGGTAAGCGAGAACCACCACAAAATAACGACATAAGAGGGACTTTAGGGGGGAAAAAAAGTTTATAGCCTAAACTAGGTTGACCAAACGTCCTCTTTTGTCCGGACAAGTCCCACTTTCACGTAGTATCCTCGTCGTCCGGGCGGGTTTTATAAATTCATAAAAATGTCCGGTTTTTATGATTTTTCACGGGACCAATTTGAACAGAATCCCTCCGGCCGCTGGGTGGCAGCGCCTGCCTGCGATGACATGGCTCCTAGTAGTAGGGAGCGAAGGAGTAGTTCTTGTTTTTGTTGGCAGTTTACCCCGATCATGACATGAGGCATTACCGCCATCTACTGGGTTGACGATTTTGCCACAACGCCTGCCCATGTTAAGTTTTTTTTTACGATAAATACTTATATAATGGCAGCTGTTGACTTCTGTCGGAGCTTTGACTGTAAAATCCCGTTTGGTGTTGCATCGTTGCGCTGCCGATGATTGTAAACTTTTATAGCAAAGTTTGATTTTTGCCTCAGCTAGCCATCAGTAAGCTAAGCCACGCTAGGCATTATGGGAAACGTAGTTTTGAACTTCTACGTTTGGAAACATGCTGGTTGAATAGTTTGTCAGTTTATTTCGGTTATTGTTTGTGTGCAATCTAGAACACTGAATGAGAATATCAATTGAATGGGAATAACAATTTGTCAAAGACAATTGCCGTGATAGTCATTTATAAAAATGTTTAGTCGGCACATAGCCTACTGTGTGTATGTGTATTGATTGGACTACATTTCTATGGGTCTGCATTATATATTATACATATGGGTCCGCATTATTTATATATATATATATATATGTATATATATATATATATATATATATATTAGTCATTATTTATTATTATATTTTTCCATCCAGAGTGAGGGGGCACACTTTAAATATATTAAAATGATATAGGCATCTTTGACTGAACTTCGAGTAAAATTCAAGTATCTTGAGGTCTGAGTGTCCTCTTTTTTGGAAATCAAAATATGATCACTCTAGCCTAAAAATTTCAAATATATTTCAAGGATCCAACGAAATGAGAATTCTTGGCCAAAATCAATAATGAGAAAACCTATACCGAAAACCGAAACCAATTCTGTTTTTCTATATTTAGATATATAGCGGAAAACATAGAAATGGCTGAAAAAGCAGTTTCTGCTCTTGCACCCCTCTTTAGGCAAGGCGAGGCAAGGCAAATTTATATAGCACAATTCAACACAAGGCAATTCAAAGTGCTTTACATCACATGAAGATCATAAAAATCACATTAAATCAATAGAACATAAAAACAGACAATCGAAACAGGAAATAAAATTATACATAAAAATCGCATTTAATCACAAGTAGAATAAAAAAAATAAAAAACATTATGACTACTCATAATAACTGAAATCAGCAATGGAGATAAAGCACAAGAGGAATAGAAAGCAAATAACTTGAAATATATAGACAGTTATGGATATGCTGTTCTAAACAAAAGTGTTTTTAGCCCTGATTTAAAGGAGCTAACAGTTTGAGCATACTTCAGACCTTCAGGTAACTTGTTCCAGAGGTGAGGAGCATAATGCTGCCTCGCCCTGCTTGGTTCTTGTTCTTGGATCATACAGTAGACCGGTGCAGATGACCTTAGGGGTCTAGATGTTTCATAGGAATCTAACAAATCAAGCATGTATTTTGGTCCAAGGCCATGAAGTGTTTTGTAGACGAGCAGTAGTATTTTATAGTCTATCTTTTGACTCACTGGAAGCCAGTGTAACGATTTCAAAACCGGTGTTATGTGGTCCAGTTTCCTTGTATTTGTGAGGACTCTGGATGCAGCATTCTGTACTAGGTGTAGCTTCCTGACTAATTTAATTTTTTTTTTTTTTTTTTTTTTTTTTTTTTTTTATCAAGACCTGTAAATATACCGTTGCAATAGTCTAATCTGCTGAAAATGAATGCATGCATAAGTTTTTCCATGTCTTGTTGAGTCAGAAGCCCTTTAATTCTGGCTATATTTTTTAGGGGGTAATAAGCAGATTTAGTGACGGGTTGAGTCTGAGTCAATAATTACGCCAAGATTTCTGACTTGATTTGTAGCTTTAAGTGACATTGTGCTAAGGTGCCTGCTTATCTTTGACCTTTCCTTTTTTTCTTGAAAAAATTCTTCTTTAAAATAAACTGCTGCATTTTAAGCCAAAATAACGATTATGTTTGATAGAACAATATGTCTATATACTGCCATAGCAGATTCACGGCGCATTAAGCCCCCAAACTATTTTTGATTGGTCCGTTTTACCCTGGAAACACCCATTTACAGACATTGCGCAACCGCTTTTGTTTCAACCCAGCCATAAAACGAAGGTAGTTGATTCTATTTATAATTCAAAATGTCAGTCATTTTTAGCTTGGAAGCACTTTTAATTGCCTTGTGTTGAATTGTGCCATATAAATGAATTTGCCTTGCCTTGCCTAGAATTAATAATTGATGTCTAATATTTTGTTTAAAAAAAAAAAAAACTTTAAAAAATGTATTCACTCGCATATTTCAAACTTTTAAACAAACTACGTCACAATGAAGAAATGGTGTCTGTAAAAAAGTCACAGATATCTACCTCATAACTATCGCTTAGTTGTATTTTTTTTTTGTTACTGTTGCATTTTCTCCGATATGTTAGATCAGGGGTTTTCAACCCAGTCCTCAAGGCACACTGTGGGTCCTGGTTTTTGTTCCAGCCGATCCAGCAGAGACAGTTGAACCAATGAGGCTTCTGCTAAAACAAGCCACACCTGACTGCAATCAACTGATTGCACTTGTAAAACACCAGATTGGGGAAAAAGTGTTGTCATCTTGTTTGGTAAGAATGAAATCCTGCACCCACAGTGTGCCTTAGTGGAATAGGTTGGGAACCCCTGTGTTAGATGATAAATAATCGCTCCAAACCTAAATTTGGAAGAAAAAAAAAACATTTAAAAGGGTAAATATATGAAAAAGAAAATGTCGACCACTCCTTAATGTCTGCGATTTCTGCATCGCGACTCTTGTTACCATGTTTCACCCAGAAAAAATCCCCCAAAAATCCAGCTGTGGCCATTCACAGCTGTGTCTTGACACTCAGTGATACATGCTACATGGAGTTTTTGGATTGAAACAAGGTAAGTACGTGATGATATCTCGTTAAAGTCATGGCAGCTTTCATTCCGCTCTTTCATGCTCTCACCTCCAGATAGCGTTTCGCTGTTTTTTTTTAAAATGCCCTCCTGTTCAAAATGTTTCTTCCCCAGAGATCTTAGATATTTTAGAGATTTTAAGCTTTCCAATGATGTATCACACATGCATATCGGACAATTTGAAAGTTGGCCAAATTAGGGGTCTCAGAGCGGAACTTCAAGTCACCTGAATATTTTCCGCCATATAAAAAGAGTTAAAAAGACACACACACAATCAAGGCAATTGTTTCAATACGATTTTTTGTGTGTGTGTGTGTGGGGGGGGGGGGGGGGATGGGGGTAAGAATACTTATTTCTTAGAATTAGAAATTAATTAATTTGATCTGTGATTTAACTCAGCCTTAGAAAACTTAATCTTTGCATTTTGCATGAGTACAGTCCAGGCCTGAAAAATATTGAAAAAAACTATCATTGCAATATTATATTGCGATATTACCATGAAAATATTACCAGAAAACCATATTACCAGAAAACCATGAACGTATGTTTTTAATTTAAAAACCCAATCCTTTTCACCCAATTCCGATGCTCTGAAAAATGGCGCTATTGGCCCTAATATATGTGATGCCGTTGAATCCAGGCTGTATATAAATGGGATCCAGGATCTGCTCATTTGCTGCTTCTATAGAGTAAAACTAAAGTTTAAATGTGAAAAAAAAAAAAAAAAAAAAATTCAAGACCTGCGATGTGATTTTTGTATACCTCAACTAAGACTGGTCCGTTTTGACCCAAACACAATACAAGGGTTAAATATTCGTCTACAGTTGGTAGTCGAGTGAAATGAATATTTGTAAAGTTTTTGTTGTTATTTCTTTAACATTTTTTTTTATTCACTCATTCATCTTCAGCCACTTATCCAAAGTCGGTTCGAGGGTTTTATTATTAATATACTTACTTGCTTTTTGTGTAGGCAATAATTTCTGTTTTTGTACAAGGAGCACGTGTCAACTATCCGTTATATGTTATTATAAATCCCGCCTATGCAGCAGCCAATCAAATTCATCAGCGCTCGCTTGACAGCCAATCATAATCATATAAATCACATATATACAAAACTAGATGCAGGTCAGCATCGGCGGCATTGGTAACAGGCGGCCATTTTAAAGCAGTGGACTTCTCTGAGGGGCTTTTGCTCTTTTTAGGCGAACTGTTTAAGGTGAGTGATTTTCCCCAGTAAAATACTTTTAGGTCAGCAAAGTCTTGATGGATATAAGAACTTTTTATCTATGAAAAAAACGTATTAATGTGGCTATGTTTCAATATAAATGTTGAATACATTTTTTATAAGAATTTGAATAATTTACTGGATATCTGACGTTCATGAAAAAAACCAAGCCATTAGAAAATCGGTTGAAAATTGAGAAATGTATTTTTACTTCAAAGTAGACGCTCCATCGACTTTGTTATGTCTAGCGTGTGGTACTGACACAAAATGGCCGATAAGTGAAAACGGCCACACGATTTGGCTCATAACGCGCATTTGGCATCTATTTCTGTATGTGATATCTGTGGTCAGATGGAAACAATTTCCTGTGTTCATTATACAACATCCCGACTGGAAACCTCTCCTCATATGTTTCCACTTGAAAAAGGTTGCTGGTCAAATCCATTCTCGCATTTCATTTCTATTTCAGCGGGGCAAAATATACTTACACCGATTATATTTTACGTTAAATGAGTTAGCTTCGTTGTTGTTTTCCGAAAGAAGGGCCACATTAAGCTGCCCTTAAGAAGCTAACAAAAGAGAAAAGCTAGCGACGTCGTTGGAATCAAGTTATTGTTGTTGTAAGTAAAGAGGGTATACTGTTAATTTTTAAAATGCTTTATTTACGTTGAATTAACTATGTAAAAAAAACTATGAAGCTGCAATATGTGAAAACAAAGTGTTTTTTTCACCGGAAAGACCTACAGTCAGTGCGACGCAGCATTGCAGCGACCCCCCCGCTATTCGCGAATTCTATTTTTTTCTCCCAAAATAACAAGGGAAAACGCGTACTTGAGAGTATCCACGTTTTTGTAACGTTTCTGGCACTCCCTTAGATGCCGCCCACACGTCTGAAGAGGGTTCTACCGCATCACGAGAAGATACAACTCCTGGATTTGCTCAGAGAAGGGAAAAGTTATGCCGAAGTAGCCCGCCATTATGAGCTCAACGAGAGTACCGTGCGCTACATAAAGAAGAGGGAGATGAAAATAAGGATGTCTCACACAGTAAGACAAAAATGAAATTTATTATTTTTTGCCATCTATTCATTTTTTTTGATAGTATAATAAAAATGGGGAAGTTCGGTGTAATAGGGTTAAGTAGGGTGACCATATTTTGATTTCCAAAAAAGAGGACACTCAGCCCAGCCTCAAGATACTTGAATTTTACACTCACTCAAAGATGCCTGTATCACTTTAATATATTTAAAGTGTGCTCCCTCACTCTGGATGGAAAATTGCAGTTTGAAAAAAAGAAAAATAATAATTACTTTAAAACGAAAAAAAAAAAAAAAAAGACAAAAAAAAAAATATATATATGCAGACCCATAGAAATGTATTCCAGTCAATACACATACACACAGTAGGCGATGTGCCAACTAAACATTTTTATAAATTACTATCATGACAATTGTCCTTGACAAATTGTTATTCCCATTCAATTGATATTCTCATTCAATGTTCTAGATTACACACAAACAAAAACCGAAATAAACTGACAAACTATTCAATCAGCATGTTTCCAAACGTAGCAGTTCAAAACTACGTTTCCCATAATGCTTAGCGCGGTTTAGCTTACTGATAGCTAGCTGAGGCAAAAATCAAACTTTGCTATAAAAGTTTACAATCATCGGCAGCGCAACAATGCGACACCAAACGGGATTTTACAGTCAAAGCTCTGACAGAAGTCAACAGTTGCCATTATATACTGTACGTATTTATCGTTAAAAAAAACTTCAGGCGTTGTGGCCAAATCGTCAACCCAGTAGATGGCGGTAATGCCTCATGATAGGGGTAAACTGGCAACAAAAACAAGAAGAACTACTCCTTCCCTCCCTACTACTACGAGCCATGTCATCGCAGGCAGGCGCTGCCACCCAGCGGCCGGAGGGATTCTCTTCAAATTTGTCCCGTGAAAAATCATAAAAACCGGACATTTATATGAATTTATAAAACCCGCCCGGACCACGAGGATACTACGTGAAAGTAGGACTTGTCCGGGCAAAAGAGGACGTTTGGTCACCCTAGGGTTAAGGTTTCGGGAATCGCTGTTTGGGCTCTATTTAGAGCAGGGGTGCCCAAGTCCGGGCCTCAAGAGCACCTATCCAGCTTGTTTTCCATGTCTCCCTCTTTTAACACACACGAATCAAAAGATAGGTAGGGAGACATGGAAAACAAGCTGTATAGGGGCTCTCGAGGACCGGACTTGGGCACCCCTGATTTAGAGTATGAAGTTTGTTTGAGTATGACTTTTTGGGCGATTTGCAAACCAACACTTTGTTGAATCTTCCATTTCAGGAACAGTTGGAGATGAAGGAACCTCTTGATGAAGAAACAAGAGGGCAGAAGGACACTGATGCTGGGCAGCCTACTTGCAACGTCTCAGAGAGATGCTTACGCAGCTTCAAAGGTCAATGAAAACTTCTAAATATTAGAAATGTGTTACATTTCAAATGCAATTTCTTTGTGATAGTTAAAAAAAAAAAAAAAAACTATGCACCTTTGCCATCACGTGACAAAGACGGTCCCCTTGGGGTCTTAATAAGTCTTGAAAGCATTGAATTTATGAATTTGGAAATACAGTGGCACCTCGACATACGATCGCTTCGACACGCGATCTTTTCGACATCCGACGTAAAATTTGAGTTGCCATTTTTTTCTACATCGGACGACATGCTCGAAATACGACGATTTTTGACAGCGCCGTAGTTTCTTTGTTTTGCCGGAAGACGGACGCACGGCTGATTTTCTTGTGAGAGAAATCAACACTGGATCCAAAAAGGTTAGTGCAGGTGGAGAAAAAGAAGAAAATGTGACCCTTACCATTGAAATGAAGATGTGAATGATAGCAAAATATACCGTAATTTCCCGAATATAACGCACTTTTTTTCCCCAAAATCAACTTGTAAAATCATGGTGCACATTATAAACGGGTACAGGGATGGAGATATAAATATATTATACTGTATATATGTAAAGATTCAAGACCGATTTTATTTAATTGACTCGGCCATGTTGTGTTGAAGAAACGTATGCGGCGATCCGTTGCCGACCATTACGGTTCGTGACGTTACCATTTTGTTTCGGTTGTGGCGAGCTAGGGAAGGAGGCGGAGTATCAAACAACGGAGCTAGCAATGTCTGTCTCACATGCAACCCGCGGAATATAACTATCTTTCCGGCTGTTCCCTCAACAAAATACCTCCCCCCGGGAACTATACAACGTGCCAACATAAGTTCTGCCAGTGAATTCTGTTAGAACTCGCTACACGGTAATACTTCACTCTGATTGGTCGAATGATTTCGTCTGTGTTAAATTCTGCTTTTTTCACTCTTCATAAAGCACAGAATTTAGTTTCTTGAACTCATTTGAGTCAACGTTTATTGCAGCTCCGCAACTCGGACCGTAACAAACGTAACACAACAGACTTCCTGAGTCCGTCAACTATATCTGTCCCTCGGGAAACTCAAATCCAAATAACAATAGTTCTAGTCTAGTCTAGTCAAGAGCAATGCGCTCTTCTGATTTCCAGACTTCCCTCGCAGTTCTCTGTGTGATGTAATTTCCGAAGATTGTCAAAGAAAAGCATTTTCGTTGTCAAGGGCGTTGCTATGGGTTAAACAAAGAATCTGGAAGGGTTGTGTTAAAAAAAAAAAAAAAAAAACGAAAATATGCTTATAATTGTTTAGTCATTGATATTATTCAAAAATATGGTTGGCCAACCTTACTTCACACTTGGTCTTTAAGGATTTAGTGTAGGTTTTTGGGCTATGGAACAAATTAATGGAATTATAATGTATTCTTATAGGAAAATCCTGCTCGACATACAACCATTTCGACTTACAATGTCCTGGAACAAATTAATTTCATATGTAGAGGTACCGCTGTAATACCTTAAAAAATCTTGGAAAAATGAGTCCTAAAATTTATGATATATGTAACTTTTCCATGTTTTAATTTCTCCTCAAAAGTGTCATTTTGGTTAAATAACGTAGCCTAAATAAACAAACGGGGTGGAGGAGCCAATCATTGTTAACGCAACCCGGCTCAAAATCCCATCCCGCGGGATTCCCACGTGAATCCTGTGTCACAATGTGGTAGGTTGTGTTTTTTTACACCTAGCTATCCATTTCATATTAGAGCCTTGAACCCCAGCACATCAAATTCCTTATCCAATCAGTGTACGACGTTCTCCCAAGCCCAACTAACTTGCAGCGCTGGGGATTAGCAAACACTGCAGAATGCAAGCTGTGTCAGAAGAAAGCCACCCTAAAGCACATCCTCAGTTGCTGCCCAAAGGCCTTGGGGGAAGGGCGGCACCGTTGGCATCACGACCAGGTTCTCAAGGCCCTGGCCAATACGCTTAGCACAGCTATTACCAACTGCAGGTAACAGCACACTCCCATCACCTTGGTCAGAGCTGGGGAAACTGTGCAACACCAGCCAAGTACCTGTGGGGGGCTTCTCACCACTACACAGGATTGGAAACTCCCAAGTCGACCTGGGGAGACAACTCATGTTCCCAGAAAACATCCTGGGCACTTCACTCCGCCCAGACATGGTGATAACATCAGAGGCAACAAAGCAAGTGGTCCTAGTTGAGCTTACTGTCCCCTGGGAAGACAGACTGGAGGAGGCCAATGAACGTAAGAGGGCGAAATATGCGGAGTTGGTAACTGAGTGCCGGCGCAATGGCTGGAAAGCCCGCTGCCAACCAGTTGAGGTGGGGTGTCTGGGTTTTGCTGGCCAGTCATTATCTCGAAC
Organism: Corythoichthys intestinalis; assembly: GCF_030265065.1. Lineage (NCBI taxonomy): Eukaryota > Metazoa > Chordata > Actinopteri > Syngnathiformes > Syngnathidae > Corythoichthys > Corythoichthys intestinalis. The sequence goes on along the minus strand of NC_080406.1, from coordinate 11,520,248 downwards.
CCTCAAACTCCTTGGAGTTAAAGGGCAGCTGTGCCGAGGAGCCATCAAATCAATCTGTGTGGTTGCGGAAAAAGCCTCAAGATGGCTATGGATCCGGATGGGGGATCCTTGGAGTAGCAGGCCACTTGGACACAAGTCGGGGGCTGATCACCCCCGGCTGGGACGCCAGAGCGAGGGTGTCTGATGATCAATTTCCCGAAGCACCGTATGACCTTCGGTTCATTACTGATTATGTGTCCAAGTAGCACATAGAGGTTTACTTAAGAACAAGAGAGATGGGGAAATGTAAATTCAACGAAACGAGGTTGAGTAAATCCTTTCGCCTTTGGCTCAAACCAGTGGATAGCAGGTTCAAGGCTTTTTGCATCGTATGCACAAAAAAATAGGTATAATGGGCATGAAGGTGCTAGGGCCCCATGCTAAGTTGTCCAAGCACATAACTTCCATGAGAGGAGAGAAACAAACTCCCTCCATTGCTAGCGTTTTTCAATCTGCTTATTAAAGCCAGCTAGCTGCTCACGAGCCTGAAAAAACAGAAGCTAAAGCCAGCCAGCATGCTGCTAATGTAAGCGAAGCGACAGCTGCTAACACTAGCCAGCTAGCTGCTAGTGCTGAAGCCCCCCTGCATCCCAGCCCAGTTACGATTACTAGTGGATTTGTGAGAGTGGATCTACGCACATCGTTTGGGTCCACAGCAACCATGAAGGCAGAGGTGTTGTGGTTGCCCGATATTTTAAGATGACGCTCGCCACGCTAAATGCTATTGCTAACGAGAACACCTTTACTTGGCCTGTGGCTCTGTGGTTGTGTCGCGTGAGTAGCCTATTTAATACGCTGCATTCTTGCATCCTGCACAGTGCACACATTCCACATTTCCACTTTCGAGAAATAAATTAACCCAAATTAATGGATTTGGTTTTTCTTGTTCGATACGGCTGTAAAATAGATATTAAGTTATTTTAAAAATTGTCTTAATTAGGTCTTTAAAAGTCTTAAATTTAACTTGTGGAAACCTGTAGGAACTCTGCAAAACGTTCCTCTTTTTCACAACCATGAACTCTGGTGTGACAAATCAGAAGGGGAAAAATTATTTCAAGGGATATGTTTTTGTTAGCCAAAAGTTTAAGTCATATTGGACTATAACACATTTTTCCCGCTTGTTTTGGACAATCAACTTTGAATTGAACAAACCCACGGTGAAAGTATTTAGGGAATTTAATGTTTGTTTATTATCTGTTCACAGGTAGCAGTGAGTGTACAGACGTCGCTCCCCAACCCCAAGTCTCCACTGAAAAGACGAAAAGAAAAAGACACCCAAACCTGCCTGACAGGTCATCAGCTACAACAGATGTGGACGAAGCAGAAATAGAAGTAGTAGTAGTAGAAGAAGAGGACAGAGAGCAAGATGAAGAATATAATGCCAAAAAAGCAAAGACACAAACAGACAGTCCAACAATACAGATAAAAGCAGAATCCCAGTTGCCATCTCAAGGTACGCTCATTTAATGTTTTGTTTTTTTTTTTTTTTTTTAAATATATATATTGTTTTTGTTATGGGGGATAATATTCAGTGTTGTTAATAACGGCATTAGAATATAACAGCGTTATTTTCTTCAGTAGTGAGTAATCGAATTAATTACTTTTCTCATCTCGGCAACGCCGTTACCGTTACTGAGGCGGGAAAGGCGTGCGTTACTATGCGTTACGATGTTGGTCGACTCACGCGAGAAGTCTGAAAAAGACGGACTCACGGAGATGAGAGCAGAGCAGGAGTGGGGAGGAGGAAAGGGAGTGTGACGCTGTTGCAAACGCGATGCTACCATGCTAGGTGGCTCCAATAATACCTGACTGTAGTCGATAGCCTACAAGCTACGCCCACATGATGCTTCGGTACATATCACATACATACAGAACTAGATGCAAATGAATGACACTGCGGCATTCGCAACATGTATAATAAACAACTAGATGCGTTAGTAAACAGACTTCTCAGGAAGGCTCTGTTGTGGAGAACCTTCCTAGCGAACCTAAGTAACTTTTTATCTAAAATGCTCCTAAATCGGCAAAACTTAACTTAAATCTATCTTTAAATGATGAAACAGTTTTAAAACTTACACATGTCGAAAATAGAAGGGAACTAATGCAATAACGGGAGCAGTTTTAACAACTTTACCGGTTGATTCACAACATTAAATGACTTCCACACATAGCAAAGGTTACTAGCTAGTTATCGCAATATCCGCAATACCCCTGTGTATAGTTATATTTTGGGTAAAGAATTGGGCTAGCGCCAATTGTCCCAAAAACCCTTTAAACTTCACATTGTGTGACCTGTTTTTTGAGGAAAAAAAAAACATGAAAATTATCACCAGGTACTTTGCCAAGTAACTAATAACTTACATTCAGGTAACTGAGTTACTAACGCAATTACTTTTTGGGAGAAGTAATTTGTAACTAATTAATTTTTTAAATTAAGATTAACAATACCGATAATGTTTGAGCTTTTTTTTTTTCTTATTTGGTGTCCTTTTAGACTACTCTGCAGAGGATGCAGAGCACGTGTATGACAAGCATATTTGCCAGACGTGCCAACGCTGTTTCAAGATGCGCTCCCATCTTCAAGAGCACCTCCTATCGCATTTTCCCGACCAGGGTTTGCAGTGTCCAACTTGCGAGCGCTTCTTCAGCAGCAGGAGCAAATTGCGTGTGCACCAGCTTCGCGAAGAGGGCAAAAAAGACCACCATTGCCACTTATGCGAGTACTCTGCAGTGGAACACAATGCCATCCGCCGTCACCTCATCACGGTCCACGCTGACGAAATGGAAGAAGATCCGGCGCGCCACCGCTATCCGTGTATCACTTGCGGGAAGAGCTTTGGGCAAAGCGGGTCGCTAAAGGCTCACATGAAGACTCACCATGTCCGAGCACACAAGACGGCAGTGAAGTGCTTCCACGACGGTTGTCCTTTCCGGAGTCATTTGCGCAGAGTTCACATGCGACACTTCGAAGAGGAGCACGGGACAGCAGGGGTGGGATGTCGCCATCACACCTGTGTCGCAGTTTTTCCCAGTAAGAAGCACATGGAGGATCACTTTAAGACCCACCTTGCTTACCACTGCTCGCAGTGCGATTTTTCATGTTCCAACAAAGCTGCCTTCCTTCAGCATCAACGGCAGGGCCACAACGGCAGTGAAAAGCTCTGCTGTGAGTTTTGTGACTATTTTACATTTAACCCAGTGGAACTCAAACGGCATATTTGGCACTTGCATTCCAACGAGAAGACCCACCGCTGCTCACTGTGTAGCTACATGACCTCACACAAAACTTCTTTGACCCGACACATGCTGACGCACAATGGTAAGGACTGAACTGTTTTAGGGGCTTGGTGAACTAGTGGTTAACATGTCGAGGGAGCCTGTGGAGAGTTTTTTTCACTTGGACTTGTTTGGGATTTTTCAATGCACTCCAGCTCGCTATTATTCCAGTTAAATCTATCCATAGTTGGGCTGCAGCTATCAAATATTTTAATATTCGAGTAATCGACTTAAAATTCTATCGAGTAATCGGATAATACATTTTTTTTTTAGGTAAAGAGCAATTATAAATATACATGAGCAAAAAATACATCTAATCCAGGGGTCGGCAAACCGGTCCTCGAGGGCCGCAGTGGGTCCAGGTCTTTGTTCCAACTGATTCAGCACACACAGTATAACCAATGAGGTTTCAGTGGAAACAAGGAGCACCTGACTGCAATCAACTGATTGCACTTGTAAGAAACCAGATTGGTGAAAGGCTGTCCTCATGATGGGTATGAACAAAAACCCGCACCCACTGCGGCCCTTTGTGGAATTAATTGCCCACCCCTGATCTAATCCGATATTGAACCATTTTCAGTCAATCAATGTCTTTATTTTCGATTTACATTGTTGAAAACAGCCAACAATTGCATCTCAGATGTGACTAGAAAAAAAAATTCGCTGCTTTCACTCAAAAACTTCTAGATTTTATAAAAAAAAAAAACATATTTCTTTCCTAAAAATGTAATTACGCTTGATAACACACATCACTTAAAAGCTAGGTTTTTTTCCCACGTGTTTCAATTGAATTTCCATTGTGTCAAGCTATTTTTAAATTCTAGTTAAGTTTTAAGTTAGTCTAAACTGTAAGTACTGATAGGATTTTGAGTTTTTGCAGTGTTCAAAATAAATGTATGATACCTGCTGTATTGGGGCACATTAGGGACCAGTGCTATTTGGTGTTTTATTCAGCAATGACTACTGAGCTAAAACTGACAATTAGCTTTATTATGGTTTAATTTTACACCCTCATCACTCTACAGTGCTGTGTTTTTACAGATTAAATAAAGCCTGTATGTAAGACACGTTAGCCACGCATCGACAAGGGCTAACGTTACGTGAGCGAGTGACAGTAATGTCATATTTATTAGCGCTGAGACGTCTACTGCTTAAAGATGGCGGCTGTTTACTAACGCCGCCCAGACGTGGCCGAGTCTGTCATTTCGCATCTAGTTCTAAATGCATGCGATATCCATGAGACGCATCGGACACTACCTGCTACCACTCTAGCATCATGCGGGCGTAGTTTTTAGCAATGTCGGCGTAGTTTGTAGCGGCTGTCGGCTGCAGTAAGGTTTTTTTTTTTTCCCTTTTAATTGCTTCTTCCTCTACGCATGTGACGTCAGCGCGTTGTCCCGCATTAAAAGTAGTCCGGGCAAAACATGACGCTTAGAGCTGGCAAAATGAAACGGTTCCTCGAGGTGAATAAAATTACTCGGGTCAGTTTTTAAACTCGAGTTGCTCGAGTATTCGTTTCACCTCTAATCCATAGACTTCATTATCAGTTGATTGTAAACTAGGCGGGGGCTGCTCCGTAGGGGGCCTATTTTTAAAAACTTTAAATTCTAATATTTTCAAAACCAAAGCCGCTAGAGACCTAAAACAAAAACAGGCACCTCCCTTCAGCAAGTATGGGTCTCCATGAGCAGCGGCATTAAAAAAATCAAAGTTGTTCCCTAATAAAATCCCATTTTTTTTTTTTTTTTTTTTAAGCTAACAAAACTTAAAATAGCTATGAAACTCTCAGATTTTACGCTAGATGCAGAAAAATCGCCAAATTACTGGTGCAACAATTAATTGATTAACCTGGAGTAATTCGATTGGAAAAAGATTCGAAATAGATTTTGCTGCTTTGAGTATTCGTTTAATTAAAGTGGGGTTCTAATGGTTTGTTTTGAAAGTGTTTGGATTTAGTTTTATTGATTTGCCTTCTAGTGGCAACGGTGAATATGACATAACTCATTTCACATGGCTGAATCCAGCTGCTCTCTGTTAAGACGAACTTAAGCAAAGTTTTTGTTTGCACTAATGTTTTTTTTTTAATGCATTCGTAAGTTTATCGGTATATCTAGCCGATTATTGTGGGAATATGTGTTTGAACCATTTGTTATGAGCACTGTAAAACATAAAGTTTTTTGTAGCATTTAAGCTCGCAGACTTTTGCCATGTAAGCCAGTTGTTCTTTTGTTGTACTTAGATCCAGCCCTACACCAACTGCAGAGATAATTACTTATATTTTCAGGATCAATAGCAATATTTAACATATAACATACGTTTTTGCCGGAAATAGCGACTTAATTTGTTTAATTTATTGATTGCAATTTTGACATAAGTTTTCAACAGCTAAAAAAAATCACTCAATTTTCATATCAGAAACTTAATACTTGAGGAAAGAATGTAGAATCATCTTAATTTTACTCATCAAAAGCAAATTTTGCCTTTTTCTATTTACAATCACAACTTACTAAGGTTGAATTCCAATGTCACTATTGCTTCACGTCTTGCCGACAATCTGGCCCCTGTTGTTTTTAGAGTGAAGTGTTACATGAATTAAAACACGTAAAAGCCGATATTTTTTTTTTTGTATGGACGCAGAAATGTCTAAATTACTAGGTTTTTTTGGGGGGGGGGGCAAAAAAGCGGCAGTTGGCTGAAAATTAACTGATTATTTTTATGTAAAGTTACGCTATTGTTTATGGATACAAAATTCGACCTGGCGGTCATCACAAAAAAAAGAACCTTTTAAGTTGAAAATTCTTATAAATAAATGCGTAAATCCCAGAATTTCTATAGATATGAACGCAAAACGGTCTAGATTCTTGGTTGAAAGCAAAAAAAAAAAAAAACGGGCAGTTATCTTACGTAAATATTTCAAGCTAAAGTTACGCTATTTTTTTCCCATTCATAACATTTTTTTCACGTTTCAAAGTGCACACATGGTGCTATTTTATATGATAATTACCTGAAATCCTCGACCAAATCACTCTTGAAATACTCCTGCCTGTTTGTATGCACTAAAACCTTCGTCCTGTTTCCACCTAAATCCGGCATTGGAACACAGCGTGTTTGAGTTTATCGCAGTGAAAGCTCCCATGACACTCTGCCTGACCCGGCCCCCTACTGGAAGCCGTGGCGCAATGTCTGTAGGTGCGGTCTCGTCAACTGATAGTGAAGTCTATGATCCATCTTAAGTTCATTGAAGATTTTAAATTGTATATGTGAAAAAGAGTGTGAATGGTTTGTTCAAATGTTCCCTACAGTTAGTTGACGACCATTTCTGTGTATAAAAAAAAAAAAAGGACTTCATCAGTAGGTGAAGGTGTCAGCCATGAGCTAGAACAAAGCATTTAGGTTGAGTAAATCCTGTGCTGCTAGTGTTGTGTGTTCTAATGAGGATGTGCACATTTTCTTTGTCTTTCAAGATGAGAAGCCCTACAAGTGTCAGTTGTGTGACTTCCGGTGCCGAGACGAGTCTTACCTCTCCAAACATATGATCACACACTCGGGTGAAAGAAACTTTTTGTGTGAAGAATGTGGATACGTCACCAAGTGGAAGCACTATCTGAACATCCACATGAGGAAACATGCAGGAGATCTCAGGTAGCGTATCGCAGTTGCTGTGTGGATCTTCTTTCTATATACTGCTAACTAATGTATATTACTGTAATACAGTGGTACCTTGACTTAGTTTTTTGGAGTAATCATCCGTTAGCCAAAACTGTAGGTTTGAATTAGGTTTTAAAATCATAGGAAATGAGTTGTTGTAATAACCTCATATCGTGGTGATTTGGTGGGGCGGGAGCTTAAATTCAGTTTCTAGCATAGTTATAACAAATTGAACTGATAATTCACGGTACCATTGTATGTCCTACACTGCCTTTTAGTGCACGATGCATTTTTTTTACTTGACTTGCTGTGTTTATGATTGGTAAAATTAGACCTCTTCAACTGGGTTTACATGTATTACAAATGTGAAAGTTAATATTAAAGGGTACCATAGAAAGAAAGACATGTAATTCTTGAAAAAGATACATGTTAGTATGAGTTATAATAATTTGATATTAAAACCCCTCGTCATGTTTTTGTTTTGATAAAATTTGTAAAATTAGTTTAACTAGTAAATCGCCATTGTTGTTGATGACGCAATGCACTCTGGGTAGTGACGTCACTGGGCGGCACTGCCAGGCTTCCACAGTGTCACTCTTTTGCTACATAAACATTTTGTTGGTTCTGCCCTTCCAATTTGAACCTGAGGGGTAAAATGATGAGCAGGACAGCAGTGTCGATATTTCACAAAAAAATCAGCAAAAGCAGTTAAATGAAGGTCCCCGGCGGGATTCGAACCAGTGTTTACCGTGGAACAGACGAGCGCGTGGACCACGGGACTATACTTCTACGTGATGTCAGAGTTATGATTTGCCTTATAAAGCAATCACAACCCACATGCGTTGCCTGTGCGGTAAAACCTGAAAGTTACGGTCCTCGGATGCAGAAGCAAGCAGACAATATTAGCATAGGGATTGAGTAGAAGAGTTTATTGAACACACAAAAAACGCGATCGCAAAATGGGAGACACTAAAAGGGTCTATGACTGTAGGTCGGGATCAATTTAAATAAAAAACAACAACAAAAACAAGGAAAAACAGTGGTGAGATTCAGACAAATGGAAAAACAAAGGCAAATATGCAACTCAACAAAGGGGTCAAGAATACAAACTCGATGGCAGCAAGTCAGTATCTCGGCAAGTCGCCTAGGATTGGTTTTTAAGACACTGCAGTGCTGATGAGCTGGAATTGGATGCAGGTACGACGTTGGGAACTCATTCCACAGCTCTGTCACAAAACTATCTGACCAGCTGCAGAATGTGACAAAATCACACCAGTCATCATACTAGCTTCGCTTGCTAGCTAACACAGTTATTCTCCCAGTTATTCTCTCAGTCCAGCCCAACCGCGTCATCACACCCAGCATGCATTGCGCTTGTAAAATATGGCCCCCTCAGTAGGTCAAAACATGTACTAAATATTATAGATTTTAAATCGATGGCAATAATATACGTGTTTCTATTAACTTATATTAGTAAAAGAGAACTATTGTGGCTTATTACAGCCTACAAGTCTTTAACTCCGAGGTTCCCTTTAAGATAAGGAACGGTGAATTACATTTACAGTGAACCTATTCTTATTTGCTGAGGAACCTTTCTTGAGCTATTCACTGAAAAGTTTACCTTTTTCCATATTTATGTGCTGTTTATGTAACACCCGAAGAGGTCACAAGATAATGCCAAAGTCCTGGCTAATAGGAAAGTAGAAATTGGCAAAGTATGGTTATTTGTCGATTTTGGTGGAACTAATAGAGCATTACCTCCTTGTGATGAATAAGGACATGCTTCTAATTTCCTATGCTGTTTCACAATATCTAAATATTACATACCAACTCCACTGTAAACTGACGAATATCTGTACACATATGAAACACACTCCCCTTGCAAAAAAGAGTGGGAAAAGCGAGGTCAATTTCTTTATTTTTGCATCATTCTCTGTATGTCATTGCAGCGTTGGTGAAGTGTGTTTTACGTTTTATTTTCAAGCACTCCGATGCCACCCAAAGTTTCGGCACCTTTGCTGTTTTTTGGCCCGAAGCTCAAGCGCAAGAGGAAGGTTATGACCCTGTACGAGAAAGTAAAGATCCTCAATATGCTCCGTGACGGGAAGAAATTTTCTGCAGTTGCACGTTGTTACGGATTGAACGAGTCGACGATTCGCTCCATAAAGAAGGAAGAGGGCAACATCCGAAGTACAATGGCTATAAATAGCTCTCAAACATTGAAGAGGGTAGTAACTACACGTAATAAGTACATAGTGAGGATGGAGTCGGCGCTGGTCCGGTGGATAAACGAATGCCGGGAAAATAACATTCCTTTGAATACCAACACTATGATGGAGAAAGCTAGAGAACTGTACCAAGAATTCGCGGGAGTAAGTGACCTACACGACAGTGAAAAATGCACCGACAGTTCCCAACCAGGACCATCAAAGGAACCCGTCGAGTTTCTTGCAAGCAAGGGGTGGTTTGATCGGTTCCGGAAGAGATACCAACTGAAAAGTGTGTCACCGCATTGGGAATCCGCATCAGCAGAAGTGGCAGCAGCCGAGAAGTACCCAGAGACCTTCAAGTCACTCATCGAAGAGAAAGGCTACAAGCCTGAGCAGGTATTCAATATGGACGAGACCGGCTTGTTCTGGAAGAATCTCCCAGCGAGGACGTTTGGCATGAAGGAGGAAGTCCGACCGCCTGGATTGAAGGGGCAAAATGATCGTGTGGTGGTGATAGTGTGTGGCAATGCTGCTGGTTTCCTGATGAAACCAGCATTAATCCACAAATGTGCGAACCCTCGGTCTCTGAAAAGTAAGGACAAAAATCTGCTGCCTGTCTTCTGGATGCATCGTTCAAAGGTGACCGTAACTAAGTCCGTTGTAGCTGAGTGGTTCCTTGAAAGCTTCATCCCTCAGGCAAAATCGTACCTTTTAGAAAAGGGATTGGACTTTCACATTTGCTTGATGATGGATAATGCCAATGGCCACCCACTAGATTTGTCCTACGACGGAGTACACATTGAGATCTTGCCAGGTAATACTCAACCTTTGGATCAAGGGCTCATTCGCACATTCAAGACTCTTTACACTCTCAACACTTTGCAACACATTGCCAACGCCAGCGAACTGCAGAATGTTTCTGTTAGAGAGGTATGGAAAAAATTTGACATAGCAACATCTCTTGAGGTCATTCAAGCATGTCTGCAGGAGTTGAAACCAGAAACCCTGATCGCATGTTGGAAGAAACTGTGGCCGGAATGCGTCCATGATTGCAAAGGCTTCTCTCCTGAAGAAATCCAAGGTCTGGCCGTGGATAAGGCAGTCAAGCTGGCCAAGTATTTAGGAGGGGAAAGTTTCAACAACATGAAGCTGGATGACTTGAATGATCTCCTCGAGACCCACTCTCATGCAATGGCAGATGACAATCTGGCCGATTCCACAAAGGCAGCCGATGAGGAGGCAGAACAAGATGATGATCCATCGCAGGAGGATAAAACAGATGAAGGATTGTCACATGAAAGGCTGTCAGCAATAGTAAAAACAGCAAGGGACCTCCAGGGAATGGCGGATGCATGGGATCCTGATATGGTTCGAGCTTTGCAGTTCAAGAATACTATTGATGGTGCTTTGCAAACATACAAGACCCTGTTCACCACCATGAAGAAACAGTGCCAGCAAGTCGATCAAGACAGGCCAACTTCGGTGGAACCACCTGAATACACTGAACTACTTGCACTACTCCCTCCTGAAGCGCCTGATGAAGATGTATCTTATGAAGAGCTTTAAATGCTCTACTTTTTCTGTGCAGTACACTACAAATCATTGTAGTCGTTTTCATCGTACTGCACAGTCAATTATCTTCACTGAAGTGTCATTTCATACTGGTAAGTAACTGGTAAGACTTAATAAGATGCAGTATATGGATTCTGCAAGTAATTGATTAGGCTACATTGTGTACTCACTGCTGTTGAGATATTTAGGATGATTAAAGAGTTTGTTGAGAAGGTTTTTTTATTGTTTGACTGTAATACGAAAATTGTTTCTTTTTGAGGCCCTGTCGTATTCACAACTGGGCTCGGATACACACTATAGAACAGGGTTCACTAAATCCGGACCTCGGTGCCACTTTTCCTGTCGTGTTTTCCATGTCTCCCTCCTCCAACACACCTGAATCAAATGATTATGTCATCAGCAACCTCTCCAGAAGCCTGATAATGATCCTGATTATTTTGATTCAGGTGTGTTGGAGGAGGGAGACATGGAAAACACGACAGGAAAAGTGGCACTGAGTTCCGGATTTAGTGAACCCTGCTATAGACCCTACTCACATGACGTCACAACCACGCCTCCGCGCCATATTGTCCGTCAACTCGTCGTGTTGACGCATTACCGCTACGTAAATTCTTCCTATTATGGCGTGTTTTTCTGCTCGTTAACATTAATAATCAAAATGGTGAAGGCGTGTGTGGCGGTTGGTTGCAATAACAGAGAAGATAGACGGAGAGACTTGAAGTTCTACCCTATTCTGAGAGACCCGGAGAGGAGAGCGAGATGGACTGCTGCAATTGGACGAGAAAACTGGGCTCCAAACGATTACCACGGATTATGTAGTAGTCATTTTATATCTGGTAAAATGAATTTAATATATATTTAGAGGGTTTTGGGCTGACAACCACAATTAAGATCATTGCGAGGCTAATCGCCGACAACATACAGTTTCAAATTCAAGATGCTTATTTCTTCCGCCATCATTACATTTTGAATAATATTTAGCTGGTACCAAGTGAAAGAAGCTGGCCTCGTCTACGGATCATCAGTTAAACAGGTGTGTCCAAACCTTTTGCAAAGGGGGCCAGGTTTGGTGTGGTAAAAATGCGGGGGGCTACCTTGGCTGATTTACATAGAACAATATATTTAAACAAATTTTAGCAAGCCCTTCTGTTTGTCACATTTGCTTTATTATTTTTTTTAAATTCATAATTTCAACAGTCTCGTCTTTGTGGCGTTCTCTTTCGACTCTCGGGCTCTTGCGAAATACTGCTGCTGTGAAATTAAACAAGCTTCAAGTTGCTATAATTTCTCGCTGCGTATCTTCCCTGTAATGTTGTCGTACATGTCAGCGTGTCTTGTTCGGTAATATCATTACATCGAACTCTTTGAAAACAGCGACTTGTGTCTTTGCAAATGAGGCAGACACAGTTGTTGCGTGTTTTATTGAAGAAATAGTCCAATATCCACCTATCTTTGAAGCGTCGGATTTTTTTTTCATTGATTGTCGCCATTTTAGAAAATTGGAAGGGTCACACGGGGTAATGTTGCTTAGAGTGCTGCTCTTAAAGTTTTTCAAACTTTCGTGATTTTGTGTGGACAAGATAGTTGTAGATATCAGGGTAGCAGATGTCAGGCAGAGAGGGCGAAGGCAGCGGGTCGAAAAATATCGATTTAGGCATCAAATATGGATCTGGCGAATGAATAGACTGAAGCTTTTCCACATAATGCCTTTTATGCAACGCATCCAATGAGTTTACAGCGTCTGAAAGCACCGGGGCTTCCATGAATTGCACGACAAATTGAAACCATTGAGAATACGGATAAACAATGACGGACAATATGGCGGCCGGATACAGCGACACGTCATTCTGTGACGTTGGTGAGTAGGGTCTATAGAAGCATTTTTTAAACCCACCAAAATAAACTCAGATGTTTAATCAAACATTTATCTACCAATTTCCAGCAGTCTAAATATATACCCAAACTCATTGCTAGATCCGGAAAAATAATGACCCGAAATAACTAAGGAGTTTATCAGAGGCAAAGATGGAGGGTTTTAGACTGGCAACGTAAATATCTGGAATTAAACCCTTTTGAGGATTTTTTCTAGATCGGGATTCAAAGGAGTAAATAACCCGCTGTGGTGAAACCATGAGGAAAGCGTTGCAAAAGAAGAGTTTTATAAATGGCTCACAGGCTTGTTAGCAAAAAATTTCTAATCCTTTTTTACTTTCATGTATTTAAGTCTGAAATTATGATGTGTTTAGTCAGATGTGTATCCAGTCCAGTTGTAAATACCTTGAAATAAAGGTTAAACTGTTTTGATCCATCATTGCTTATTCATCTTGTTTGTTTTTAATCTACAGCAAATATAAAGAAATTGGCCCGGGCCATTACTTTCCGAGGGGAGTGTATACTGTATATAGTCTGGGTTGATTATACAAAAAACACCCAAGAAGACAGTGAATTGTACAAAAATTAACAAACCACAAACGGCCGTAACCTGATTCCGTGAAGGTAATAAGGTCCACCTGCTCACTTATTGAAGCATGACTACCAGAACTGCTGTGTTGTGCTGAGAAAATGTGCACAGGCTAACGTACCTTCCTTTTCTTCCAGGTATGAGTGTGATCAGTGCTCGTATCGCTGTCATCGCATGGACCAGCTCAACAGCCACAAACTAAGACATCAATCCAAATCCCTTATGTGTGAAATCTGTGCCTATGCATGCAAGCGCAAATGTGAGCTTCGCAATCACATGTTGGCCAAGCATTCTGTTGAAGGAAATTCAGCATCCGTGCATAAGTGCAAATACTGTGAATACACAACATGTTTTAAGCAAGCCCTTCAAAACCACGAGAACTGTAAACACACAAGACTGAAACAGTACTACTGCGCTCTTTGTCCCTATTTCTCGTTCAGTAGCATTAGCCTCTTCCTGCACAAAAAGAAAACGCACGGCTATGTGCCTGGTGACAAGGCTTGGCTGGAGAATTATGCCGCAAAAGACAGGGAGAGAAACTCAAAGACCGTACTACGGGACTCCGTGATGAGTTATGAGGGTTCTGGAATGACCACTGAAGTATGCATTCCAATGGAACAGTCCAATCCTGATGCTCCAGTAGCTGAGATTGCAGGTGAAGCTCATTCCCAAGCTGGGCCGTCACTGGATGCTGATAGTTTAATGATTAAGGAGGGGACCAGTGAAGGAATATCACATAGTCCTCAACCTGGAGCCAGCCCAGAATATTGCACTCTTGTTTTAACAACATTGACCCCTGACTGTGAAACTATTTTTTTGCCAAACGAAGACTCAACTTCTGACATTATGCCGAGTAACACCGATTCAGCTAATGAAAAAGAAGCCATCTTTTTGTCAACAATCTCGTCAAAAGAAGATGAGGTAACCACTGTTCGTGATGGAGAAAATAGTTTGTGTGGCTCTGACACTGCAATTCCAGATACTCCACCTGAGAAGAATCGCAATATAAATCCTACAAAAATACAAGCTGAAGCTCTTGTTTTGGATGGCAGGATCCAATTGCTTGCAGTCCCATCTCAAGATGTTTATCGTTGTGATCAGTGCTCTTATGTCACTAAGAAAGAGAAGACTCTTCAGCGTCACCGTCGGGCTTTGTGTCACGGTAGGCAACAGCGTCTCAAATGCCAGGCCTGTGGTACCCAGTTCAAACAGAGACGGGGATTTGATGACCACCTTGCAAACAAGTGCCCAAAAACATTTATTGGGAAGGCAGCCAAACAGATAGAAGACAACTCTATTGCAAGTCAGGAAACTTGTGAAAAAGTTGCGAAAGTTCCCTCACAACCAACGGGAATTTCAGCCGAGGTAAATCATCTTGATGGCCGGATTGATAGTGCCTCAACAGCCAGTGAGCTAGAGAGTAATCAAAATCGAGATGGAGACAAATCGTCGTCCAGAAACTTAACAAATACCGGGAAATTCAAGTGCAACTTTTGTAGTTTTTCATCAGTGAAGCTCGCAACAGTTGATAGACACATTTTCAGTTGCCAAAAACGAGAAAAAAACGCTCAAAAAGTTGGTGGAAAACAAAAAGTTGAGAAAGGATATGTGTCTGAGAGCAGACCGGGAATCGCTTTACCCCTCCAGGAGAAGACCGATGTAATCCAGAGCCCTACTTGTGCATCGAAGCCAACGCACTTAGACCAAAAATCTGTCGCGCAAGATGGACGCAAAGCACAAAACCAAAATGGCTCTATTTCTCCTCACACATGCCGCTACTGTTCTTTCACTACCTCCAGGCGTTACCGTTTGGAAGAGCACGAGTCCCTTCACACAGGAAGTGGACGTCATGCCTGCGACATCTGTGACAAGACCTTCGGAGCGGCGACCAAGCTTCGCCAGCACAAGGTGCGCATACATCATGGAAAACCGGCTCTGCCATGCGGCTTTTGCGACTACTGCGGCTACACGGCAGATGACGTGAGGCGACACACTCGCAGGTGCCACACGGGGGACTCTCATCACAACTGCACAGATTGCGAAGCTTGCTTCAGTTCGAAAGCGGCTCTGAGAAACCACCACAAACGAGCACATCAGCTGCGACCTCGTTTTGCCTGCGAGCAATGCAACTATGTTTGCAACAGTGAGACCATACTGAGGAAACACCAACAGAGCGAGCACCGTGAAACTTTCAAGGTCAAAGTAGATCGGAGAATCCACCTCACCCATGAGTGTCAGCTCTGCTCCTTCACTGGAAAAAGCAAGCAGCTCCTCTCACAGCACCTCCTTGACGAACACGAGGAGTCCTCTCTGGATAAACCGTTACAATGCGGAAGCTGCACATTTACTTGTCGGCACGCACTAGTGTTGGAACAGCACCTGCGCTCGCATGGAGGCAAACGTGTGTACAAGTGCACAGATTGCAAGTACTCGACAGGCAACAAGCAAAAGATCACCTGGCATGTTCGCATTCACACGGGGGAGAAGCCATACCGGTGTGAGCACTGTAGCTACACCTGTGTCGATCCCTCAAGGCTGAAGGTAAGCTCAAAGTTAATCCAGGCATGAAAATCACTCACCTTTCAGCGAAATTCGCCGTTTTGAAGTCAAAAGGGGTGACCTACGTGAATTGTGTAGATCCAAGGAGAACATTTTTAAGGGGGTGGGGGGGTCGTAATTCCATCAAACTAACTAACGACATGTTTTATTGAAGTTGCTAAGCCTGTCGCGATATGCAATGAGTCCATTTATCGCAAGGGCAATAAAAATGAGGGCGATCATTTTCACGGCTGCGTTTTATCACCGCGTGCGTGCATGCATACATTTGTGCGTGCGTGTAGAGAACATATGAGACTCAAGTTCATTTTACAGATGTTTATTGGTGATCAACATGCCGTAAAATTACAGTTCAGACATACAAAATAAGGAAACATGTATATTAAACACTGTAAACGTTAGCATTGCTACATTTAGACTTATGGGGGGGGGGGGGGGGGGGGACACAACCTAGTTTAGCCTGCTATAAAACATTGGCGGTCTTGTCCAAAACGCAAACTTCCGTTTAAAAGGTGACACTTCAAACATTAAAAGTTGCTGGTTAACAGCATTTGCAAACGAAAAAATGAAAAGAAAAATCGGAGTGACTCCAAAAGCAATGACGATAAGTGCTTTTTTGCGGAGTGTGAAGCTGTTAGCAGTTTAGCGAATGTACTTCCAGTGAACATATCAAAATAAAAGCACGCCACGTTCATATAAATAACAATTTCTGGAGTTAATCCCCTATACTTCAGAATTGATACTATAATATGTACAGTGCCCTCCATAATTATTGGCACCCCTGGTTAAGATGTGTTTTTTAGCTTCTTATAATTTTTTTTTTTTTAAATTAAAATAATATGGGACCTTAATGGAAAAAAAAGAGAAAAATCCAACCTTCACTACAAGTGCATTTATTCAGTGGGGAAAAAATCCCACATAAAGAAATAATTATTTGACATCAAATAATGTGTGTCACAATTATTAGCACCCCTGGTGTTAATACTTTGTCCCACACGGTCCCAATCTTCAACTGGGACCGTGTGCTTTGGTCAGATGAGACCAAGATTGAGCTTTTTGGAACCAAACACTCTAAGTGGGTCTGGCGTGCCACGAAAGATGCGCATGCTGAAAAGCACCTCATACCCACTGTGAAGTATGGGGGTGGGTCCGTGATGCTGTGGGGCTGTTTCACTTCCAAAGGTCCTGGGAACCTTGTTAGGGTGCATGGCATCATGAATGCTTTGAAATACCAGAACATTTTAAATCAAAATCTGTTACCCTCTGCCCGAAAGCTGAAGACGGGTCGTCACTTGGTCTTTCAGCAAGACAATGACCCTAAACATATGGCCAAATCTGCACAGAAATGGTTCACCAGACACAAAATCAAGCTCCTCCCATGGCCATCTCAGTCCCCAGAGCTTGTTTTGTTGGCAAAAGGGGGTTGTACAAAGTATTAACACCAGGGGTGCTAATAATTGTGGCACACATTATTTGATGTCAAATAATTATTTCTTTATGTGGGTTTTTTTCCCCACTGAATAAATGCACTTGTATTGAAGGTTGGATTTTTCTCTTTTTTTCCCCATTAAGGTCCCATATTATTTGAATTAAAAAATTAGAAGCTAAAAAACACATCTTAACCAGGGGTGCCAATAATTATGGAGGGCACTGTAAATAGTATAATACTACAGAATTCAGATTTTACACTAAGATTAGCTTTCAAATGACATCCTTTTTGAAAAATATGATTGGCAATGAATATTATAATTCTTATAATACTATTTTATATAGTAGTATACTATAATAATAATGCTAGATATTTTTTGTAATTGTTTTGAATAATGTTGGAAAGGCAAAGTCAGTGTTCTGAATATGTTTACATTGCATTCTTTTGCATTAGTAAATGCTATCAACATTTGACTTCATTGTTAATGTGTGAATAATTATTGTTATTTACATGTTTATTTATATTTTGATAAAGAATTTAAGGGTTTCTATGAATAAATAAGCGTCAACAAAAATTTCATTGCTAATTTAGTAAAAAGTCGACTAATCGTAAAAATAGTCGGCTGGCTAATCAGGAGAAAATTAGTGTTTTGGGACAGCCCTACCGGAACATATTTCCTCCACACTCTTCCCACCTATTTAACCACTGACCCATTTTCATGCCTGTTAATCAAATTCAATTATTTAAAAAAAAAAACCTGTCCATTTCTACAACTGCACTGCAAATATTCTCAGCTATGTTATCATGTTTTGTCATTTTCAAGCTTCATATGAGGGTTCACCAAGATGAGAAAAAGTACCTTTGTCCTGAATGTGGCTACAAATGCAAGTGGGCCACTCAACTGAAGTACCACATGACCAAGCATACTGGTGAGACCCAAGCGGATAAAGTTCTATCATTTTTAAATAAAAGCACAAATACACAATCTGAGATAACTAAGGGTGTACCGGTACATGTAATAGTATTGAACCGTTTCGGTACGTAGTAGTCGGTTCGGAACGGACGTGTACCGAACGAATTTCTGAGGTAATATAACCCTTACTTTTCGAGGCTGTGAGTCGATCGGGTTACAGTTTCTCTGTGTAGATTATATTTACTCCGTCTTCTCTACTATAATGAGGACCAACACGGTAGGACAGTCCAGAAACGTCAACGGCGCGACAACGTGGCCGCCGCGAGAACGCAGTGAATCGCGGGTGTTTGGAGTCAAATCAGCCAATGCACACCAGTCGCAGTGCGGCCGCGTGTTAGATGCGTCCTAGAAGCGGCTCAACGCGAAGCACGCGAGAAGAACGGCAGAGTTTATTATTTGACGCGAGACGCGGCCCTCCTGCGTCAATACTACTACCGGATCGGGCCGGAAATCACCTGTGTAATAATACGGTGGATCCGGTCGATTTTCAAACTAATATGCAATCGTAACCTACTTTTTGAGTCCATCAGATCTCTTGAGTGGTAGATCAGAGTGGTAGGGAGGGTTTACTGCTGTCCTCTCTGCTATAATAATAACCAACACGGCCCCGTTTTCACTAGAAAACCCTCCTACCACAACAAAACAAGTAGGAACTAATATTCACATAGGAACTAAAGTTATACAACATAAAATATACAATATAAATGAATACTACATCACATTTATAAAATATAAACACGTAATAAAATAAATAATAGCCCATTTAAATAAAATAAAATAAGCTAAAACACCTGTAATTAAATAATAAGAATAATACACACATCCTGCTTACACAATTAAATTTATTAATTTCTGTGTGGCGCTTTAACTTGAGAAAATCCACCAATAAAGCATTTGAAAACTGTTCATAAGAAAAAAAAGTTTGAGGCATTTCATTTGTAAAATACATGTTAAAAGCTTTGTCATTGGGATTGCTTTTCTCTTTAGCACAGGACTTTTTTCTTCTTTCTTTCAGAAAGAAAGCTGACCAATACGTGGGGTCTGAAAGGCAGATTGTTGTTGGATTATCTTTAAATACCCGCTACTTTTTGAGCAGAATTCTAGCTTTGTATAGGCTAATGTTCCTATTAGGGCAGTCAAACGATTACAATTTTTAATCGAGTTAATCACAGCTTAAAAATTAATTAATCGCAATTCAAACCATCTCTAAAATATGCCATATTTTTCTGTAAATTATTGTTGGAATGGAAAGATAAGACACAAGACGGATATATACATTCAACATACTGTACATAAGTACTGTGTTTGTTTATTATAATAAATCAACAAGATGGCATTAACATTAACATTCTGTTAAAGCGATCCATGGGTAGAAAGACTTGTAGTTCTTAAAAGATAAATGTTAGTACAAGTTATAGAAATTTTATATTAAAACCCCTCTTAATGTTTTCGTTTTAATAAAATTTGTAAAATTTTCAATCAAAAAATAAACTAGTAGGTCGCCATTGTTGATGTCAATAATTACACAATTCTCAGGGTCATAAAATCAATCGCACCCAAGCGCCAGCAGAGGGCGACAAAACTCCAAAAACCACAAATAACAATCTGTTTACACAATCTGTTTGAGCGGGGCAAGTGCGTTAATTGCGTCAAATATTTTAGTGCAATTGATTTTAAAAATTAATTACCGCCCGTTAACGCGATAATTTTGACAGCCCTAGTTCCTATTGTTGAAAGCACACAAGTGTGTAATAAACAACTAGCACATTTATATTTTGCATTTTGTTTTCTTACTGTACCGAAAATGAACTGAACTGTGAGCTCAAAACCGAGGTACGTGCTGAACTAAGATTTTTGTGTACCGTTACACCCCTTGAGATAACCAATAAAATCCAATTGCCCCATATCGTTTGGGTGTAGGAGAGAAGCCGTTTACCTGCGACCAGTGTGAATACCGTACTAACCGAGCGGATGCTCTCCGTGCCCACCAGACCACACAGCACTGCGATGTACGCGCCTTCGTCTGTGAGAAATGTGGCAAAGCATTCAAGACCAACTTTATTTTGAAGACCCACCAGCGGCAGCATGGCGACCAGAGTTCGTACGCATGCGGCGTGTGCCACAAGGCCTTTCGCTGGCCTGCTGGCCTCAGGCACCACTTCCTGACCCACACAGAGCAGCTGCCATTTCGCTGTTGCCATTGTTCATATAGAGCAAAGCAGAGGTTTCAGGTGGTCAAACATTTGCAGAGGCACCACCCGGGGACCTCGGTGGAGCAAGGGGTAGAGAGGGACTCGGACATCGGTGGCCTCACCCTGAAGACTGCTATGCAGGGAACACTGAATGATATAGTCTGAGAAGAGACGTGAAAATAATACAGAGGAGCGAAGAAACTGTGAGTTGAAGAATGTTGCTAATGTTACAAATGTTAATATATTATAGATCGCTTCTTTGACATGTCTCACTAGTAATGTAGATTTTATAGTACATTTTTTACTGTTAATAAATAAGCCACACATTGTCTTAAAATTGTATTGACATTTATTTTAGATGCATAGAATAACATTTGCATAATATCCGAATTGTACACAACAAGCCCTGTGTACACTGAGGAAGTGAATAAAACCAACTCATGCAAGCTCGCATGGTAGAGGTTTGAAAGGCAAGATATTAACATGAATGTCAAGGTATGAATCAGAAGGATGCATATCACGTTTTTGTTTCCTTTACCTATAATCAAACAAGGCCAGTACTGATTGTCCGTAAATAATTGTAGTATTGCACAGATTCTCGGCTTCTCGCAACTAGTATAATGTAACAAAATAGAACCATAATCCAGTTTCCAAATGTTCACTAAGATGTCAAATCCTTTCGGCAGTATTTGTGGAAAATGTCTTTCATGTCCCAAAATCATGGGGGGGAGAATAATACACTAGTGTGTACTATACATAAGAAAATAAAATGTATTGAAAAAAGTTAATTATTATCTATTAATCATGACCTGGTAAATGCACTATAGAATTTTAATAGTTAGTAATGGATAATCGTGTTATACAAACAATGTATAATAGATTTTTTTGTTGTTGTTGTTTACTTTCTGATAATTAGACAAGCCCCGGTTTCTAATTTTCCCCACTAAAATCCTATTCAAACAGGAGAGTTAAGTTGTTCATGTAAGTTTAGAGATACTGATATTGACAAAAAGTGATGCAGGAGGGATGGTGGTCCCATCTTTTGAAAGTAGATGAATGTGCCGATATCCTGCAACAAAAAATAAATTTTCTGGTTAATTGTCTCCCTGAGAATTAGTATTTTCTTTTTTTTTTTTGTTTGTTTAAATGAAAAGTATCACTTCACCTGATTGGATGCACGTAAAAGGTATCGTATATTGTCCAATGAAATCATTTCTGGATGTCTTGTCGTAATCTTCCACCACAAAGCGAATCATGGCCAGATCGGGAGTGTGAATGACAAAATTCAAAGTCTGATTCCACACAGGGTTAAATCCTGCAGGAAGAGAGATCACAGTTCTTCTACTATAGCTTCAATGTAATTTAAACCATCCATTCACCTTCTCGTACCATTATTGTTTATGTGACTAGTCTCCTCCTTAGCCTGGTCCTGCTGTACTCCATATACTTCAGCCCTGACCAGGGGGTCTACAATGGAACCCTCTTTCTGGTTCACCTTTGGAAGCTGCTGCCCACTTATCACCTAAATGAAAAACATGTAAGTCCATAAAAGCTCAAATCAGCTAAAGAAAAGTTCTCTGTTGACCTGAATTGATAAACGCAGAGGATTGTAGCCCGGCTGCTCTTCAGGTTTCTCCGGATTAAATGTTGTGCGGTTGTCCCTCATGAAATTCGGTTTCAGCACGTAACCGCAGCGACCATTCTGTCCAAAGAGCCCGTCGTTCAGGTCCATCTCCAGACCTGCCGTCTGGAAGTTTAAAGCCACTTGGGGCAAAGAGTAAAACATGGCTTCAGTCAAAAGTTCACTGTCTGGATTGTAGGAACACATTTGGCATCAAAGCTCTCCTCCTTACCAATTTGGCATCCCACATTCCACAATTCTGTAGGGTTATAGTTTGAGGAGTCAGTCCTGAGGCCACTAGGGTAAATCCTGCTTAGCTGTTTTACATTATGCTGTACAAAGTCTGCTCCTGTAGAAGAATATGACAAGTGTAGTGCATCTATAAAAAATGAATGAACTAAAAATTCATTTGTTGTTCATTCAATACTGTTACCTGCTTCCTTAGCGAGCCTTTTAGCCTTCGACTCTGAAAACGAGGACATCTCGTTACATTTGCTCTGTAAAGGGTTGCCTTTAAAACCACGGAAGTGTACGCTCCTGCAGTAAACCACCAGATCAGATAGCTCCTGGGAGAGTTTGGACTTGGGTTTCTGAGCCCAGAGGGGAAAAAAGTAGGGCAGTGAGCCAACTTTTTAGTCAAAAACAACGAAAAAATCTTCACAACAGCCTAATCTGACAAACGAACTGGATGAAATAATGCAAGTGGAAGCCGATATTTTGGACACAACTTTACCTTATCTTGGCGGTTCAAAGCCTCAGCATGAAGCTCTTTATCTCCAGCTTCACCATTGACCAGATCCTCCTCATCGCTAAAATCGTCTGTGAGTGTTCCGTCCTGGGAGCCCTCTGCACTGCTTATTTTCTTTGCTTTCAATAACACCTTTCGCTTCAGGTCCTTCACAGGTCAATAAGACACTATCATTAGTGCAGGACTTTGAAATGTGTATACATCTGAGCACTCTAGAGGACCACTTGTGTTTTTGCACTTTACGGTCTCCTGCTGATGTTAAAATACATTGATGTTTGCTAAGTGCTAATGGACAGTCGTCTCAAAACAGTCTTATGAGCACTACAACCAATGGAAAATTTTGCTATTTCTCTCTTCTGGTTTGATAAGACCATAGACTTCATAACTATTGACGGCGTGCGGGGCTGATTAATAGGGGGTCTGCATTGTTGGCGTGGTTGTCAAAGCTGACCGAGTGGAATCGCAGACAAAGCTTTTTCCGTTGAAAATTATTTTGAATAAATGCTTAAATCCCCCAATTCTTTATAGATAATCAGTGTTGTCAGTAACTGTAATCTGATTACTTTCTTCAGTAGAGTAATCGCGTTTTTCCAAGACAGTAATCCGATTAAAGTTAGTTTCCCTAGTGCCTGTGCGTTACTATTTTGTTTTTGCCTCATAATGTTTGTAGAATGAAGAATACTCTAGTCATGTACGAAGAGCACGGGGGGGGGGGGGGGGGGTCACGTGTATTACGATGCTGTTTGAGGCTGTCTGCCACGGCGGTCAACAACATACTGTAGCATTCTGACGATGCAGCTAGGCTAACAGTGAAAGGCAGGATATATGCCGCAAATGGATGCATTTGCTCACTGGAAATACAGCCATTACTACACATTTCTGTCCAGTAAAGATGACAAAAATATCTCCGTGCGTTGCAAACTTTACGCTGGCTGAAAAAGACTGTCGGCCGCTAAAAACTCTCCACCCAATTCAACAAGGAAGCACTTGGAATTACAGGACAACGCGACAAAACTCGAAAAAGCCGGGAGGTAACAAGACAGCCAGCACTTCTACAGTTTGTAACCAGCGTTTATGCCTATTTTATTGTCAGCGTTTGTCACTATAGGCGGAGTTTTACTTTTGTGGGTCTGGGGGCAAAGCATGTTGATGACTGAAACAAAAGTCAAAGTTTGGATACACTCAGGGCCGGCCCAGGCCATTTGGGAGCCCTGAGCAAAAAAATGCAAAGGGGCCCTTATTTTTGGCCCACCATTTCGTCACAGTGTACTGTGAAACCCATACATGCAATCCAACCCATACGTCCATATTTTGTGTATTAATCAGATTTTGTTGCACTGCATACTTCAAACTTCTCACCCCAAATGATTGTCAGTACTTACAGTAGATAGCGCCAAACCTTTTTTTAAAAGAGGAAAGAAAGAAGTTAAGGGAGAACTTTTATTTTTTTAAGCTTGTAATCAAGTATCAAAACGCACAAAAGTCAAATAAAGCAAACTGCAGTAAACAAAATAGAATATAAATTAAACCATTGCAAATTGGGGGGCCCCTAGTGGTCAGGGGCCCTAAGCAGCTGCATAGTCTGCGTAAAGGCTGGGCCAGCCCTGGACACACCTAAACATTTTTTACGTTTTATATATTTTCCCTACTATTGTAAATCCTCTCTGAATACATCAAAACTATGAACGAAGATGTGGAATGGCAAAAAAGTGAAAAAACTGAAAACAGGTTTTATATTCTACATTGTTCAAAGTGTCCACCTTTGAGGTGTCACCAAACGTTTGGCCAATACTGTATATATACATATATATAAAACTGTTCAAGCTCAGTTGTTGTTGGTTGCGTTTGAAAGCTTAGGTTTACAGAAATTCTAAATACCCATCTTGCCTCCACAGGTGTAGTTTTGGCTTAGCAAAGCAAAAGCTAGTGTCTTAGGTGCTAGTCACATGATCTGCTCGAAAAATGATTTTGACCCATTATGAAATACGTTGTAGGATTCTTGTTCATTTCGATACTTTTTGTTGTTTGTTTTATTGCTTTACAACTTTTATAGACAATATTTTAACAGCTAGGTCTTTATTTTAAAGGGGAAGTTCAGAATTTTTGACATTAGGCTTTATCTTGGAGTTAGCGGGGGTTTATTTAGTTGTTGGAGTTGATTTGAACAAATTCCGTGCAGTTTGTCAGTTATTTGTTAGTTTCAGGGCTCCGGGGTGGCTAAGCTAGCGCGAGTCAATGGTGGTTGAAATCAACTCCATCGACTAATTAAACCCCCGCTAACTCAAAGATTAAGCCTTATGTGATAAATTCAATTACATGCGATGACAATTTTTGTTATTTTTATGTTGAGGCAGCAAAAGGAGAAAAATTGGTAAAAAGTAACTGATAAGTTACTTTTAAAGTAACTTAGTTATTTTGATGATAATCGGTAAAGTAACTAGATTACTTTTTTGAGGTGTAATCAGTAATTAAATTACTTTTTTAAGTAATCTGTGACAACACTGTAGATAATCACGTAAAACAGTCTCAATTCTTTGTTAAAAGAGCAAAAAAAAACTGGTAGTTAGCATTTATTTTATGTAAATATGTTGAAGAATGATGCTAGTCTGTTAGTCAATGTGGCGGCCGCCATTTGTAAACAGAGCTTTTCCTGGGTAAAAATTCTTGTCAATAAATGCTTAAATTCCTGAATTCTTTATAGATATGAATGTAAAACAGTCACAATTCTTTGTTAAAAGAGCAAAAAACCGGGCAGTTACGCATTTATTTTACGTAACAATGTCGAAGTACAACGGTAGTCTGTTGGTAGATGCGGCATGCGGCAGCCTCCATTTGTAAACGGAGCTTTTTCTGTTGAAAATTCTTGAGAAGGAAATGCTTAAATCCCCAAATTCTTTATAGATATGAACGTAAAACAGTCTCGATTATTTGTTAACCCTTAAACACCTAAGCCTATTTTGGCTGAATTTGCGTGCATTTGATGTTGCCTTTATATTTCAAAGGAAAAAATGTTTACAATGGCCAAGTTGGGTCCCTTTTTTCAGGACACCTTGAACTTCATGTCTCAACGGTTGTTTTCTACACTGACCAATTATAATCCACATTTTGGACCCAAAAAGACCAAAAAAATCCCAAAATCTTTTTTCAAAATTTGTAATGTTGATGTCTCATTGACAACCAAACATGCTCGACCAACTGTTTTGAAGCTTGATAATATTTATTCAACTTGTTAGGATAAACATTCAATAGAAAAAAATAAGATTGAATAGTTTTATGTTTGACAATCCAACACAAACAGCAAGTATGGTCATAGGTGTTTTTGGCCTTTATACATACTGTGGTCAAAACAGGTTATATACTGTGCAAAATAGTGAGAGAAAAAATTATATCATCTAACACAGGGGTCCCCAAACTACGGCCCGCGGGCCGGACACGGCCCGCAGCCACATTTGGTCCGGCCCCCTGAACAAAACAAAAAAAAAAATTGTTAAAAAAAAAAAAAAAATTTTTTTTTTTTTTTTTTTTCAATAGAGTTATTTATGTCCTGGCTTTTTTCTGTGAAGAACTGAGCAATGGTTATTTGGTTATTATCTATTTAATTAATACAGTATTATTATATTATATTATATTACATGATATTATATTATATTATATTATATTCAGGGGTGCACATAAGTGGTCCGCACATGCGTACTGGACGTAGACAAACGCGCTGGCCCTCAACGGCTTCCATACGCTTTTGCGTACCGATGGCTGACCACTCTATTTGCGGCGGACACGAGAAAATAACTTCTCAAAATGTCGATGAGGCAGGCCACACTGAGTAATTACTTCCGTGTTCCCCCACCCCCGTCAAAAGACAGACAGACGACAGAGACGTCACCGGAGCTACCGAAAAAAAGGACTTTTGCTGAAAAGTGGCTACAGGAGGTACCATGGCTAGAAGCGAATGATGCTCGCACGGAAATGCGGTACAAAATGTGCCGTGAGAATCCCAATGTCGCCGATTAGAGCAACGCATTTTATGTAGGGTCAAAGAATTTCAGCCATCCAAACTTTGAAAAGCACGAAAAAAACAGAGAGCATGTGGCAATTAAGCAAACTATCGATGTCAAACAGGACCCCACTCGCCCTATGGACATGTGGCGGCGGAATAAAGGTAATGAACAGCGACATGCACTGACAAACGTGTTTTTGCTCGCATTTTACAAAGCTAAACATACACGTTCAATGAGGTCTTATGAGGAGGACATCCCACTTTTAAAAAGGCTTGGAGTTAATGTGGGAGCCGCATAATGCCCTTTATTTTGAATTGGTGCTTTTATGTTTATTTCTTTACATTTCACTTCAAAGTAATGGCAATTTTGTTGTGCCAGTTGATGTTAATCAAGCATTAACTGTTAATATAATTAATCAAAGTTAATTGGCTCTAAGTAAAGCTTGTCATAAATTTATCGCATCAGGTGGGTCGGCTCTCAAGCTCAATGAGGACCAAGTCACATCTCCAGGTCCTCCTCTGAGAACCTGGGCAAAAAAATTATGTGCACCCCTGATTATATGATATGATATGATATGATATGATATTATATTAAGGGCTGTCAAAGTTATCGCGTTAACGGGCGGTAATTAATTTTTTTTCATTAATCACGTTAAAATATTTGACGCAATTAACGCATATGCCCCGCTCAAACAGATTAAAATGACAGCAGTGTCATGTCCACTTGTTACTTGTGTTTTTTGTCTCCCTCTGCTGGCGCTTGGGTGCGACTGATTTTATGCACCATGAGCATTGTGTAATTCTTGACATCAACAATGGTGAGCTACTAGTTAATTTTTTTGATTGAAAATTTTACCAATTTTATTAAAACGAAAACATTAAGAGGGGTTTTAACATAAAATTTCTATAATTTGTACTAAAATCTATCTTTTAAGAACTACAAGTCTTTCTATCCAGGGATTGCTTTGACAGAATATTAATGTTAATGCCATCTTGTTGATTTATTGTTATAATAAACAAATACAGTACTTATGTACAGTATGTTGAATGTATATATCCGTCTTGTGTCTTATCTTTCCATTCCAACAATAATTTACAGAAAAATAAGGCATATTTTAGAGATGTTTGAATTGCGATTAATTACGATTAATTTTTAAGCTGTGATTAACTCGCTTAAAAATTGTAATCGTTTGACAGCCCTAATTATATTATATTATATTATACTATATTATATTATATCATTTTTATTTTATTTACTTTGGTTTTGTGAAGAATCCAGAAAGGGTTATTTGATTGTGGCTTTCTGAAAAACAATACATTTTTACATTTAGGCACTCCTGCAATCGTCACACTTTTTCTGTTACAAACTGACCCCGGCCCCTCATCAGAGAAGAGAAGGGTTATGTGGCCCTCACAGGAAAAAGTTTGGGGACCCCTGATCTAACACAAAAAGGGTTTGGAGGATATCTCTTTGTGAAGTTAGGTGTTGTACCCATCACCTTATCAAAATTATATACTTCACGTACATGCAATCAAGCTTCTCGAACACACATCTACATAAAAATGGAAAAGATTATAGTGAAGAAAAAAAATATATAAAATCTAAAAAAAGTATTCAGTTCAATTAAAATTTTTCAGGGATGTGACCCAGTAAAGTTTTTTTTTTTTTTTTGCGCACTCAATAAAGCTGCTTCTTCAGGTCACGGAGCTGCGCCGACTCATCCCAAGAAAACAACGACAAATTCGGCTCATCTTCTTCCTTGAGTTAATGAAATAATGCATTAGCTTGCGCGAAATGTAGTTTTAGATTCATTCTGCACGTTTCAAAGTCGCTCGCTCAAACCAACCGGCCGTTGCTTGCTTCGCATGCCTCCCTTTCAATAGTTGGCGCCTCGCTCGGAAATTTATTAAAAATGATCACATTTGGTTCGTCCTTCTTGACATCACAACGGCTCTTGGAATATGTAGTCTTTTGTGCTGCTTTCGGTTTTGAAAAAGGACAAGAAATGATGGAAATATGGAGATGGATACATGGTCCATGCAGCGTTTTAACGCATATTTATGAGTGCAATAAAACTATAAAACTCAAATGACATTATCTCCTGTTTTTCTTGGCCGATTGACTTCAAATAAAAACTGGTGTGGACATCAACTTCCGCACTTTCAAACGAGACCAACCAGCGGCACGTGGGTGACGTAATTACAGCGTGACGAAGCTTCAAAGACGATATGCATAAACGCGTCGCTGCCGACACATTCGGTGTTAAAGGGTTAAAAGCGCAAAACTGGCAGTTACGCATTTATTTTACCTAAATATGTCAAAGTACAAGGCTAGTCTGTTAGTCAATGCGGCAGCCGCCATTTGTAAACGGAGCTTTTGCTGTTGAAAATACTTGTGAATAAATGCTTAAATCCCCAAATTCTTTATAGATATGAACATAAAACAGACTCGATTCTTTGTTAAAAGAGCAAAAAGCCAGGCAGCTACGCATCTATGTTATGTAAATATGTCGAAGAATGACGCAAATGCTGTAGCGGTTCCGGTTCTCCCATAGATTTTTTTTTTTTCACAACGTTTCAAAATGCATGCATAGTACGAAAAATATAATAATTGCCTGAATCCTCGAACAAATCACTCTTAAGACAATCTTTTCCTGTTTGTATGCAATACAGCTTTCGTACTTTTTAAATCCGGTGTGTTAAAATCCTGCATGTTTTTACTCGGCGACCGACTAGAATAACTGAAGCAAACTTCAGGGCGGCCCCCTCCTTAAAGGCGTTGCACGGTGAAGGTCGATTCTGACCCGTCAATAGTCATGAAGTCTATGATAAGACATTCGTAGGGACTTTTTTTTTTTTTTTTTCAGACACTTTGCACTGATTGACAACAATAATGACTGCGATTGTACTCACCATTGGTGAAGGGAGGCACTGAGTGGTGGTGTGTCCATCCAAAATGTTCTTGAGCAGTGTGTCACCCAAGATCTTGCTCAAATGTCGAGCCATAACCGTCTGCTGTTCCACACTGCAGTGATTTTCGAGGGATAAGATGACTGGGAAGTCGGACGTCTAATAAGAAAAAATAAAACTGCACTTCAAATACAGTTGTCTATTTTTTTGCCCCGACGGGTTGTATATGTGGTTAGTCCTTCCCACCGTGAATGCGTATTCCTTCAGTGTTGCAATAATGTCCTTGAAGAGGATCTTGGAGGTAAAAGTGTGGCCATGGTACACCACTGGCTCCCCATCGCTGCCATCCCAGCAGTCCACCTCCACGCAGCGACAGCCTCTCTTCAGAGCCCTGTGTTATTATATACATGAGAAGTTGTAGTTTGTATTGCTATTGAAACTCAAAATTGGGTGGATGTTCTGTTATTACTGTCCGCAAGAAAAAGTCCAAAGGACCCGTACATGAATGGATAGAAGTAGAGATGTCCCGATCGATCGCCATCCCGATCAATCGGGTCCGATCACGTCATTTTCAAAGTATCGGAATCGGCAAAAAAATATCGGCCATGCCTTTTTTTAGTATATTTATATTTTTTGATTAAATCGTTTTCTAAGTGTATTTAACGTTACAGACATAATATGTTACACTCATCCAGAGTCTTATGTTTAGGCTTAAGGTAGGGTTATCAAATTTATCCCGATATCAGCGTTAATTAATTTTTTTTAAATGTATCATGTTAAATATTTAACGCAATTAATGCATGCGTTGCACGACCCACTCACGCATTGTCGCGCTCAATCTGTAATGGCGCCGTTTTATTCATTTAGAGAGATAAAAGGCAGCGTAAAATGAGTAGAGTGAAATTTGGCAGCCTTTGGAGCCTTTTTTTAATTGGCTAAAGCTTTACAATCCTTCTCCCTACGATTAGAAATATCATGGGAAGCAATGTGGGGCAGCAAGGTGGCAATTGATCTTTTTCTTAACACCTTATGTTATTACCCAACACAGAGAAGATATATCAATTGGTAGCACTACGCACAGTCATGGTTCCACTTCCCATCATGCATTTGGGTTGAATGGCTGCAGTATCATTTACTGAAAGCTCAACAAATACACTAGATGACAATATTTAGTCACAATATACAAAGTCACAAGTCTTTCTATCCATGGATCCCTCACACAGAAAGAATGTTAATAATGTAAATGCCATCTTGAGGATTTATTGTCATAATAAACAAATACAGTTCTTATGTAGTGTATGTTGAATGTATATATTCGTCCCAGTTTTATTCATTTTTTTCTTAATGCATTGCCAAAATGTATATGATCGGGAAAAATTATTGGGAATGATTGGAATTGAATTGGGAGCAACAAAAAAAAACAATCGAATCGGGAAATATCGGGATCGGCAGATACTCAAACTAAAACAATGGGGAGCAAAAAAACATGATCGGAACAACCCTAGATAGAAGACAAGAACGGGATTCTATGAAGCAGATTATAGAATAAGGTCAACTATGGTGAGAAACTTGTGGGTCAAGGTACTATTTCATGTCTTGGGTGAATCATTGTGTGTGGTATGACCAGCAGGCCTCACTGGATGTAGGCCTCCAGGCTGCTCTGGCCTCGCAGCTGATCCTCCATCAGGTAGGTGTTGTGCGAGGAGGAGATGTAGTAGTGGCTAAGCGGCTGGCTCATGTCCTGGTAGAGACCAAGCTTGTCTGGCTTGAAAATGGAGCCCTCTGGCGAGCACAGGTACATCTGGAACCCATCTAATGACATGGTACCGTGCTTCTTGGCTGCACAAAGTGAGATCAGAATTCAGAAATTAACCATATCCAAAGAAGTAGTGCCAGGACACATCTTGGATGGCCAGGTATTTGGGCAAATTCAACTTCGACAAAGTCCTATTAGAGACATGTCTGTGGATATTCTTAGTCATCCAGATCATTTCATCATCGTTCATAACTTGACTGTTCTGGTTTTCTTAGAGGATGATTCGCCTCTCATTCGAGCAAGAAATGATAGAAATAAGCCACCATAGTGAACACATAATTTAAGTCTTCAGAATGCTACATCTGACAAACTCCAAACCATCTCACCGATAAAATTTTCTTGAGTTGTATGGCGTTTCACAGAGTGAGCCCCTCAACTTTGAAACCTCCATTTTATTTACATTTAATAGGAATTCCCTAGAATCTCGAATCAGAAATCTTCTTAAGAGACGTCTTTCTTTCTTGGCGCTTAAAGGTGCATTGCTGACCTGTTCCCGATGGGTCGTAACGCTCCATTAGTTCCTTGGCATGTCGGGCGCTGCTTTCTCCTTCCTGCTGTTCTACATTCAGGAAGTTCTCCAGCTCTTCCAGCATTAAAGTCTCTCCATCTCCAGAGTAGTCCTGGAACACTCTCCACACTTCATCCCTCTGGGTCAGCATCTTGTAGAAGAGGACAAACTGCTGGAGTTCCAGAGAACCACTCTGTGATTGGTCAGCCATCTTGAAACCAAACAGAAGAGGTTACTTTTGTTAACATGTTTGAGGACCAACAAATAATTTCTAAATTGTACCGTGAAGAGATAGAATGCGTGTTCCTCATTCATTTCCACATTCATCATCTTCAACAGCTTCCGCACTTCTTTGAAGTTCATCTTTCCGTCTTTGTTTTTGTCGGCCTTGTGGAACCAATCTTGGATCCACCTTGGAGGTAGCTCAGGGAAACTTGTATTAGCTGGCTGACAATCTGTCTTGTGTTTACCTTGCCTCTCGCGCAAAGTCAAACTGGCTATAGAAAATGGGACTGTATATGGCAAAATATTAAGGATACTGATCCAGTCTCTGCTTCTCGTCCATGGTTTGAGCCTTGTGAATGAGCTTGCGCAATCCTCTGATCCAGGCTCGAGCCTCCTCTGGGGACTCGGCTACAAGGTCCAGGTTGCCCTGGCGACCGTGAAACACCAAGGTGAAACAGAGGTCTGCCGAGAACTCATCTGTGATGCTCTGCAAGACCTCCGAATGGTGGCCCTCGCGGACGGCCTCCACCTCACTCACTGAGACTGAAAAGAGATCACAGAGTAGGGAGTAGTCATTGGCTGTTAGAAAACTGGCTCATTTGAGTAAATCTTTGAGTATGTCCATCAAATAACAAATGCTCGCATTCCCCTAAAATGCCTGCTTTAAACGGATTTCCTGCTTGATTTAGGGCATGAGCCCTTTAGAATTTTTCAAGTGTCTTCTCATGACATCTCCACCAAAATTTGTGTTGATCTGCATAACTGGTGATGTGGTGCTACTGACTGTGTTTGAGTCATCATGTTTGAGATGCCCGAAATACATAAAGTTTTACAGGCTGAAGGTATGTCAAGGCAACACTCAAGGTAGTTCTTGTTCTTCTTGTGGACTTTGAAGTCCTACTCGTCCGTCATTTTTATGAAATGATCAACTTGAAAATTGGTAGCTATGAAGCATGGGCCAGTATATATCGATCCTCAAGAGCCTTACCTTCGATTGTTTTTTTGTATGTGAGTGCTGTTTTTTTAATTGTTGACTTATTGGTGCCTGTGTTGCCTGTAAGTTATTAGTTAGATTATAGAGGGCATGTGTATACAGCACATAGACTTGTTGGTGCCTTTGTTGCCTGTAGATTACGAGTTAGCCACTAGGGGGCATGCAGAGAGATATTGGTGCCTGTTTTGTAGGGGTGTGAACCTCTTGTTTCCTCACGATAACGATCTCACGATACGGCGAGACAACGATTATCGATACATTGGTCAGGAGGGTGGCAGCAAATTAACCCCTCCCACTTAAAACGGCCCCTCCCACTTATATAGCCGTCAGTGGCAGGTAATATTCGGCCATTTCAGATCATTATCTGTTGATTTTCAGTAACCTCCTGTTGATTTTGAGGCATTTTATGGCTCACTTCCTGTTCTGTAACCCAAAATCAACAGGAAGTGACCTGAGAATGAATAGGCAGTGACTCAAACTGTCACACCTGTATGTACTGTGTTGCCTGTGGGTTATGAGTTAGGCACTAGATGAGATTTGAGCATGGTGCATCCCTAATGAATAGTTAGTATTTCGGAGCGTCGTTGAGAACTTACAAGTGGAGTGGCCTTTTCCCACCCATCCGGACTTGTACCATATCCTCAGACCGTCCTCCAGGAGTCGGAAATGCCTTTGCTTCTTCCATGTACGGGACTTGACCTTCCTCAAAGTGGACCCTGCCATCATTACACTGACGTCAGGGTCATCTTGAAGACCTGGGGAACCATACAGTGTCATAACTTGTGGTATCCTAAAATTGGAGCGATATTGATCATGCATATGTACTCACGTGAACCTTGAGTCTCCATTGTGTTAGGCCACACTCATGCCAATGGAAAAGTTGCTGCTAAAAAGAAACTGATGTTAGAGGATGTATTTCAGTTGTTTGAAGATATTGAAGCAATTCAGTGACTTAATGAACATGTGAAAGTTCTTATAAATATATGTGTAATGTATAACTGTACAATTTTTTATTTTTTTTCATATACTGTATGATACTTAACAATAAGCAGGGGTGAAAGTGGCAATAACATTTTGCCGGAACTCCCTGGCATGAAGGTGGCCACAGAGCCATATTTTTTTTGTTTGTTTGTTTTTCGGTCAAACTTCCTAAAACCACCGAAATGCAAAGAAAACTGCTTTTAGCAGAGATATATCGTATTGGCGTGAATATAAGACGGTGTTTTTTTGCATTGAAATAAGACTGAAAAAGAGGGGGTCGTCTTATATTCGTGGTCTAGACATTATACCCGTTCACGACGCTAGATGGCGCCAGATATCATTGAAGTGATGTTCTGTCATGACAGATCTCAGCTACTCTCAAATTTAACCAGTTTGCATTATTTTATTGCAATGTTTTTCCTTATTCAGATTTGTTTCAAGAATAGTTACAGTTAGACTTAACTTTAATGGTTAATGCAGTTATTGCAATTTTGTTATTTTATCACAATAGATTGGCTTCTGGTTTTTGAAATGTAAATAAACCATTCATTTACGAATGTGATTGCGTTTTAGTTTACATATTTAAATGTTCAGATATTAAGATTTGAATGAGGCAAAATAACATGCTTTTTCTCTCAAATATAGTGTTATAATCATTTATGTTGGATGTACTGTAATTATTTTCTGTATAAAAATTAATTTGGTGTTCAAAAAGTCTTTTTTCAAACTTGAGTCTTAAAAAAGAGGGGTTCGTCTTATAATCAAGGCCGTCTTATATTCGGGCCAATATGGTAATCCACAGGAAAAAAAAGGTTTTACACTTGCATTAGGCTATTGCATTACACTTACTAATAAGGTATAACACGAGAAACTGATTGTCATTCAAAATTGTATTTTTTTCAATAGTATGCAAAATAAGTAAACAAAAACGGCAATAACCGCAACCTCCATCTCCTAATATTCAGTCATATATAAATACAAAACCTAAATTTTAGCTACTTTAGAACATAACTTAAGAACATAGGATGTACATTAAAGTTGAAGACAGTGTAAATGTTGAGTTACATTAAATCATATATCATTATAACCATTATAATCAAAAAAGCATACATTAACAAAAAATAAGTACAAATGACTTCAAGAAACACAAGTAGTTTTTCCAGTTTTGATTGATTTTAGTGACGCCGGTGGACAAAAACGGTACGGTCTTGCCTTTAGGAAGACTGCGTTTCCCATGAGGACCAGCGCACACCCGCAAAAAGTCGTAAAATCATCAATCAATAAAAAAATCAATCTCCCGGTTGCCTGCAGATTGAATGAACATTTCTGTTTCCAGCGGCTGTGTGAAGGATGAAAAATAATAAGGTAATGATTCCAGTTCTGGCTAAACAACAGCATATTAAGACTGTTAGCAACCGTGTTCGGTAGGGGGGAGGGATTCATGCCAGCGAGTGAAAGCCGGGCCAGTGTTTATTCTGTATATCCTGGTAGCCTTCCTTTTTTTCCCTCCTCGGACAAAACTTTTTGTCTGTTTTGTTGCTCTGCCATCTTTACTGAATTCGCACCGACTTCCATCTTTATAATGAATGGGGAAAAGGGGAAGTGACTTATGCCATAAGGCAGTCAGCACATTTGTAGTTTTTTTTTTTGTTCCTGCCACCCTCCTCAAAGTTAGTGTCGGTGAAAGTGATACAGACCCCCCTCAAGATATAAAAGAGCTGTTATCTAACTAGTTATCAGTTGACATATTGTCACAAATGTTATGAAAATATTTTAAAAAGGTTGAAAAGTTGCCTATTGTTGCTTTAAATTAGGCATGTAAAAATAATTTATTATTGTATATTATTAGAAAAATATTTACATTTCAAAATAACGAAACATCGTTTTTTTTTAATTATAAGGAAGTAAAAAATTAGCCAACAGAAATGAACATAACTCCAAATGTGCACAGCAACATGGACGGTGTTCGGAAACTCCCCATCACAGCAAGTAAAATAATATAAGCTATTTGTTTGCTTGTTACGTCTCTGGTTTGTCCAATCCGTGCTGATCACATGACAGTCTGTCAGCCAATTGAACGGACTGCCAGGGAGTCCAGGGTGGTTTGCTGACGCGACTCATCAGATAGAGTGAAGACAAAGCCGGTGGACAAAACTCAGTGGAATAAATAAATAATAAATTTAAGTGGAAACTGATTAAGCTGCACAAACACTTTAGACATTTTTGTAAATCTGATGTTACTAGATTGGTTCCTGTCTGGAGATGCGCGTGTGGCAGCCAGGCAGGTTTTTTAACATGTGGTTTTGCCAGTTGCCGTCATATTTTCGGGATCAAAACACGGTTCCGGCCCCGAATCTTTGTTCCGGCCCACTTTCACCCCTGACCAGTGCTTAATTTGTAAATCATAAGGTGCCAGAACGCAAAGTACATATGGAAGCGCAGGGATGACGAGACGGGCACAGGCCCCGGAACATAAGCAGAAAATGGCGCTAAAAACAACACACAAATGCCCACTTGCCATGCTGTGGGACTTACAAGCCTCAATTTCGGATAATATCCATGGTATAAATGTTATGACAACAATTTACAATTTTTTACTCTGCACAGCACAGGCAATTGCCCACATAGCCACAGGTGGGACTTAAAGTAACATACAGTCTAACTTGTAAAACATTAAAAGAAATCAGAGATTACAATAAATAACACAAACCCATTCTTTTGCGAGTTTCATTCCCCCTGTCTTCTCTGGCCCCAAAGTTCCCACCGCCTTAAAAATTGTGCAGCCCAAACCCGAATTTCCCATAAGGGTACTGGGCTGTTGCTCCGCTGTTGGTGGCCCACCTGGCGAACCGCTGGCGCTGTAGCTGTCCCCCACTCCGGGTGGCGCTGGACCTGACCAGCTGCTGCCACGGTAGCAGCCTCCTGCCCCGGCTTGACTGGCTGTCCGTGAACCTGGCTAGCTGCTGCGGCGCTAGCTCCTGCTGCACCCGGTTAGCATGATCACTGCAGATGCCCTAATCGCCGGTTGTTGCTTTCCTGACTCATTTTGAACCATCTTCCTTTTTTTAAAAAAAAACCCAAAAATGACCGTAAATGCAACTGTCTTTTTGGCATGTTGAAATACCGTTTGATCCTGGCTGCTTTCTCTCCAGAAGCTGCAAATTTCAAAAGTTTTTTTTAGGGCTGTCAAATGATTAAAATTTTTAATCGAGTTAATCACAGCTTAAAAAATTAATTAATCGTAATTAATTGCAGTTCAAACCATCTCTAAAATATGCCATATTTTTCTGTAAATTATTGTTGGAACGGAAAGATAAGACACAAGATGGATTTATATATTCAATATACTGTACATAAGTACTGTATTTGTTTATTATAACAATAAATCCACAAATGGCATTATTAACATTTTTCTGTTAAAGTGATCCACGGATAGAAAGACTTGTAGTTCTTAAAAGATAAATGTTATAGTTACATGTTATTGTAATTTTATATTAAAACTAGGGCTGTCAAACGATTAAAATTTTGAATCGAGTTAATTACAGCTTAAAAATTAATTAATCGCAATTAATCACAATTCAAACCATCTATAAAATATGCCATATTTTTCTGTAAATTATTGTTGGAATGGAAAGATAAGACACAAGACGGATATATACATTCAACATACGGTACGTAAGGACTGTATTTGTTTATTATAACAATAAATCAACAAGATGGCATTAACATTAATAACATTCTGTTAAAGCGATCCATGGATAGAGGGACTTGTAGTTCTTAAAAGAAAATGTTAGAACGAATTATAGAAATTTTTATATTAAAACCCCCCTTAATGTTTTTGTTTTAATAAAATTTGTAAAATTTTCAATCCAAAAATAAACTAGTAGCCCGCCATTGTTGATGTCAAAAATTACTTACACAATACTCGTGGGTGCTGAAGCCTATAAAATCAGTCGCACCCAAGCGCCAGCAGAGGGCGGCAAAACTCCATAAAACACAACAAGTGAGCGTTTCACTGTACTGTCATTTAAATCTGTCTGAGCGGGGCATCTGCGTTAATTGCGTCAAATATTTTAACGTGATTAATTTAAAAAATTAATTAACGCCCGTTAACGCGATCATTTTGACAGCCCTAGTTTTTTATGTCAGGGGCGTGATTTGTTGGTCCAGATTTTCAGTGCATCGAAAATCTCCGACTCTTTCAAATGATGTAAATTTTTATCAACAACATGCAATTCTTGGCATTTGTTCTGTAAACTAATTTATGCATATTATTTTATTTTATACTGTAATTTCCGTAACTATGCACGGTCCCTTTAAGAGATGCTGAGAGTGGAGAGCTGTGAGGTAGTAGGAAGTGAGGGGGGGACTGGCGAGAAGAAAAGGTTAGCGGTCGAATGTGGCGGCAGTCGGCTGTTATTTTGTTTATTGTTTTCTTATTGTTGCCACAGTAAAGTGGAGAAAGCCACCAATGACTCCTCTCCTTCTTTCCCCCCATTCGGGGCTATTACAATACATTTTTAAAAAACGTTTTCATATTATTATTATCTTCTATACACGAGAGGTGCCGGATCTGCCCAAATAAGTCCCGGAACACAGGGAGGCCAAAATCAAGAGGTGCCGGATCTTGATCCGGCACAAATTAACCCCTGCCCCTGACAATAAGGAAACATTAACATATAAATCCATAACCTATTTTTTCGCCTGACAATAACAAAACAAGAGGCTTTCATAACACGGACCCCTACACGGTGCTTATCAAATCAAGTAAACATCACTTATCCTGAGTTTACTCTCCCCAAGATATCATATCCTCTCAACTTGTGTCCTGAAAAAACACAGATTTGGCTTTGCTTTCAAAAGCACAAAGCACTCACACACCATTTTACTGTCCTGGTATGATTGCTGATAACAACAATAGTGACCACATACCTCATAAATTAACCTACATTTTAAAAATGTGTCCAAATTGTTCCACAGTCTAACAAGTTTTAAGGGTTAAGGTTATTGCTGGTCAATTATTCACTTTCCGTTAAGATGATTTTGTCATATTAGTTCATGCTGATGTCCCCCTCCCCCCTCCTATGAGCTGTAAACAAAGCCACCACTCGTGTTCACTTTTATTTTTAGGGCCTTTGGAGTGAAGCATATTTCGGATCGCAGCTCTCCCGAAGTGAGATGAGTCACCGCTAAGCCGAGGCCCTCGGGGAAGTTCACTGACCACACGCGCAAAGAGATGTCTGGCCAGATGGAATTAGGGAATTAACGACTCGGCCGTGAACAGAAACGTCTTGTGTCGTCTTGTTTGCTGTGACATTTTTGCTTTTATTTGGAACCCGCAGTGACCCATTTAAAAACAAAAAAGGATCAAGCTGCTGAATGGATTAGGTCTGTTGTGGGTCTTATTTTCATGTTGCGTTGTTCCTGAAAAATAGAGTTGGCCCTATAATTACAGTGATCCCTCGTTTTTCGCAGTTAATGGAAACCAGAACACGTCGCGATAAGTGAAAAACCGCAAAGTCGTGCTCCCCTCCCCCCCAAAAAATGTTTGGTGTGTGTGTTCAATGTGTTTATTCAGATTTAGCATTGGAAAAAGATGCATATAAAACATATTTTTTCACTTTTTTCCCCAAAGTATAATTAAAAAAAAAACAATATATGTTGCTGTCCCACCGAATTATTTTCAAACAAAAATAAAGTAGAAAGATGCTTGTCTTTATTCAATGCTTCATTGAGTGAGTCCACTCAAATCCGCTCAAGCTGCTCACTAACACACAATGAGTTGCCACAGCAACTGTTAAGAAGTTAAACAATGACTGTGCATGCAGCGCTTTGAAGTTTCGACTTCCAAGCATCTCTGGCAGGATCAACCCTTAACGTAGAGATGTCCCGATCGGTCCGATCACGTCATTTTCAAAGTATCGGAATCGGCAAAAAAATATCGGCCAAACCTTTTTTTAAATATATATATTTTTTTTTATTAAATTGTTTTCTAATTGTATTTAACGTTACAGACATAATATGTTACACTCATCCGGAGTCTTTAGTCTAGGCTTAAGGTAGGGTTATCAAATTTATCCCGATAACGGCGGTACTTAATTTTTTAGAAAATGTATCACGTTAAAATATTTAACGCAATTAATGCATGCGCTGCACGACCCACTCACGCATTGTCGCGCTCAATCTGTAATGACGCCGTTTGAACTATATAGAGAGATATAAGGCAGTGTTAAATGAGTAGAGTGAATTTTGGCGGCCTTTGGAGCCTTTTTTAATTGGCTAAAGCCTTACCATCCCTCTCCCTACGATAAGAAGTATCGTGGGGAGCAATGTGGGGAAGCAAGGTAGCAATTGATCTTTTTCTTAACACCCTATATTATTTCCCAACGCAGAGAAGATATATCAATTGGTAGCACTACGCACAGTCATGGTTGCACTTCCCATCATGCATTTGGGCATGGCTAAAGTGTCATTTACTGAAAGCTCAACAAATACACTAGATGGCAATATTTAGTCACAATATACAAAGTCACAAGTCTTTCTATCCGTGGATCCCTCTCACAGAAAGAATGTTAATAATGTAAATGCCATCTTGAGGATTTATTGTCATAATAAACAAATACAGTACTTATGTACTGTATGTTGAATGTATATATTCGTCCGAGTTTTATTCCTTTTTTGCTTAATGCATTGCCAAAATGTATATGATCGGGAAAAATTATCGGGAATGATTGGAATTGAATCGGGAGCAAAAAAAAGCAATCGGATCGGGAAATATCGGGATCGGCAGATACTCAAACTAAAACGATCGGGATCGGATCGGGAGCAAAAAAACATGATCGGAACAACCCTACCTGGAACCAATTACTTTTCTCATCTTTGCAACACCATTACTGAGGATATAAAGGCGTGCGTTACTATGCGTTACTACGTTGGTTGAATTATGTGAGAAAAGTGAGAGACCCGGACTCACCGAGAAAGCAGAGCAGGAGTGGGGAGTAGGAAAGGGAGTTGTGACGCCATTGCAAACGCCAATAATACCCGACTGCAGCTGATAGCCTAAAAACTACGCCCACATGATGCTGCGGAAGATATCAAATGTATATAGAACTAGATGCGAAATGACAGACACGGTGGCGTTAGCACATGTATAAAGAAAGAGATGCGAAATCATAGACTTTCCGGCGTTAGAAAACCGCAGCCATCTTAAAGCAGTAGACTTCTCAGGAAGGCTCTGTTGTAGAGAACCTTCCTAGCCAACCTAAGTAACTTTTGATCTAAAATACTCCTAAATTGTCAAAATCTTGAAACTATCTTTAAATGATGAAACAGTTTTAAACTTGTCAAAAGTAGACAGAGGTGAACTAATGAAATAATGGGAGCAATTTTAACAACTTTAACAGTTGATTCACAACATTAAATGACATACAAAGATAGCAAAGGTTACTATCTAGTTATCGCAATATCTGCGATAACCCTATGTCTAGATAAGTTTAGGGTAAAGAATTGGGCTAGGGTCCAAGTGTCCCAAAAACCCTTTGAACTTTTTTTGAATTTTTTTTTTTTTTTTTTTTTTTTTTTTTTGAATGTTAAAAAAACAAACAAACAAAAAAAAACATGAAAAGTAACACAAGTTACTTTGACCAAGTTACTAATTACTCCTACATTCAGGTAACTGAGTTACTAACTCAATTACTTTTTGGGAGAAGTAATTTGTAACTGTACTTAATTACTTTTTTAAAGTAAGATTAACAGCACCGCACACAAGGAGTTGCCACAGCAACTGTTTAACAAGTTTAACGATGATTGACGCATGTGGCGCTTTAAAGTTCCGACTTCTAAGCATCTCTGGTAAGATCAAACCTTAACGTCTGTCAATTATCGTTAAACTTTAACACGCAACTCCAGTGCACTGGCTGACCAAGAAAAGTGGCAGGAGCGAGAGTGAGATACTACGTGATTGGATTGGGACAGCTCTATAAAATACTGCATTTATTTATATCTTTAAAAAAAAAAATCCGTGATAGACTGAGGGAGCGAATTTTGAAGCGCGACTGAGTCATTTTGATATTAGGCTAATATAGCTACATACAGTTTGTGTTGACTTCATTTTCAGGCTAATAAAAGTGTGGCTCTTTCCATGTTTTGGGTTGCCGACCCCTGGCCTAAATTGATGAAGCATGCCGAAAGAAAATATTAACAGCCATCGCATTGCTCATTTTAAAAATGAACTGCCCGCATTGAAGCTTGATTGGAGAGAGAGATGATATATAAAATATGAATTCGTAATTGAGGTAATAATGAGCTTTAATGGTAAGCAGGCATGTACTGGTATGAGATTCTGACGGTATGATAACCTTAAGCAAATATATTACGGTATCGCAATTACAGCACGAAAATGTGTTACTTTGAGATATCTGGGTTAAAAAAAATCCATTGAACAGGATTTTTATTTTTCAAAACATATTAGCAAATTGGAAGATATGTATAATGTTAAGTTAAATAAATTGAAAAAAATAACTGAAATATTGTAAATAGAATTAAAATAAATGCAGTCCTTTAAGTGAGTATAAATCCTCAGCCACAGCTCAACATTATTACCTTATTTTCCATAAATCGTGTGTATGACTCGTATCATGTTTACATTATACACTCTCTCAACACAGACAGTTGCCATCTAGAGAAAAACTCGTTTTAACACCGCAAGACACACTAAACACGCTGGAGTTAACTCTCGTAGCTGGTGGGAAACGTTCATGACAGTGTTTACTAACCTTTAATTTTGTAAAAATGCGAAACCATATTGGAAGTATTGCCTCCTCGGCAGCCACCCTCCGCAAACATGTTTTACATGTCGGTTAGCCCTCCTTCTCTAAGCCGTGGCCCTCTGTAAGTTTTCTGTAGCCAAAGTATTCCCATACCAGCGATTTTGTTTTCTTCGATAGGAGGAAAGAGTTCAGTAGTTTCGCCTCCTCCAGCCATCGTGTAGCACAGCTGACTCACTGACACTGAGCAACAACCGGTGGGGGAGGGTTGAGCCTTGCAGCTGCAAGCAAGGGATTTCTCCCAAAATTTTTGGGGCATCAAAAAATCTCTAATAACGTAGGGACAGTATGACAGAAAATTTTTGCAGTTTTGAAACCGGTAATCGGCACATGTCTAATGGTAAGTTTGTTGTCATTTACTTTTCCTTTTCTGACACATTTGGACAATCGAACACTAGTCAAACTGATCTGAAGATCCCCAGTCGTACAGTATCTAATTAAAAAAAAGCCAGTTGCAATCAGGCATTGAGTCAAATTAACATGAACAGGAGAGATTTTTGCCTTTGCCTCATACAAGTGAACGGGGAAATTCTGCACGCTTCCGGAGTCATTGCTGCAAACTGTAAATTAGAACCAGACACTATAAATATGTGACATCATCTTCGCCGCAAACCTCCCCCACCCCCACTATATATAAATATAAATCCATCTACACACAAAAATACATATATTTCTAATTTTCTAAGAATGAATTGTTTGATTTACCAAAAGTCCAGCTCTCCCAGGAGATGCGTCAGATGTCCAGTCGCGGTCAATTTACAGCGACTCCCCCACTAATAGCCTCACGTCCTGGGAGGCGGGGGATGGGGTTGATGCATTGTGGGCAGACCAAGAGATTGTCCAGGCAGTCTGGAATGACACGTCCTTGGATGCCTTGATTCCAGACGCTCACGGGGTCCGTGGTGCGTTTCAGCACTGGGAGTGTCCGTGCAGAAATCTGTCTCAGACGCAGACTGACTTGCTGTAGGAGCTCCTCCTCTTGATCCTTCCTTCCTTTTGCAGCCACTCCCTCTTCTCACTGCATCCTGCGTTCCCTTCGCTGTGTTTACCTCTTCTGTGGGCAAACTGTGCCAAATGTTCTGGATGATAAGTGTGGCAGAAATCACAGGAGCCACATTAGGGTAAATTGAAAATTTTAATCGGATCAGGGCTAATAAGAGACCTTTTCAGACTTTGTTTTATTCTGAATCATTCTTGGGGTTTTTCAGCCCCGTTTTAAGGTTATCATCCTGTTGCAAGACCTCCGTGAAGTTGGCACCCCATCAGACGCAAATTTACAGTGAGGAGGAGAAGTACAGTGGGGCTAATAAATATTTAGTCAACCGCTAATTGTGGAACTCTTCGAGAGGCCTTTAATTGTCAACATGGGTAAACCTCAACCATGAGAGACAGAATGTGGGAAAAAAACAGGAAATCACATTGTTTGATTTTTAAAGAATTTATTTGCAAATCATGGTGGAAAATAAGTATTTGGTCGATACCAAAAGTTCATCTCAATACTTTGTTATGTACCGTTTGTTGGCAATAACGGAGGCCAAACGTTTTTTGTAACTCTTCACAAGCTTTTCACACACTATTGCTGGTATTTTGGCCCATTCCTCCGTGCAGATCTCCTCTAGAGCAGTGATGTTTTGGGGCTGTCGTTGGGCAACACGGACTTTCAACTCCCTCCACAGATTTTCTATGGGGTTGAGATCTGGAGACTGGCTAGGTCACTCCAGAACCTTGATATCCTTTTCACG
The DNA here is from genome assembly GCF_030265065.1 of Corythoichthys intestinalis. Taxonomy (NCBI): domain Eukaryota; kingdom Metazoa; phylum Chordata; class Actinopteri; order Syngnathiformes; family Syngnathidae; genus Corythoichthys; species Corythoichthys intestinalis. Next base: position 11,475,525 of record NC_080406.1, on the reverse strand, counting down.
CAGCCACTCCTTGGTCAGCTTGGCTGTGTGCTTCAGATCATTGTCATGTTGGAAGATCCAGCCATGACTCCTCTTCAAGTTTCTGATTGAGGGAAGGAGGTTCTGGCTCAAAATCTGACGATACATTTCACAATTCATCCTCTGCTTTACACAGTACAGTCGTCCTGTCCCCTTTGCCAAAAAGCAGCCCTGAAGCATGAGGTTTCCACCCCCATACTTCACAGTGGGGATGGTGTTCTTAGGATTGGACTCATCCTTATTTTTCCTCCACACGACAAGTTTGCACCAAAAAGTTCTACTTTGGTCTCATTTGACCACATGACTTTCTCCTATGACCCTTCTGCATCATTGAGATGGTCCCTGACAAACTTCAGACAGGCCTTCACATGTACTGGCTTCAACAGGGGAACCTTCTGAGCAATGTGTGATTTTAAACCATTACACCGTAGTGCAGGCATGCAAACTTGCCACCTTTCGGCGAAATTTCGCCGTTTTGAAATCAAAATGGGTCATTCTTCTGAATCACGTAGATCCGAGGAGAAAAAAATGGTGCGGGGGGGCTGTCAACGCGTGAGTAAAACCGTTAACTTCAAAACCGTAGTCCATGCTCAAAACTACACTGTAGTCCGATGACCTGCTAGGACATAGACCTATCACCGCCACTCTGTTCTTGTGACAACAAATGACTGACAATAGTGAGAGACGGGAGCACAGTTATCACCAATCAGCAATGAGGAGGCGGAACCCCTCTCCATCCCAGCTTCTCGCCCGGACCCGTTGCAAATTGCGGCAAGGTAAGGGATTAATGTCAAAAATTGTTAACTTCTTAAAGCTATAAGTTTGAGTGATGGCCTATAATAGTCTTCATAAATCATTCAATCGTGTCGTTTGATCAATTCCTGCGCTTGTAATGGTGTCTATAACACAAGTATTCGCTAAATTTCTTGATAACTGACTTCAGATAGTCCTCGATATTTCACTGCCTTGTAGAACGCAGTTACTCGAGGTAGCACTAACTGCGGAGGGGCTAACTAGCGCCTTTCACACAGGGCTTTGCTAGTAAAGTTAGCGAACGTCAGTTGGGATCTGAATTGTCGCCAAGGCCCCTTTGTAAAGCGCTTGTTAACGATTAAAAAAAAATGAGCAATGAGGTAACTAGAGTGATGAACTAGTGCCTTCCATACAAGTCATGTTCAGGGCTTTGTTAGTAAAGTTCTGAATGGTCACCAGTTATTTTTGACAACGAGTTATTTAAGGCCCTCTGTACTCTCTGATAATTACAGAAAAGGAAGAGTTTTGCCTTGTTGTGGAGGTCGTTTCATTTGTTTAGCTAGGGTGACCAAACGTCCTCTTTTGCCCGGACAAGTCCTACTTTCACGTAGTATCCTCGTGGTCCGGGCGGGTTTTATAAATTCATAAAAATGTCCGGTTTTTATGATTTTTCACGGGACCAATTTGAAGAGAATCCCTCCGGCCGCTGGGTGGCAGCGCCTGCCTGCGATGACATGGCTCCTAGTAGTAGGGAGGGAAGAAGTAGTTCTTGTTTTTGTTGGCAGTTTACCCCTATCATGAGGCATTACCACCATCTACTGGGTAGACGATTTGGCCACAACGCCTGCCCAGTTGTTAAGTTTTTTTTACGATAAATACGTATATAATGGCAACTGTTGACTTCTGTCAGAGCTTTGACTGTAAAATCCCGTTTGGTGTTGCATCGTTGCGCTGCCGATGATTGTAAACTTTTATAGCAAAGTTTGATTTTTGCCTCAGCTAGATATCATTAAGCTAAACCGCGCTAGGCATTATGGGAAACATAGTTTTTAACTGCTACGTTTGGAAACATGCTGGTTGAATAGTTTGTCAGTTTATTTCGGTTTTTGTTTGTGTGCAATCTAGAACATTGAATGAGAATATCAATTGAATGGGAATAACAATTTGTCAAGGACAATTGTCGTGATAGTAATTTATAATAATGTTAAGTTGGCACATAGCCTACTGTGTGTATGTGTATTGACTGGACTACATTTCTATGGGTCTGCATTATATATATATATATATATATATATATATATATATGTAACCAATGGGTTTTCCCATTGGCAGTGTATCAAATACTTGTTCTCCCCACTGTGTGTATATATATATATATATATATATATATATATATATATATATATATATATATATATATATATATATATATATATATATGTAACCAATTTATCATCATGAGTGATGCCCCACGAGGAGAGATTTTTCATGGAGCCCCAGTCCCGAGGTAGATTATCAGTCATGTTTAGCCTTGTCCATTTTCTAACAATAGCAGCAACTGTTGATTTATTCTCACCAAGCTGCTTTTCAATTGTCCTATAGCGTTTTCCAGCTTTGTGGAGGTGAGCAATTTTTTTCTCTGGTGTTTTTTGAAAGTTCTCCAATCTTGCCCATGGTAGCAGTTGGATTATGACTCACTATGGGGTGCACAGGTGACAAGAATGAGCTCAAATGGGTGGTGGGTGGGTGGGTGGGTGGTTACTCGTGGGGTCAAGGTGGACTTTTTTAAAGTGCCTGTGACATGAAAAAGCATGTTTATTTCATAATACACGCGGTATTTTATGCCCCTGAATGATATGGGCCGCTTGGGTGTGTGTGGAAGCGATCGCTATTTTTATTTAGTTTTTTGAATCCCGCGCCATGAAAATGAGTGACTTCCGGCTTCGGTCTCGCATTGAGTAGGAGGGCGCTGTGAAGTGTACGGTAGAAGACGTCCTCTTCACGCTACAGTGTACTGTTGTGTATGAGGAAGAAGGATTCAGCTGATTTTGCGGATTAATACGTTTATTTTTCGCATCACGCCAGCCAAACGGCTGCAAAAAAATCATTCTGTATGAGGGAGAGGCGTATGCACCTTTTTGGAGTTTCACAAGGTTCCCATTCACCGTGGATATTTACTGTGGGACCATTGGACTTACGAGGAAGTGAGTAAACATCTTGTTTTGTATTATGTCAAATACGAATACAGCGATTACAAAGTAAACACTACAAACTTTCTTTAAATGAAGGACTACTTACGTTTGATCATTGATAGGCATGTAAAAAGCTCTCCTAATGCATTAGCAGCAGCACGTTAGCTGCACAACAACTTCAGCCACCCTCCTCCGGGGAACGAACTGTAAATTGCTCTCCGCCGGGCGGTTTGCCGATCCGCAATGACAATCGACAACTGGGTCGTCATGTCAAATAATCCAGGATAGTTATGTGTGATTTTCCGCTTCGAAGACTTTGAAACATCACTCAGTTCGGGTTAGCATGTCGGCTAGCTGTCACGCCTTCTGGTTTGTTTACATTCTCCGAAGCCGGGGAAGGGACATGACATATGTCCGATTTATGTGTCATAAAATATCGTTCGGGAGGTGCGACAGTAAAGGTGAAGTCGACAGTTTTGACCATTATGGAGTAATTTTGCCATGTCGTCCTGAATAAATGCATTTTTATTTTTTCATATTCCATTCAGCACAAGACTGTTATTTGTCATGACCATGCCATTTATTTAGCAATTGGGGAAAATACTTGGATAAAAAGAATATCCTGTAAAAATATTGAAGTAAAGAGACAGAAACAATGACATTTTGCCGCTCTCTTCGTTGCGTTTTCCTCGTTGTGAATAGTTCCCCCTCGAGGGGCTGACTGGTCCTTCTCAAGCCATTTATATAGCTATTGGGGAAAAATACTTGGATAAAAAGAATATCCTGTAAAAATATTGGAGTAGAGAGACTGAAACAATGACATTTTGCGGCTCTCTTCGTCGCGTTTTCCTCGTTCTGAATAATTCCCCCTCAATGGGCTGAATAGTAAAACCGATGAGCCCAGTCTACCGCTGACGTCATCCACCTGTTGGGGACGGTAAAGCCCTATAATGGTAGGCGTGCCTAACCGGCAGATTAAAAGACTAATTTCTCGTCATCTGCGCTTTGCTAAATTGTTGTATATAGTCGAATCATATCAAAATATGATTCTAATTCACATAATAATGCCATTTAAGACTTTTTTCTCGTGTCATATGCTCTTTAAGGTAGACTGAAAACTATGAGTGTCATTATTGCTGATTCTCAGGGGTACAAATACTTATGAACCTCAGTAAATTACAAATAAATTATTGAAAAATCATACAATGTAAGTTCTGGATTTTTTCTACCTATTTTATAAGTGGGTGAACCTGCAAAATCACAGGAGGTGCAAATATTTCAGCTCTTCACTGTATTGTGCAGGCCTAGTAGACATTCAATCCATTTGTAGCGAGAGGCTAGTTAATGATCATTTTTCAGTCGCACTGATGGATGGCTGTCTTTTTGAAGAGGCAGGGCTGGCAGTTAATGATCACTGCTCACCCTATCATTGCAAATGGAATGACCGTCTATTGTCGTCAATAGAAACGAATGAGTTAATCAGAAAAAAGTGACGTTGACATGTTCTGTACTGCACGTTTACAAGCCTCAAAGGTTCTGAGAGAAAGCATTATGTAATCGGTTGCTTTATGATATTCAGTGCAAGATTAGATTAACGTACACAAGTTTTTAGTGCCTGTTAAAACTATAGTAGTCACAGAAATGCACCCTGTCCCATAGGCGGAGTTTGACTTTTGTGGCGGGGGAAACAAGAATGTTGATGACCCCGAAACGCAGTGTCAGCAATAAAATTAACTTCCACTAGTGCTCAAATAATGCTCAATTTCCTCCCAGAAAATGATTGCAATTAGAAATGCTTTGGTAGTAATATCCATCTATTTTGCTTGCAAGGAAAAAACTAAAAAGAGAATGAAAAAAAAATCAAATCATTATCATTCTACACAAAACTCCAAAAATGGGCCGGACAAAAGTATTCACACCCTCAGCCTCATACTTGGTAGCACAACCTTCAGACAAAATAACTGCGAACAACCGCTTCCGTTATCTGTCCATCAATGAGTTTCATACAATGCTCTGCTGGAATTTTGGACCATTCTTCTTTGGCCAACTGCTCCAGGTTTCTGAGATTTGAAGGGTGCCTTCTCCAAACTGCCATTTTCAGATCTCTCCACAGGTGTTCTTTGGGATTCAGGTCTGGACTCATTGCTGACCACTTTAGAAGTTTCCAGTGCTTTCTCTCAAACCATTTTCTAGTGCTTTTTGAATTGTGTTTTGGGTCATTACCCATGACCTCTGAGGGAGACCCAGCTTTCTCACACTGGGCCCAACATTATGCTGCAAAATCCGTTGGTAGTCTTCAGACTTCATAATGCCATGCACACGGTCAAGCAGTCCAGTGCCAGAGGTAGGAAAGCAACCCCAAGACATCAGGGAATATCCGCCATGTTTGACTGTGGGAAGCATGTTATTTTTTTGTTTTGAATGCCTCGTTTTTTTCCCTTTAAACTCTTATGTTGATACCTTTTCCCCAAATAGCTCTACTTTTGTCTCATCTGACCAGAGAACATTCTTCCAAAACGTTTTTGGCTTTCTCAGGAAAGTTTTGCCAAACTCCAGCCTAGCTTTTTTTATGTCTCTGGGTCAGAAGTGAGGTCTTCTTGGGTATCCTACCCGTTTCATTCAGACGCCAACGGATAGTACGGGTTGACACTGTTGTACCTTCAGACTGCAGGACAGCTTTAACTTGTTTGGATGTTAGGTCGAGGTTCTTTATCCACCATCCGCACAATCTTTTGTTGAAATCTCTTGTCAATTTTTTCTTTTCCGTCCACATCTAGGGAGGTTAGCCAATTGCGCACGGTAGACACAGGAACTTTCAGGTCTTTGGAGATGGACTTGTAGCCTTGAGATTGCCCATGCTTCCTCACAATTTTGCTTCTCAAGTCCTCAGATAGTTCTTTTGTCTTCTTTCTTTTTTCCATGCTCAATGTGGTACACACAAGGACACAGGACAGAGGTTGAGTCAACTTTAATCCATTTTAACTGTCTGCAAGTGTAATTGTTTTTGCCACCACCTGTTATGTGCCACAGGTAAGTAACAGGTGCTGTTAATTACACAAATTAGAGAAGCATCACATGGTTTTTCAAAGGGTGCCAATACTTTTGTGAGGCCCATTTTTGTTGAGTTTTGTGTGAAGTGATAATGATTTACGATGTTTTTTCATTGCAAGCAAAATAAATGAAGATATTAGGATCAAAGCGCAAATCACCGTCTCTATGGTGCTAGTCACATGATCAGTTTGAAAAATAATTTTGACCCATTATATATTTTTTTATTCATTTCATTCATTTTTTGTTTTGTTGCTTTACAACTTTATACCGGCAGTCTTAATTTTAAATTCATATGTTGGAATATCAATTATTGGCAATGACATTTTAGGCCACCAGGGTATTCCCCACACCTCCCCTTATTTTCTGCGTATGCCATGTCCCCCTATTATATGAAACATGGGGCTGCTTTGCTATCAGAAGCTACTTTGATCTGCGAAGAAAATGCATTTCTTTTTTGCAGTTGTTATTCATTGCAATTTGTCGCCTTAAATATGCATTTTGATTTGGGGAGGAGCTTCAAGCACCAACTGGTAGTTTTTCAAATGTGAAGAATGCACTCTCCTTTAAGACGTGTAAAAAAAAAATGCTAAACGGATGCCATTAAACTTGTGCTCAGTCTAATATGGCTAATGCACTCCACTATTGACTTGCTGTATAGCTGTCATCTCATAAAAGGGATTTTGGCATGAACGCAGCACTCAGGAAAAGTTTGCATGTGAGCAGATTTTTCCCTTCACAAGCATCTCGGTGGATAATGGAAGCTAAAGGGGAGAATGGTTTGCTAATTTACTTGATTCTCACAAGAAGGTTTTGAGTGAGAACACCAAATACCTACTCTGAATGTAATCAACTTTCTAAATGGGAATAATTTAACACCTTCAGACCTGCTTTTTTCTGCTGGGCAAAAAAAAAAAAAAAAAAAAAAAATCAGCTGTTTTTTACTCAAACACCAGAACAAAGTGCAATTATTTATTCGGGAATATTTCATGCTTTTATTGGTTATTTTTAATGTTAATGTGTCTTTAATGAGAGCACTTTACGTCTTTTTTTTTTTAAGTTGCGTTTGGTCAGCCATTTTCAAAGTGCCAAAAATAGGAAACCTCATGATTTTATTTTAATGGGTAAAGTTTCATGGAATCATCTCCCAGAAGTGGCAATAGCAACTAAATTCAGTGTATTTATTGCTTTAGAGATGCGAACGCATCATGTCCTTCAGCAGCATGCTTAGGTCTGAAGGGGTTAATTCAGGTTGTGCGCAACAACCAATGAACCCTTGCACCTTCGTTATCTTGGTAATCGTCAAAACATTATTCTGCCTGCCCACAGTGGGACTGTCTTCACCAGTGTTGTTAATTTTACTTTAAAAAGGTAATTAATTACAGTTACAAATTACTTCTCCCAAAAAGTAATTGCGTTAGTAACTCAGTTACCTGAATGTAAGAGTAATTAGTTACTTGGCAAAGTAACTAATGATAATTTTCATGTTTTGTTTTTTTTTTCTTCAAAAAAAAAAAAATAAAATAAAGTCACACAATGTGAAGTTTAAAGGGTTTTTGGGACAATTGGCCCTAGCCCAATTCTTTACCCTCCACTTAACTAGACACAAGGTTATTGCGATAACTAGATAGTAACCTTTGCTATGTGTGGAAGTCATTTAAAGTTGTGAATCAACCGTTAAAAGTTGTTAAAATAGCTCCCGCTATTGCATTAGTTCCCTTCTGTCTACTTTCAACATGTGTAAGATTTAAAACTGTTTCATCATTTACAGATAGATTTAAGTAAAGATATTGCCGATTTAGGACCATTTTAGATTAAAAAAAAAAAAAAGATGGCGGCTGTTTACTAACGCATGTAGTCTTTAAAACATGTTGCCAATGCAGCCGTGTCTAACATTTGCATCTAGTTCTATAATATGTGATATCTACCGTATCATGTGGGCGTAGTTTGTAGGCTACAGTCAGGTATTATTGGAGCCACCTAGCATCGCGTTTGCAATGGCGTCTTCCCCACTCCTGCTCTGCTCTCTCGTCTCCGTGAGTCCGTCTCTGACTTTATTCAACCAACTTAGTAACGCATAGTAACGCACGCCTTTCCCGCCTCAGTAACGGTAACGGCGTTGCCAAGTTGAGAAAAGTAATTAATTAGATTACTCACCACTGAAAAAAATAACGCCGTTATATTGTAACGCCGTTATTAACAACACTGGTCTTCACACAGAATATATTTGATTTGGGGGGGAGAAAAACAGGTTTAAAAAGTTTTTATTTATCTCAAAATGAACAATCTTATTGTTTAACTGTTACGTACTGGAAACTGCAGAAAAAAAAATAGCCCAAAACCTTTACAAAGGGCTGGCAGTCTTTGATGTGCCTGAAATTGACATCTGCTAATTACATCAGTACTGAAGGTATTTACAGTTTTCCATGTGTTATGGTACATATACACACAGGGGAAAAAATAACCGTAACATATTTCATACGTGGCTAAAAATGTACACAGAATACCCCAAAATTACACATGTGGCTCCAGAGACTATGAGTATTCAACTGTGTCTATAACATGCACCTAATTTGTGGCCATGAAATATGTATCATGTCTGCATATTAGAACAATTTCATAGCCACAAATTAGTACATTGTGAACTAATATCAGTTTGGAAAAAAAATTGAGAGTAAACGAAGAGGCTTTCAAATGAGACCAAATCAAATTCAAACTGGATCGAATGTAAATGGAGCCCTTCACGACACAGACAGTCTTAGCACCGCATTTGGAAAAAGGCAAAATGACTTCGAGGACATCACTGCGGTGCCAACGGGATGCCACGGGCGTCGGTCACTTGACCCTCCTGGAGGTTCTTCACCAACTGGGCCAGCCAGCGCTTTGTGGTGGTGTCCTCCTTCAGTACCTGGACGAAGGTGCTGTCTTTCAGCTGGTCGGGTAGACACTGCCGCAGAGCTTCTCTGGCTCTGGACAAACAAACAAAAAAATTCAGGACAGCTGTTAGTTCAGGTAATGGCACTTCCTATTAGGTAGTACAAGCCCATAGATTAACTAATAATTTTAAATAAGGTTGCGCAAATAAGTATTTAATCAACCACCAATTGTGCAAATTCTCCTACTTGAAAAGATTAGAGAGGCCTGTAATTGTCAACATGGGTAAACCTCAATCATGAGAGACAGAATGTGGAAAAAAAAAACAGAAAATCACATTGTTTGATTTGTAAAGAATTTATTTCCAAATTAGAGTGGAAAATAAGTATTTGGTCACCTACAAAAAAAGCAAGATTTCTGGCTGTCAAAGAGGTCTAACTTCTTCTTACGAGGCTCCACTCGTTATCTGTAATTAATGGCACCTGTTATAACTCATAGTATAAAAGACACCTGTCCACAATCTCAGTCAGTCACACTCCAAACTCCACTATGGCCAAGACCAAAGAGCTGTCGAGGGGCACCAGAGACAAAATTGTAGACCTGCACCAGGCTGGGAAGACTGAATCTGCAATAGGTAAAACGCTTGGTGTAAAGAAATCAAGTGTGGGAGCAATTATCAGAAAATGGAAGGCATACAAGACTACAGCTGGGAACGATTCAGAGGCTCCAATTCGATTATAAAACGAATATTGATGCACCCCCCCTCCTTTTTTTTTTTTTTTAATAATGTTTTGTACATTAGTTCCAAAATTGTTCAAAAATCCTCTCAGGCTAAACCAAGCTACTATTTCAGTATCAAGTTAACATATAACAGTAAACAAATATACAACAGTAAATAAAAAACTCCAGTCCCCATTCTGTATCAGCAGCTTTAAACTACATTCAATTAAATTAATGTTGTGAATCAACTGTTAGTTGTTAAAATTGCTCCCGTTATTCCATAATTTCCCTTCTGTCTACTTTTGTCAAAGTATTAATACTATTTCATCATTTAAAGATAGATTCAAGACAAGATTCTGCCGATTTAGGAGTATTTTAGATAAAAAGTTAATTAGGTTCGCTACAACAGAGCCTTCTAGAGAGGTCTACTGCTTTAAGATGGCGGCTGTTTACTTACGCGGGAAAGTGTCATTTCGCATCTCTGTTCAATAATACATGTTCTAATACTGACATCGCCTGTCATTTTGCATCTAGTTCTACATATATATGATATCTACTGTAGCCGTATGTTTGTAGCAACTAGCAACTGGGCGTTCTTTGTAGCAGCTGTCAGCCGCAGTCAGGTATGATTGTTTTTTTTTTTTATCTAGCGGCATGAGTTTAACATGATATTTACTCTCGGTCCGTTCCTCATTGCGTCCCAAAGACCGTGCTGACTGTGTTTTACTTCCGCTTTACCTAGTATAATTCAATAATCGGAATTTGGATACTTGTGAATCGTTCTCGAATCTTCCACGGCCGAATCACGAATAATCTAAGAATCGGAAATTTTGCACGCCTCTATACAAGACCACTGATAATCTCCCTCGATCTGGGGCTCCATGCAAGATCTCACCCCGTGGCGTCAAAATGATAACAAGAACCGTGAGCAAAAATCCCAGAACCACACGGGGGGAACTTAGTGAATGACCTACAGAGAGCTGGGACCACAGTAACAAAAGCTACTATCAGTAACACAATGCGCCGCCAGGGACTCCAATCCTGCACTGCCAGACGTGTCCCCCTGCTGAAAAGAGTACACGTCCAGGCCTGTCTGCGGTTCGCTAGAGAGCATTTGGATGATCCAGAGGAGGACTGGGAGAATGTGTTATGGTCAGATGAAACCAAAATAGAACTTTTTTGGTAGAAACACAGGTTCTCGTGTTTGGAGGAGAAAGAATACTCAATTGCATCCGAAGAACACCATACCCACTGTGAAGCATGGGGGTGGAAACATCATGCTTTGGGGCTGTTTTTCTGCAAAGGGACCAGGACGACTGATCTGTGTAAAGGAAAGAATGAATGGGGCCATGTATCGAGAGATTTTGAATGAAAATCTCCTTCCATCAGGAAGGGCATTGAAGATGAGATGTGGCTGGGTCTTTCAGCATGACAATGATACCAAACACACAACCAGGGCAACAAAGCAGTGGCTTCATAAGAAGCCTTTCAAGTTCCTGGAGTGGCCTAGCCAGTCTCCAGAGCTCAACCCCATAAAAAAATCTGCAGAGGGAGTTGAAAGTCTGTGTTGCCCAATGACAGCCCCAAAACATCACTGCTTTAGAGGAGATCTGCATGGAGGAATGGGCCAAAATACCAGCAACAGTGTGTGAAAAGCTTGTGAAGAGTTACAGAAAACGTTTGGCCTCCGTTATTGCCAACAAAGGATACATAACAAAGTATTTAGAAGAACTTTTGGTATTGACCAAATACTTATTTTCCACCATTATTTGCAAATAAATTCTTTAAAAATCAAACAATGTGATTTTCTGTTTTTTTTTTTTTTCCACATTCCGTCTCATGGTTGAGGTTTACCCATGTTGACAATTATAGGCCTCTCTAATATTTTCAAGTGGGAGAACTTGCACAATTAGTGGTTGACTAAATACTTATTTGCCCCACTGTACATTGTCTAATTTCAAAGGTTTCAATTTGACATGCAGTCTCAAGGTTATTGAGACATGCAACTTTTAAGCAATTTTGTCAAATACTACCCTCTGCTGTCGACTGAAATTATGTCAATGTCTCTACTGCAGGAATGTCACATGAATAAACCCAGTAAATTGATTTGCAGTGTTAAAGGTTTACGGATCCGACTTACACGGACCAAAACGCTGACACCGGTCATACATGGACCAGACCGTAGCTTTCTTGCAGACTGAAGAAAAATGTCCCCCAGGATTACCGTGAATTTTGAAACATTCATTTTGCCGTCTATCTTTTCATGCCTTGTAGGTCCGGCTGCTGAGAAACATCCCTTCAGCATGATGCTGCCACCACTAGGGTTGGGCATCGTTTGAATTTGAACGGTTCCGATTCCACATTTCGATTCTGGTTCCAAACCATTCTTGATTCAGATTCTTTTAGGCAGGGTCAAAAAAATTGCATAGTTCATATTGATTTCTTAACTTCTTGATTACTCTTTAAATTATATGAACTTTCAATTAACTTTCCAATGAATTTCTCACAGGGCTATTTTTAACTCGTATATAAATATCAGTCTTTGAACTTGAATATGATCAAGTTTCTTTCCACAGGAGTGCACTTTCACAAAGATGTTCATTTTTCAAAAGCTTACAGATAATTAAAAACATTTACACACATTCTTTTGCCTATGTTTTAGAGTGTCTTGTGCTTCAAGCATTCATTGTTTTGCATCGTTTGTTTTAGGTGGCATTTCTACAAGTTAGTTAAGGGCTGAGCAGATGTCAGGCGGGGAGTGTTCTGTCCCTTGATCTGAAGTTGACTACTTTTTAAGTTTGATTTCTTTCTAAACTTATATATTGTTCATCCGTCCACAAAATGTCGCTATTGTAACGCCGGACTCAATAGTTTTTCTTTGGTTTTGCTATATGCGTTTGGCTCCCCCTATCAGTGCCTTCCTGGAAGCAGCAGGGAAAAAGAACATTAGTTGAAAAAGAATCCTTGCGGTGTCCAGACGCTTCACACCTCCTCTACACTACACATCATTGGGAATCCTTGATAAACAAAATCTAAGTTTGCACGTTTTAACAGAGGATTTGATATCATTTTGGTGTGTTTATTCTGTTACTTTGTTGTCGTTTTTGTGCTAAGCTAAATTAGTCACTCGTTCGGCAGCTATTTTTTCCGGTCAGCAGTCAGGGCATCGAAACTTGAGATCCCATCGATGCTCAACCCTAGCCACCATCCTGCTTCACAGTGGGGATGGTGTGTTTTTAGTGATGTGCAGTGTTAGGTTTCCGCTAGGGCTGCAGCTATCGATTATTTTAGTAGTCGATTAATCGATGAAGTAGTTGGTTTGAATAATCGAGTAATCGGATATGGAATATAAAAAAATACCTGAGCTGAGCCTCAAACAGTATAAAAAATAAATAAATGAGGATCTACGCACAGCAAAATAGCAATTGGCTAAAGTCTGCGAGCTTAAATGCTATAAAATGCTAATGTTTGTTTTTTAACAATGCCCCTAACAAATAGTTCAGACATGTATGACCACAAAAAAAAAAAAGGCCAAACATACCTATAAACTAAATTACGACTGCATTAAAAAAACATTAGCTGAAACAAAAACGTAGCTTATGTTGATCTTAGCAAGGAAAAGCTGGATTCAGCCACGTGAAATGAAGCAGACTAGAGGGCAGTGTATCCACCCAAATCCATAAAATTAAATGCAAACACTTTTAAAACAAACCATTACAATGCCACTATAACTAAACGAATACTCGAAGCAGCAAAATTTAATTTGAATATTTTTTTCTCATCGAAAAAGTTAATCGGATAAGGAACATAAAAAATTAAAATACCTGAGCTGAGCCTCAATCAGTATAAAAAAATTAATAAATAAATGAGGATCTATGGACAACAAAATAACAATTGGCTAAAGTCCGTTAGCTTAAATGCTATAAAAGGCTAATGTTTTTTTTTTTTTTTTTACAATGCTCTTAACAAATGATTCAGACATGTATTACCACAAAAAAACAGGGAGCAGCTGGATTCAGCCACGTGAAATGAAGCAGACTAGAGGGCAGTGTATCCACCCAAATCAATAAAATTAAATGCAAACACTTTCAAAACAAACCATTACAATGCCACTTTAACTAAACGAATACTCGAAGCAGCAAAATTTAAATTTTTTTTCCTAATCGAAGACTTGAGTTAATCGATTAATCGTTGCAGCACTAGTTTCTGCCAAACATAAGGTGTTGTCTGATGATCAAAAAGCTCAATTTTGATCTCATCACACCAACGAATCTTCTTCTGCTTGACTATGGAGTCTTCCACGTTCTTTTTGACAAACTCTAGTCAAGATTTAATATGACTTCTCTTCAACAGTGGCCTTTCAAATTTTCGAACACTGTTCAAAACATCCAGGAGGTGAATACTGATGATAGGCACTGTATCTGCGGCGACAAACCTTACCATGGGTTTACGGCATGACAAATTAAACATAATGTCATCAACCAATAGTCGGTATATGTGGCTTTTTCACCTGTGTTAACATCCAAAGCAAATGTCTCCGCGACCTACCTTAGATTGTCCGAGAGGCGCAGATAGCATCGGACCACGTGCTTCAGCAGACGTGCGGAAGGCTCTTTGGACAACTGCAAAACCATTTTGCCCTGCAGAAACAAAGTGCAACAATGTGGGAATTGGAACGGGCATAACTGTAGACGTGGGTAACTTCAGAGGTTAGCGAGTGGCACTCACGAGGATCATGGCCACATGGGAGAATCGCTCGTATGTCTGGCAGATGTAGGCCAGCCCTGTGTCGTCCAACAGTATCTTCTGCAGGATGAAAGTTGCAACCTGGTGGATAAAATGGACATGTGAGTTACAACACACCCTGAACTGAATCATTCACTTAGAAAAAACATTTCACTACCGTCTTTGACAGTTCACTCCCTGATTCCATAATACGGAGACACAACGGGATGATTTCAGTCGTAAGGAGGAAGTTTATCACTTCCTGCTCGTCCGTTTTGACCAGAGCACCTGCGGTGATGACAAAGAGGTTGCTTAAAATCTACACGACAGGATAAATAAGGCAGATGTTTTTAAAAAAAAATGTATTTACCTATGACTCCGAGGCTAGTAAGTCGCAGGTACTCGAACGGTCGCGTTTTGCTGACCGTATGGAGAAAAGGATACAGAAAGAGGGGGATATGGGCTGCGAGAAAGGCTGACCTAGTGGGGGACAAAAAATAGAAAGCGACATTCGAATTAAGTTATCGCATATTACCGTAATTTTTGGACTATAAAACGCTGCTTTTTTCCCTAATTTTGCATCCTGCAGATTATAGTCCAGTGCGGCTTATTTGTCGATTTATTTGCGTTAATAGGAAACACTTTATTTGACAGCGGCATCATAAGACACTCATAATTATGAGATGACACTATCATTGGCATTATAGAATTGCTATGGCTAGAGCTGGGAATCTTTGGGCAACTAACGATTCGATTACAATTACGATTCAGAGGCTCCGATTCGATTATAAAACGATTATTGATGCACCCCCCTCCCTTTTTTTTTTTTTTTTAATGTTTTGTACATTAGTTCCAAAATTGTTCAAAAATCCTCTCAGGCTAAACCAAACTACTATTTCAGTATCAAGTTAACATACAACAGTAAACAAATATACAAAAATAACAGTGAATAAACTCCAGTCCCCATTCTGTATCAGCAGCTTTAAACTACATTCAATTAATTTAATGTTGTGAATCAACTGTTACAGTTGTTAAAATTGCTCCCGTTATTCCATAATTTCCCTTCTGTCTACTTTTGTCAAAGTTTTAAAATTATTTCATCATTTAAAGATAGATTCAAGACAAGATTCTGCCAATTTAGGTGTATTTTAGATAAAAAGTTAATTAGGTTCGCTACAACAGAGCCTTCAAGAGGTCTACTGCTTTAAGATGGCGGCTGTTTACTTACGCCGGAAAGTCTGTCATTTCGCATCTCTGTTCAATAATACATGTTCTGACACCGACGTCGTCTGTCATTTTGCATGTAGTTCTACATATATATGATATCTACTGTAGCCGTATGTTTGTAGCAACTAGCAACTGGGCGTTGTTTGTAGCGGCTGTCAGCCGCAGTCAGGTATGATTGTTTTTTTATCTAGCTGCATGAGTTGAACATGATATTTACTCCGTTCCTCACTGCGTCCCAAAGACCGCTCTGACTGTCTTTTACTTCTGCTTTACCTGGTATAATTCAATAATCGGAATTTGGATATTTGTGAATCGTTCTCGAATTTTCCACAGCCGAATCGCGAATAATCTAAGAATCGAAAATTTCGCACGCCTCTATTTATGACAGATGTCATTCAGAGTTATCTGGCAAATTATGTCACTAACTACACTAACTAGCAATTAATGAAACAACTGGAACAGTAAGTGAAGAAATAATTAGCACAGAACATAAATATTTGTTGTTATTTATATCTGTATTGCTGCAGTGCATGCTAGGAGGCATGTTGTATGACAACAGTGTTGACAGCAGGAGGTTGAATGTCTCCCACAAGGGAGCAATACTGGCCAATTTTTTTTATTTATTTATTTTTATTTTATCTTTATTTTATCAGGCAGTCTCATTGAAATTAATATCTCTTTTACAAGAGAGGCCTGAGCACAAAGAAACATTCACAAATATCAACACAAAATACACTAACCGAAACAGTTACAATAATGAGTAAAAACGTCAGACAAAAGAGATTTAAAATCACCAAGATGAATGATTGTAGTTTAAGAGTGGTTTGCAATTCATTCCATTTAAGAGGAGCATAGTAGCTAAAGCCAGTTCTGCCAACATTAGTGCGAGTGGATGGAATGCTTAAGGTTAAGTAGTTAGATGATCGTGTTTTGTCGTCACTGGATTTGAATGACAGGAGAGATGTGAGGTAATTCGGAAGTTTGCACAGTAAAGCCTTATAGATGAATAACATGATATGTCTATTTCTTCTTGACTGTAGTGAGGACCAACCAACGTTTTGATAAAGGGTACAATGATGAGTGTAGAAATTGTCATTGGTGATGAAACGTAGTGCACTGTGATAGACCGTGTTTAACTGTTGATGAGTTGATGGAGCTGCATGACAGTACAGGATGTCCCCATAATCAAGTACAGAAACAAAAGAAGATAATACAATGGTTTTTCGGTTAGAAGTTGACAGACAGCCTTTGATTCTACACAGGAAGCTAAGTTTAAATTTAAGTTCACGGAGTAGATGATGAATATGAGTTTTGAATGATAAATTACTGTCAATCCAAATTCCTAAGTATTTGTATGAATCGGTGAGAGTAATTTGAGTACCATTTAGGGATTTGATTCCGGGTAAGTCATTGTCAGTAATAGTGGAAGAAGTGGAGAAAACCATGTATTTAGTTTTTTCAGAATTTAAAACTAATCTGTGATTATGAAGAGATATTTGTAAGCTATCAAAAGCAGCCTATAAATGAGTCAGAGCTAGACATGGGGAAGAACCGGGCGCATATAGAATACAATCATCAGCAAAAAAGTGGACATTACAATATTGATTATGAAGAAAAATATTATTAATGTATAACGTAAAAAGGAGTGGTCCAAGGACAGAACCCTGCGGCACCCCATTTTTGATAGTAAATGGACTTAATAAAACACCGTCAGCAGCAACAGTTTGTATTCTGTCTGTAAGGTAGGACTTAAACCAGTTGAGGGCATTAACGTCTAAATCTATGGCCTGCAGTTTATGAAGTAGAATTTTATGATCAACGGTATCGAATGCTTTTGAAAGATCAATGACAAGAGCAGCACAGAACTGTTTATTATCAATAAAGGAGACAATGTTATTTAGGACAGAAACTGAAGCTGTAATTGTACTGTGACCTGGAAGCCAAATGGTTCATAGTGGTTCATTTGGTCTTATGATGCCGCTGTCAAATAAATTGTTACCGTTCATAAGTTTTAGTGTAAAAATCCCATAATCTAGTGAGGACAGCTGCGACTTGTAGTTCAGTGGGGCTTATCTATGAACAAATGCCGTCAAATTTGGTAGGTTGCGGCTTATAGTCAGGTGTGCCTTATAGTCCGAAAATTACGGTAAGTTATTACCGTATTGGCCCGAAAATAAGACGGCCCTGTTTATAAGACGACCCCTTGTTTTTCAAGACTCAAGTTTGAAAAAAGACTTTTTGAAAACCAAATTAATTTTTATACAGAAAATAATTACAGTAGATCTGAAACAAATGATTATAACAATATATTTGAGAGAAAAAGTATGTTATTTTACCTCATTCAAATCTTAATATCTGAACATTTAAATATGTAAACTAAAGTGCAATCACATTCATAAATGAATGGCTTCCGGTTTTTGAAATGTAAATAAACCAATCTATTGTGATGAAACAACAAAATTGCAATCACCATCAAAGTGAAGTCTAACTGTAACTGTAGTCTTGAAACAAATCCGAATAAGGAAAAACATTGCAATAAAATAATGCAAACTTAAAATAGTTAAACTACTAGCTGAGCTCTGTCATGACAGAACATCGCTTCAATGATATCTGGCGCCATCTAGCATCATGAATGGGGAGAGTAGCTGAGATCTGTCATGATGGAAGATCGCTTCAATGATATCTGGCGCCATCTAGCGTCGTAAATGTGTATAATGTCTAGACCACGAATATAAGACGCCCACTCTTTTTCAGTCTTATTTCAATGCAAAAACCACCGTCTTATTTTCGGGCCAATACGGTATTTACCTCCACATTTTCAAACTTTCTGGTGGGTGTGCATGATTTATTTTTGCAACGCAAAGAGCAGATGTTGAGCAAATTTCCAGGTATGAGAAGACCACCAAGAAACAATTTAATTTGATGGAAGAATCATAAGCACACAATTACCTCGTTTCCGGGTGTGAGGCAACACACTGAAGGAGCGCTAACGCGTTGCACACTCTGTTCGACTGATGAGCTGTCAACGTTGGCGGGTTTATAGATGGATAAATGTTGACTATTTCCTAAAACAAGAAAAATTAATAAGAGACAGATTGAAAACGCTTGATAGACTGATTGATTGATACCTGCAAAAGTGCTGCGATGGTGCCACAGGAGTGCCAGAGCATGGGTGCCAAGTCTGGCACAGATTCCCGTTTCTTGCTGAGCTCCAGCAAGGCATTCTCTCGCGTCTCCGGGCTGGACAACTCATTGATCCATTGATAAATCTTCTCCCGGTCGACCTGAGCCAAGGCCGTGACATTGGTGACAGCCTCGGAAATGAGAGACCACCAAAAAAATGTCAGTGTGACAAAAGTGAATTCAGGAATCCAAGTTATGTGGTGAAAAAGTGCAAAAATACACTGATGGCCAAAAGTATTGGCACCCCTGAAATTCTCTCAGATAATGCTCCATTTTTTCCAGGTAATGATTGCAATTACAAATGATTTGGTAGTAATAGCTTCGTTCATTTTGGTTGCAATGAAAAAACACAAAAGCTGGGGAAAAAAAAAAAAAAATCATCATCTGGGTCTTTGACCCATATAGTGTTATTGTTTTTTTTTGTTTTGTTTTTTTTAATGGGATTTCTTCGGCGCGCCGCACAGCCCAAACCATTTGACGATCGGCACCGTTCAAAGATCGAAACGACCGGAATTCTCGCACGACGCCGGGAATTTTCAAACGACCCCGAACAATTTTCCGTTCGCCCGCAAACGCTGATTTTTCGGGGGAAAAAAATGTATCTAGTCCTACAATTTTTGACCAAATCACATAATTTGGACAACAAAAATTCCGGGACGGTGAGGAGCATATAAGTTGTGTACAGAATTTGGGGAAAAAATTACGGTTCCCCAGAAATTTTCCAAACACTTTCCCATTCACTTCACTTCTAATGGGAAAATTTCCCATTCACTTCTAATGGGAAAATTTCCCATTCACTACTAATGGGATTTCCAATGGAATTTACTTTGCATTGATGCCACTGACGGCCATGCATGTCTAATCTATTGATGCTAATGTACTTGGATTCCATTGACGCCTATGTAACTCGATGCCATTGACGGCCATGGAGGTCCAAAATTTTTCCCATTCATTTTCAATGGGGAAAAAAAAATACACCAAATCAACAGGTATCAACCAGATATCAATAGGACGTGTCCCCCAAACTTCCCTGATTCCGTTGACGCTTACGAAGGGTGCTGCCATTGATGGCCATAGACGTCCAAATTTTCCATTCATTTCTAATGGCATTTAATTTGTTTAATACCATTGACGGGCATGTTTGTCCATTCTATTGATGCTAATGTACTTGGATTTTATTGGCACCTATGTAAGTCGATGCCATTGACTGCAATGGATGTCAAAATATTTTCCCATTCATTTTCAATGGCAAAAAAAAAAAAACACTGTCCCCAAATCAACAGAAAATGACCAGATATCAATAGGACATGTCCGCCAAACATCTCCGATTCCATTGACGCTTATGGAGGGTGCCACCATTGACAGCCATGGATGTCCAAATTTCCCATTCATTTCTTAAGGCGTTTTTTTTTTTTTTGTTTAATGCCATTGACGGGCATGTTTTTCCATTCCATTGATAGTCCTGGCCCGTGCTAAGATCTGTATCTCCACACAGCGAAGACCCAGAGTAATTCCTCCAGAAATTGCAGTTTCTAGTTAATTATCATTTTTACACAAAACTCCAAAAATGGGCCGGACAAAAGTATAAATATCTGATTGATGTCTAAAAACACGTATTATTATTACGCATTATGGTAATGTTCACCTATGGTGGGGAAGTAGGCATTTGTAAACAAACTATTACCAATATAAAAAACAGCCAATGTTACCTTGCAGCCATCTTTTATCTTGCTTTGTAATGCGTTATGATCAGAATAACTTTTAAAAACATTCATTATGACGGGCCTATGAACTCAGTGCAACAGTAATGCAAGCTGCATGCTTGGACATTAGATTTGCCTTAAAAATCCATACAAAGCAAGAAACCATTTTAGCTTCTCATAATCTGCTCATTGATATAGTCTTAAACAAATTAATGTTCTTTTTATGAAATGAATTAAATATGTATGAGGCTGTATTGATGTGAAAATTATCAAAGCTTTTCTTGAACGCATAACAGGAATGAATTTACGACTCTAAAATCAATTAACACCATACAAAATACTATATTGGTAACAAATTGTGGATTGGGACCCATTAAAGACATGTTTCAACTAAAAATGAACTATTTCAGGGTTTTCATGACTACAGGTATATCACTAAAGTCTTCAAAGGGTAGTTTAGCTTCATTAGAATCACCCATTTGAATAGTGAGGTGACCAACCTACTTATGAATGATAAAATTCTCCTGTTTGTTAGCATACTGTCAGTATGGCGTGATATTTTTACAATTTAAAATATTTGCACCGGAGAAATAAAGGTTGAAAGCACTGCATTAATGTTGTATGTTTTTGTGATGCTACCGTGTTGGTAAGGTCACGTTGTTATGGATGTAGCCTACATTAATTAAAAATAATAATATATCGTTCTGCAAGAATCAAGTAACACTTCAAAGTAAATACTTACGGCTCCAGTAGCCAACATTCTCACAAAGTCCGTGGGGAATCCTCCAAAAATTGGATTTCAATGGTTCGACTGAAGTTGATTAAAGTAGAATTGCTTACGTTAGCCGTTGCTAGCATCTAATGTCTCACACTGTTGTAATCATAGATATCATATTAAGGCTAGATCCATCTTGGACCACTAGAGCCTAATGGCGCTGGTGAGAAATACGGCCGCCATCTTGGAGCGGTCTTCTGCCTCACTTTGCATCGCTGTTTGACAAGCGAAATTTAGACAGTGCGTTATATCAATAATACTTCGCTAAATACATCATTATTTTTTACGCGAGGTTTTCACTGTAAACGTCATATGAGGAGGTCCTTTTTGGGGGGTGTTCTTAAATATTTAGATCTACTGCAATTTAGGCGTTGAATTTTAATTTGTAAAACATACAATACAGTAATGTGAAATTATACAAACAAATTGAAGGAAATGTTAATCAAGGATATATTTACTGTAATGATAATAAATTAGATAATTAAATTATACTCTTCAATGTCAGTGGTGTCGTTAGGACTATTTTAGTCTAAATAATTTGGTGTTTTTTATTTGAAAAAAAAACTATATATATATATATATATATATATATATATATATATACATATATATATATATATGTCACTTGTCTAAAAAATAGCTGGTCAGTTTTATATCGGAAATATTTGTATTACTTACTCTTGCATTCTTGAGTCCGTTGTAATATAAGTCAATGTTTTTGTTTCATCTTTGTTTCAAGGGCGGAAGTTTGCATAGGGACAGTAGGGACATAACACTACCAAACTTCCAGGATGCTTAAATTGTCCACACCAACTTTTAAGCAACGTAATTTGCATTCCATAATGAGTTCAGTTAAATAATATCATATGTAATTATTAAGTGAATTATTTTCATTATGTTCGGAATTACATTTATCCCTTTTCACTTGATGAATGTGCCGCCCCCCCCCCCCCCGCCCCCAAACGCAAGTTTGATTGGCTGATGACGAGACTCACACAGCTCCGACAGATTCATGTCGACAAAATGCTGCCTCCTCCGTGCACTTCGAAGAGGAGGGATATTAGAAGTTTTTTTTCCACCCTGCAGCAGCCACTGTAAGTAATGTAAAAAGACGTCAATGTTCTGAAGGCGGGGGGAACACCACTAATTTTACTACTAAAAGTCCGACCGGCATCAGAGTTAGCATAACATTCAACTCTGTGAACTTGCAAACCTGCAAAGCTACTGCAGTCTTGCTGGCCTCCACAGGGAACAACGAAATCAAGCTAGCCATCCCTCATTTGGTTCATTGTTTGCATTATGTGCATTACTGTAATGCAACGCAGTCCCTTTAGAGTGCAAGTCCCTTTATTTAAAAAAAAAAAAAAAAAACCATAACAAGGAGCTATCCAAGAATGAGTCCACTTCAGGGGGACACCGACATGAACTGAAATGAAAAAAAAATCTGTGAAATGAAATCATATATCAGAATTTCATGAGAGTCTTGGGGTGGTCTAGTATGCCTCAGATGTAGATCGGTCTTTGGATATCTCAGATTTTTTTCATTATTTTTTCCCAAATCACTTTTATATTACAGTGCTTTAGTTTGAGTCCAGGAGTGCTCCAATCTTCTCCAAAAGTGGACCCATACATGAATAGCTCCCTGATTTTTGTTGTTTTTTTTTTTTATAAAGTGATTTGCACTTCAAAATGTTTCTTCAGTAGTCTTTGAAAACAAAGGTTTGAATCGAATTTTGTGTCACCTGAACCAACAAGCATGAAAGTTAGTATAAGTCAATACAGATTTACTTTGTATTATATATGGCGGAAAACACAGACAAGACTGAAAAAGCAGTTTCTGCTCTTGCACTCCTCTTTAAAAGAAACTGCTGTCTTTTAAGCCAAAACAACTGTTGTGTTTGATAGAACAATATGTCTATATGCTACCATAGCAGATTCATGGTGCATTAAGCCCCTGAACTATTTTTAATTGGTCCGTTTTACCCTGAAAACCCCCGTTTACAGACGTCGCACAACTGCTTTTGTTTTAACCCAGCCATAAAACTACGGTAATTAATTCTATTTATTATTCAAAATGTCTTTCATTTTTAGCTTAGAATCATTAATTGATGTCTAATATTTTGTTTTAAAAAAAAAACGACTTTAAAAAATTATTCACTCGCATATTTTAAACTTTTAAACAAATGATGTCACAATGAAAAAAATGGCGTCTGTAAAAAAGTCACGGATATCTACCTCATAACTATCGGTTAATTGAATTTTTTTTGTTACTGTCGCATTTTCTCCGATATGTTAGATGGCAAGGCAAGGCCAGGCAAATTTATTTATATAGCACAATTCAACACAAGGCAATTCAAAGTGCTTTACATCACATGAAGATCATAAAAATCACATTTAAATCAATACAACGTAAGAACCAAGACAAAAGATCGCATTTAATCACAAATAGAATAAAAATAAATAAATAAAAATAAAACAAAAATATAACAAAAACTACTACTACTAATAATAATTGAAATCAGCAATGGAGATAAGCACAAGAGGAATAGAAAGCAGGTAGATTGAAATATATAGCCAGTCATGGACATGCAGTGCTAAACAAAAGCGTTTTTAGCCCTGATTTAAAAGAGCTAACAGTTTGAGCATACTTCAGACGTTCAGGTAACTTGTTCCAGAGATGAGGAGCATAATAACTAAATGCTGCCTCACCCTGCTTGGTTCTTCGTTCCAGACGACCTTAGGGGTCTAGATGTCTCATAGGAATCTAACAAGTCAAGCATGTATTTTGGTCCAAGGCCATTAAGTGTTTTGTAGACGAGCAGTAGTATTTTATAGTCTATCCTTTGACTCACTGGAAGCCAGTGTAGAGATTTCAAAACCGGTGTAATGTGGTCCAGCTTCCTTGTATTTGTGAGGACTCTGGCTGCAGCATTCTGTACTAGCTGCAGCTTCCTGACTGATTTTTTATCAAGACCCGTAAATATACCGTTGCAATAGTCCAATCTGCTGAAAATGAATGCATGCATAAGTTTTTCCATGTCTTGTTGAGTCAGAAGCCCCTTAATTCTGGTTATATTTTTTAGGTGGTAATAAGCGGATTTAGTGACGGACTTTAGATGGCTATCAAATTTTAGGTCTGAGTCAATAATTACGCCAAGGTTTCTGACTTGATTTGTAGCTGTGACATTGTGCTAAGTTGCCTGCTTATCTTTGACCTTTCCTTTTTTGGCCCAAAAATGATCACCTCTGTCTTCTCCACATTTAACTGGAGAAAATTCTGGCACATCCATTCATTGATTTGATGAATGCATTTACTCAGGGAGGCTAAGGGACTATAATCATGTGGGGACACAGAAATGTACAGTTGTGTGTCATCTGCATAGGCGTGATAGGAGATGTCATACCGTTCCATTATCTGAGCTAACGGAAGCATATAGATGTTAAATAAGAGTGGTCCAAGAATTGACCCTTGAGAGACTCCACACGTGAATTTGGTTCGTTCTGACTGATACTTTCCGATTGACACAAAGAAATCCCTATCATGTAAATAGGATGTGAACCACTGAAGAATAGTGTCAGTAAGCCCAACCCACTGTTCCAATCTGCTGAGTAGTATGTTGTGATCAACCGTGTCGAATGCGGCGCTGAGATCCAATCGTAACAGAACAGATGATTTGCCTGCATCGGTATTCTGACGAATATCATTTAGGACTTTGATAAGCACGGTCTCGGTGCTGTGTTGTGGCCGAAATAAATAATAATAATAAAATAAATAATCGATCCAAACAAAAAAAAAAAATGAAAAAAAAAGTTTCATGGGGTAAATATATAAAAAAGAAAATCTTGACCACTCCTTGATGTCTGGGATTTCTGCATCACGACCCTTGTTATATTGCCATGTTTCACCCATAAAATCCCCCAAAAATCCAGCTGTGGGTATTCACAACTGTCTTGAAACTCAATGATACATGCTACATGGAGTTTTTGGATCAAAACAACGTAAGTGCACGAGAATATCTCGTTAAAGTCATGGCGTCTGTAATTCTGTTCTCGCCTCCAGATAGGGTTTTGCTGTTTAAAAAAACATTAAAAAATTTTTTTTTTTAAAAATGCCCTCCTGTTCAAAAATTTTCTTCCCCCAGAAAATTGAGATTTCAAGCTTTCCAATGATGTATCACACGTGCATATCGGACAGTTTTGAAATTTGGCCAAATTGGGGGTCTCAGAGCGGAACTTAAAGTCACCTGAGTGTTTTCCGCCATATACATTTAGCCTATCAATTAATTAATTAATCTGTTTGGTCTTATTAATGCACCGTCCCCAGCAAAAAGTCTACACTGAGGTTATAATGTTATATCGTCCCTACAAATGTTGAGACCAAACCTACGCCCTTGCTTTGTTTCTCAGTTAAAATCAATCACACATGAGTACGACCGGACCAAGATGGCGGCCATATTTCTTTTCGTGAAGAACCCCACGGGGTGTCTAGCCTCTATATGATTTCTATGGTTGTAACTACGGTACATTACAAACAGCTGAACACAACAAAACCAAGAGATTAAATAACCACATTTTTGAGCGCACTGCAAATGCAAACAATAACATTTGCATTTGCGTTTTCGTCGCACAAAAAAAAAACGCGGGCTCCAGTTTCGATTCCGGCCAAACCCTCGTAGGTGAAATACCGCGAGATGCGAAGTGACGTGCGCAAAACACGCACTTGTGCGTAACTTCCGGGATACATTTTTACGTTCCCGCCATCATCGGGCTTCGTTGCTGCTGCTGCGTTCTGCGAGTCCTCGCCTCTGTCAACAAGAGCCGGTGGTGAATGCCGGCGAAACAAACTTTGGGCTTGCGAAAAACGACATTTGGATACTGTACGTTTCACGGTGGGCGTAGACCAACAGCTGGTGAGTACATTTTAAACTATGTAACGTCAAACGAGATGACTGTTTTCACCTCTTCAAAATGACAAGCAGGCAAATTAGCCTGTTAGCCACATTAGCTTTACTAGCGACGTGCTAATGACGGCCTTCCTCCATCCATCCATTCGGCTGCTCGCTGAGAGGACGACGTCGCCTCTGAAATTGTCACTTATTTCTGTTTCTATTCATTAAGATAACTTTTGGCAATACGTGCACGGCTTTCTCTAATAAAATTTCCTTCAGCGAAGTGAGTGCTTCGTCGGGGGGGTTTGTTCGTGTTTTTGCTCCTGATTCCTGCAGCGGTCACTCATTTATTAACCTAGACTTCCAGAGTCGAAATATTACAGATTTGTTGATTTATCTTAATATTTAACTCTGTTTTGTAAAAATAAATTTAGGAAATGTGTCGCATGCTTGTCTGTGCAAAGTGGGTCTGTTAGCTTCTATGCTAGCGAGTTTGTGACTTGAACTTCGCGTTCCGTTGATTTTGTATGGGAGCTTAGTTTTGCACGAGTTGAGCAAGTGCCTTAAAATGCTAATTTTTGTATTTTTATGTTTTGCTCCACTTAGCTTTCCATTGATCCACAACATCCGAAGAGATCGTTAAGCAATGGCCACCCGCGTGCCTAAAGTCTCCAGTGGTGGCGTTGTAAAGATCCGCTACCAGAGCTTAGAAATCGGCACTTCGCGATGGAAGGAAGGAACTTTTGAGATACTGGAAAAGGATAACAAGATAAGCCTGTGTTTGAGATTCAGCTGCGGCGGGGTGACTAAAACATTCCAGGTAAGATTGAAACGTCTTGAGTAAATGTGTGCATTTTTCTGGATGCTGATAGTGCATTTCTGTGGACTGTCCTAGCGCTTGTAGCTACATAGACTGATGTTACCAAATCTAAAACAAATAACAAAATGTTTGGGATTTACTGTACAGTGAGGAATAGGGGCAATGTGACTCTCCCAGTACACCCAGGAGTAGGCATGTGCCGGTATGGTATTCTAACGGTATGACAAGCAAAAATATCAAGGTATTGCATTAACAACTCTAAAATGTATTACTTTGAGATGCAGTTGCACCTCGACATACGATCGCTTTGACACATAATCTTTTCGACATCCGGCGTAAAATTTAGAGCTGAAACGAATACTCGAGCAACTCGAGTAACTCGAGTTTAAAAACTGATCCGAGTAATTTTATTCACCTCGAGTAATAGTTTATTTTGACAGCTCTAAGCATCACGTTTTGCTCGGACTACTTTTAATGCGGGACAACGCGCTGATGTCACGTGCGTAGAGGAAGAAGCAAAAAATAAATAAATAAAAACTTACTGCGACCGACAGCCGCTACAAACGACGCCGACATTGCTAAATACTAGCCCGCACGATGCTACGTTGGTAGCAGGTAGCGTCTGATGAGTCTCATAGAGATCATTTATGTTGAACTAGATGCGAAATGATAGACTCGGCCGCGTCTGGGCAGCGTTAGTAAACAGCCGCCATCTTAAAGCAGTAGAGCGCTAAGCGCTAATAAATAAAGATTAACATTACTGTCACTAGCTCACGTAACGTTAGCCCTGCGGAGGGCTAGGTTTCTATTAATTATGACCACTGTCGATGCGTGGCTAACGTGTCTTACATACAGGCTTTAACATAACATAGCGTTGTAGAGTGATGAGGGTGTAAAATAAAAACTCAATAATGCTAACTATCAATTTTAGCTCAGTAGTCATTGCTGGATAAAACACAAAGTAGAACTGGTCCCTAATGTGCTCCAATACAGCCTGTATCATACATTTATTTTGAACACTGCAAAAACTCAAAATCCTATCAGGACTTACAGTTTAGTCTAAACTTAAAACTTAACTAGAACTTAAAAATGGCTTGACACAAATAGAAATGTATTTTTTTTTTTAAAATAAGATCTAAAGGTTTTTTGAGTGAAAGCAGTGAATTAATCTTTTTTTTTTTAATTCTAGTTGCATCTGAGATGCAATTGTTTGCTGTTTTCAACAATATACATAAAAAATAAAGACATTGATTGACTGAAAATGGTTCAAGATTAGATGAAATGTCTTGTTTTCTCATGTGTATTTATAATTGCTCTTCACCTAAAAATATATTTGTTTCATCAGATTATTCGAGTAATCGATAGAATTTTCAGTCGATTACTCGATTACTAAACTATTCGATAGCTGCAGCCCTAGTAAAATTTGACTCGCCATTTGTTTCTACATCCGACGGCATGCTCTAAATACGACGATCTATGACCGCACCGCAGTTTCTTTGTTTTCCCGCAAGAGGGACGTACGGCAGATTTTCTTGTGAGAGAAATGAACATGGGTTCCAACAGTGTTAGTGCAGGTGGTGGGAAAAAAAAAGGATAAAGGTGATGCTCATCATTGACATGAAGATGGGGTGTGGGGTGCGCATCCGTGATATGGCTCGAAAATACAGCCGTAGATGGTCAATCTCGGCGGTCCTCCTCCACCAGTCTTAAGTTAAGGTGGTAATTATTATTGTGGTAACATCGCCAAAGAAATTGCCAGCTTCGTCCGGTTTCTAATAATTTATTCCATCAACTTGAGCAACACAACACGCCTAGTGTCCCCCGCAGCAAGTAAACAAAGTGAAAGTGAAAACGGTCACTCTGTCAAGTCAGCCACGTGATGCGTTCAGGTACACCGCGCAAACACATTCGCCACATTAAAACACGGGTTGTTACATTATTATAGGCATTATTGTAATTATTGCTATTATTATAATATTACTCTGATTTTTATTCATAATTACTTTTTTTCGCTCTTTGTAATTGATATTTTCAATAATAACATCAGTATTTATTAAGAATTTAGTGTAGGTTTTCAGGCTGTGTAACGAATTAATGGAATTACCGTGTTGGCCCGAATATAAGACGACCCCCTCTTTTTCAAGACTGAAGTTTGAAAAAAGACTTTTTGAACACCGAATTAATTTTTATACAGAAAACAATTAGATTACATCCGAAACAAATGATTATAACAATATATTTGAGAGAAAAAGCATGTTATTTTGCCTCATTCAAATCTTAATATCTGAACATTTAAATATGTAAACTAAAGTGCAATCGCATTCGTAAATGAATGGCTTCTTGTTTTTGAAATGTAAATAAACCAATTTATTGTGAATAAAACAACAAAATTACAATAACTGCATTAACCATCAAAGTGAAGTCTAACTGTAACTGTAGTCTTGAAACAAATCTGAATAAGGAAAAGCATTGCAATAAAAAATGCAAACTGGTTAAACTTAGAGTAGCTGAGATCTGTCATGACAGAACATCGCTTCAGTGATATCTGGCGCCATCTAGCGTCGTGAATGGGGAGAGTAGCTGTGATCTCTCAAGACAGAACATCGCTTTAATGATATCTGGCGCCATCTAGCGCCGTGAATGGGGAGAGCAGCTGAGATTTGTCATGACAGAACATCGCTTCAATGATATCTGGCGCCATCTAGCGTCGTGAATGGGTATAATGTCTAGACCAGGGGTCCCCATTTGCCAGGCCGCGGACCGCTACCGGTCCGTGGCGCATTTGCTACCGGGCCGCACAGAAATAATAATTTAATAACGACCGCATTCTCGCCGAATTAACCCTGTGCCCCTGCTTAACACACCAATATCTCTATCTATTATAGATATAATACTATGGGATAGATTACAATGTTGTCATAGAAGTCCATTGATTGGACTGCTAGCAGTACATCTTGTTTGTGTATATAATATATCTATGTGCGCTTGTCCTCGATAATAATGTATTACTAGGCCGCGGGCGCAGCACATTTGTTCCCGGAAATAATTAGCCCCCACACGAGCGAAGATAACTGGAAAACAGACGTCTTTGGAGATATTTTTACGGCGAAAAGGATATTTTTACGGCGAAAAGGGCACCTGACAAGCCTACAACCTCGAAGACCCACGAACTGCCAAGGAGTGGATTTGTGACCCGTTTGCGAATAAACAGAGAGATCGGAAATGACGGGGACCTTATTAAAACGTAAATTCGAGACAACAACTCTACCGAGGTTCTGGATTAAAGTCATTCTGGAATATCCTGACATCGCGCCAAGAGCATTGAAAACCCTGCTACAATTTCCAACATCGTATCTTTGTGAAGCGGGCTTCTTAATTAATGTTTAACGACGAGGCGAAGTCGTTAATGGTGAGCGCGGTGTGCAGCTGTTGCATGCAGCTTACATGGCAGGATGAATCTGAGGAGAATTTTTCTACAAGTCATTCCATGATCAAACGTAAGTTAATATTCCTTTCTTTCAAGAAAGTTTGTAGTGTTTACTTTGGAATCGCTGCATTTGCGCATTTTGCGGCTATGTTTAACTCTACGCGCATGCGCAGAACCGCATCGTAGGAATTTTTGATGGGTTGCAAAATTTGTCAGAACACCGGTCCGTGAAAAAAAAAGACCCAAATAACACCGGTCCGTGGTGCAAAAAAGGTTGGGGACCCCTAGTCTAGACCACGAAAATAAGACGACCCCCTCTCTTTCAGTCTTATTTCAATGCAAAAAAACATCTTATATTTGGGCCAATACGGTATAATGTATTATGGGAATATCCTGCTCGACATACGACCATTTCGACTTACAAACAGGTTCCTGGAACAAATTAACTTAGTATGTAGAGGTAGCACTGTATTTGGGTTTTTAAAAAATCCATTGAACATGATTTTTATTTTTCAAAACATATTAGCAAATTGCAACATAAGTATGTTAAGTCAAAATAAATAAATAAACAAAAAACGAAATAAAATAAATGCTGCCCTTTAGGTGAGCCTAACCCCACAGCTCAACATAATTACCATCAGAACAAAAATAATTTAATTATTTTCCATAAAAAGCATGTGTGTATGTCTCGTATCATGTTTACATTATACACACTCTCTTTCTCAACACAAACAGTTGCCAGAGAGAAAAAAAAAACAGGTTTTACCACCGCTATACACACTAAACATGCTGGAGTTAACTCTTGTAGCTGGTGGGAAACGTTCATGGCAGTGTTCACCAGGGGTCACGTTAACCGAATATTTTCCGTCGTTGCCCGTTTTTTTAAAACGGTGACGGAAAAAACTGAAGTCCATCTGTCATTTTGACAGGTTGCAATTCACACCCCAGACCACAGGCTGGCGAGTGAGCATATTAATTAGCTATTGTCTCTCTTGATGCATGACGTTGTTGGCCTCACTCGGGAAAAATATAAAGGCAACTGAGTGTCTGAAGTTTCTTCAAAAAGCCCCAAAATGACGATGGTGTTGATGATAAAAGAGGTGAAAAAAGAGTGTGGCCGCAGAGCACGGATTCAGCCTCCAGAACAACATCAAAACGGCCATGAGAAGTCGTCTGTCCGAGGCTAAAGTCCGAAACCTCATGACAATAGCCTCTGCAGCAATCCCAGTTGAGACTAGACATGTGCCGGTGACCGGTTTCACGGTTTACCGTGGTGTGAAAACGTCGCGGTTTCAAAACCACAAAAATTTTCCGTCAGACCGTAGAACGGTATTCGCTATTTTTCATGTGTCAAAACTGCAGCCAGAAGGGACGTGGCGCGGCAGCGCTCACCACCTCCCGTTTGTTGCTGTGTGTGAAAGTGACTCTATCGGCTAGACAGCCAGCGAACCCAAAAACAAATACTCTTTCAATTTCAATTTATTGAGCTCTCAAATCGTGGTAAGTGGAATATACAAAATGCATACATTTAAAACGTTGTACAATTGTATTTTTCCATGTGTGAGTAGCTTCAACAGATTAGCACCATGGAAAAAGTTCGCCAAAAACAAAACACACATTTTCCTTTCAAATTCGATATACAAACTAAATAAAAGCTTACAAAGACGAATGTTAGCCTAGGTTTAGCTGGGAGAGCAACTTCGTCGAGTTTTACAGCCGCAGAGTGAGAAAACAAGCTTGATTCGCTTGAACCAGTGGCTTGAATGAAGGGGGGAAAAAATGGTAGCCTCAAAGATCGCTAATTGCAGAAAGATGATCTTGCCCTAAGCACAAATCCACGTTCACTGGATCAAGGAGAAGTCACACTCCTAATTTTTTTTTTTTTTTAGATGAAACCTTTCCACAACAATATTGACATTTTAACTAACTTATACATTTTTAACTAACTTATTAACTTATAAATTATTTATAATTGTTCTTTTTAACACAAAGGCATGACATGTAGACTAGAGTTGACACAGTGGCTGAAAATGGCGAAACTTCACTTGAGCTTTTCCACCCTCAAAACAAAGTCATGCAGTATAATTTAAAAAATCTTGAGCAACTTGAGCTGTGGGTATAGTCTATAAATTGTATTTTAATTTTATTTAAAATATAATTTTTTTAAATTAATATTTTATTTATTTTAACAATATATTCATGTTCCAATTTGCAACTATGTTCTGAAAAAAAAATTCCTGTTCAATGGAATTAATTTATTTATTTTTTTAACCCATACATCTCAAAATAGCAATACCGTAATACCGTGAAACCGCGGCATTTTTGCTCACGGTTATTGTACCATCAAAATCTCATACCGGCACATGCCTAGTTGAGACATTTCATTATACACAAGCGGGCACACAATTCAAGTCCATGCGCACCAGGAGGAAGGTTAAGACTGCGTTCAGGCCACAGCAGGTGAACTGTTAATTTCATTGTTCCATATGTAGCCTACCTACTGGGGCCACAGTCAGCTGTTTTTGTCACTGCGGAGAAAAAGTTACATATTCATCTGCTTTATGTGTGATGGCACGGTGTGGATTCTCTGTTAAGCTTGTTCGGACAGAATATTAATTAAAAATGAATGAAAACTAAATACTATTGAATATGTCATTATTATCATTTTAAAAATTTGAGTGACGGGTAAAAATAGATTATGACCAGATTTTTATGACCCTGTCAGTCAAAATGACAGACAACGAAAATGTCTAGCGCAACCTCTGGTGTTCACTAACCTTTAATTTTGAATAAATGCGAAATCATATTGGAGGTATTGCCCCCTTGGCAGCCACCCTCCGCAAACATGTTTTTAATGTCGGTTGGCCCTCCTCTGTAACTTTTCTGTATCCGAAGTATTCCCATACCAGCTATTTTGTTTTCTTCGAATTGGGTGGGGGGTGGGGGGGTTTCAGGAGTTTCACCTCCTCCAGCCATCATGTAGCACAGCCTGACTCACTAACACTGAGTAACAACTGTGGGGGAGGGCTCAGCCTTGAATTTGCAAGCGAGGGATTTCTCCCTGCATTTGCATTGGGACATAAACAATAGCGAACATCTTAGGGATGCTATGACGGAATTTTTTTTTTTTTGGCGGTTTTGGAACCTTGACGTTTGCATATAGTACCTTGAAACTAGTAATCGGCACATGTCTACCCAGGACTAGGGGAGACATGTTTTTTATATATTGTCACACCCCCTCCCAGGACAGATGGAAGACTGTTCACAAGTAGTCAATAGTGTGTTGAATGAAAGATTTAGTTGACAATTTGATTGCTTTGACAGTGTCAAAAACAAGGAATCAATGAATATAATGACTTGGACCGACAGTGAAATTTAAAACACTTATGAAGGAAAATAACATGCGTTTCTCATTCCCAGCTGTATCAGAACGTGAAGAAAGTCACATTCAACTGTAACAGAATCAACCTGATTTTGAAAGACAACAGCAGCATTATGCTTGACAAGATGGCACCCACTTTGGCCCAGAAGACTCGAGACTATTTGGAGAAGCTCAAGCAAGGAAAACCAAGTGAATTTCTCATTTCAATATTACCTGAGCATTTTAAAAGCCATTAGTCTAAGGAAATTATTAGCTATAAATAATTCACTGGTGTCCTATCAAATCAACTAAATCTGCAATTGTTTTTACATTTGAAGGTGTTTTAAAGTCGTCCCATGGAAGTGTTAACTTCAGCTTACCGACCCGCCGCTCGGTGAAAAACGACAACCACCCATCTGGGGAAGGACAGGTGAGAGCCCTATTAAACTTTGTTAGAAATTAAGAATCTCCGTGATTAAGATATAAAAAATATATTTATTGTGCCTCAACTTGCACTTCTCGCAAAAAAGGCTAAATCAAATAAGGCAACATTTTGGGTGTCCGAACATTTTACAGATGTTAACAAGGCGGCAGAGTATGGAGGGACAGGACGACTCGACGCCGCGGAAACCCCTGCGCAGCCCGAGCAGAGCAGCCTCCACGCCGACTAGAAGCGGACTTTCTGAGAACCGGTAGGACAGGCATTTGCTTTGCATTGAGATGTTTATTTCCACAATAAGTAATCACAATATTTGCGTGAATCATTTTGTAACCTTCTTTTTGCCGCTGTTATTTCGGTAGTGAAAAGAGAAAGCGACTCCTCACCCCTGAAAGTGACTTGACAGAAGACTACCCCAAAGAAAATGATTCGTCTAGGTAAAAGTTGCATACACTTATTCCTATTTCAGATCCATAATGCTCACTAACCCTCCCTTTACATAATGGATAATATTTTGCAGTTGTCTTTCAATGTTAAACTTTTCATTTTGTCTACTCAAAAGTTTTTCAATTTTGTTTTTTAATTTTTTAAAGCAACAACAAAGCCACTTTGGACCCATCTCGGAAGTTTTTAATGAGTTGCAAAGATAAGCTAAAGCAGGCAGAGGACAACCGGAGTTTAGGTAAATCTTCTAGGAAAGCTTTCTTGATATAATGTGGCCAGTGTCATGTGATATCTTTATTTTTTTGGGGGGCATACCTTACTTTTTGTTTGTCTTCTTCTCAGCTCCTCTCAGTTCGCCGACCCCCCTCGGGCCATCTTCATTCTACGGCAGTCGATCTGTGACCAAGGATTATAGTCAGACCCACTCTTTTTCAGAAAGGTGAGCTTTTCGCATACAGGCATGAAAATCTCTCACCTTCACCTTAACGACATGTTTTATTGAAGTTGCTAAGCCTGTCATTTCACATGGCTGAATACAGCTGCTCCTTGTTAAGACCAACATAAGCTCAGTTATTGTTTGAGCTAATGTTTTTTTTAATGCATTCGTAATTTAGTTTATATATTTTGCCGTTTTTTTGTGGGATTATGTATTTTAACCATTTTTTAAGAGAAAAAGAAAAGCTAGCATTTTACAGTATTTAAGCTATTGCGTATTTGCCCTGTAAGTTAGCCAATTGTTCTTTTGTTGTACTTTTGATCCTCGTTTTTTTTTTTTTTTTATACAAGTATACTGTTTAAGGGTCAGGTATTTTATTTTTTTATAAACCTTATCCGATTACTTGATTATTCGAACTAACTAGTTTATCGATTAATCGACTACCAAAATAATCGATAGCTGCATCCCTAGCCTACATACACATGAGCCAAAATATGTCTACTTATGTGGAGACCAGGTCTCTATTATAGGGCTGGGCGATATGGCCTTAAACATGTATCACGATAAATTGAGCAGATTTATCTCGATAACGATAAATGACGATAAATTCGCCCAAGCGGACTGTTATATACCGTATTTTTCGGACTATAAGTCGCGGTTTTTTTCATATTTTGGCTGGGGGTGCGACTTATACTCAGGAGCGACTTATGTGTGGAATTATTAACACATTATGATATAATTTCACATGTTATTTTGGTGTTTTGCAGTGACACTGATGGTTTTGTAAAGTTGTTAGCATGTTCTTATGCTATAGTTATCTGAATAACTCTTTATAGCTATGGCCACGTTCGCGTTCTGCCTTTGGCAGTGTATGCTCAATTGTATTATTGACTTTTTTATCTTGAAATGGATGCATTTAGTTTGTGGCGCTTTCATGCCCACGTGAGGGCGCACTCGCACTTGTTTACGTGGAGAAGAGTGCTCACACGCCAGAAGAAGACGGACAGCTACGTAGCTCTGAGTGAGTGGGCGAGTTACAGCGAGAGAGAATAGACGGCTGCGAGCCTACTTTCATTGTTTATGCTTTAAAATCATCTCTACAGAGGCAACGCCTGCGTGTATCATCTTTTCTGTTGTTGTTGTGTGTTTTCCACCCGCGATCGGACACTTAGAGCCAGTTGTGTGGTTGTTTGAACGATGTGCTAATGATAGCGAACGCATGCTAACCTGTTACTTATTACTAATAGTACCTAATTATCATTTATTTACGTTGATCCGAACCTGTTTTCTATCGAGGACCAAATTGATTCAGCAAATTATACGGACGTCCTGCATTGTCTTTTGGGAGTTCGCTGTACAGCCAGGACCGAGCTGTAGCGTAGGACAGTATATTCACATTTCGTTGTTCATGCACTGTACACTGTATATTTATTTAGCATGTTGTTCTCTATTGTATTTTTATATTAAATTGCCTTTCAAGATGACATGTCTGTTCTATGTGTTGGATTTTATCAAGTAAATTTCCCCCCAAAATTCGACTTATACTCCGGTGCGACTTGTATATGTTTTTTTTCTCTTCGTTGGGCATTTTATGGCTGACTTATACTCAGGAGCGACTTGTAGTCCAAAAAATACGGTAATTTGAAAATCTGAATCAATGCATGAAATACAGATTAACTATTTCTTGTTGATTTACCAGCATTCAATTTGATATACTGTATTTAACAATTGTACATGCAGTCTAAACATTAAGTTTATAAAAATGTATTGTAAGCAATAAGAATTCAAGTATGAACATTTATAACAGCGTGTATGACTTGAACAATGTACATTGTCAAAATCAATATGCCTGTGCAAACATGTAATTGTAACACAAATGACTTGCAGCTTGAACAGTACACTTCGAAAAGACAACTTATTGTTAATGGCTGCTGTGATATAATTATTAAATACAAGTGTTTACTTTATGGTTTAAGGTTTTTTTTTTCCCCCCAGTGCATTTTTTAATAAATGCACGCACAATAAAAATAGCTGGGGCCATTTCTCGG
Source organism: Corythoichthys intestinalis (assembly GCF_030265065.1). Classification (NCBI taxonomy): domain Eukaryota; kingdom Metazoa; phylum Chordata; class Actinopteri; order Syngnathiformes; family Syngnathidae; genus Corythoichthys; species Corythoichthys intestinalis. Next base: position 11,438,443 of record NC_080406.1, on the reverse strand, counting down.
TCATTATAAGTTTCGCCGTTGGATTGTACTTTATGCGGAATTCTTTACCATCACAAAAGCTATCAGAGGAATCGCACACAGACAGATACAAAATAACGCCACATAGTAATTGCTAGATGCAGTCCGTGCCCAATCCACTCATTAAGTTCAGCCGTTTCGACAAGGTTAGAGCCTCTATCCGACTCCATAACGTTCATTTGTAGCGTTAGCCGCTAGCTAGCGTTAGCCTGGCTATCAGTAGAAAGCACTGAAAGCACCATCTCCGGAAATCGTGAGAACAAAGGAGGACATCGGGTGAAAGCCCGTCTGGATGCCACCAAGAGTCTACTAAATGTCGGTTGAAAGTTTGGTGAACCTCCCTTAAGCCACACTCCATCACGTTTTGCTTGTAGCGTTAGCTGCTAGCGTTAGCTTACCGGGCTTTTGTTTGATTGGCTTCCTGATGATCACGTGACTCCCTACGTCAGCACATTCACTGCTTTCTTAAAGGGGAATGAACATAGACGAACAACAGAATCAAAGCGGGATGAAAAGACTATATTTTCTTGTTTTATTAATTTACCGAATTTACCGACATGGTCAAAATTACGTCGGTCATCGTTAAGAATTTCGGTGACGGTAAATATTCGGTTTACCGCCCTGCTCTACTCTATTACTATTAAGTCAAAGTTTCTAAGTCAAACTTTGACTTTGTCCATGGCAATTAATGAATTCCATATAAAGGATTGAAAGAATTTATTTCGTAAAGGACCTGATAAAGGGTGGGGGGAAAGTACAGTAAAATCTGACTTAAAACTTTACTGCTGTAACAGTTTTTTTTTTTTTTTTTGTGTTGTGTGATTTCATTGACATTTGCCTCCAAATCTCAGGCCTTCGAGTGCATCCCTTACCCCTACAGCCAAGCGCAGTCTCCTGCTGCCAAATCACTCCACTCCTTTCAAAAAAGTACGACCCTCTGTGGATTATGGCGGTTGGAACAAGCAGCGACCTTCCACGCCAGCCCAGTCGCAGCCACCACTGCAAGGGTAAAGTCTGATTTCTTGTAAATTAGGATTGGACGTTTTGCTGGAATGTTTTTCTGACCGTGCCGTGCGATGTGTAAATGATTGGCAGATTTTCAAATTTGGGCAACACTTGCTACATGAACGCCATTCTCCAGTCGCTCTTCAGCCTCCCGTCTTTCTCCAATGACATGCTGAAGCAGAGCATCCCTTGGAAGAAGGTGCCCGTCAATGCATTGCTCAGGTAGGGTTTATGCTACAGCTGATTACACTACGTGAAAATTGACGGAGGAGGCAGGCTTCGTCTGTATGTAAGAGGATTTGGGTCAATCTGAAAGGGGGGATAATTGTACCACAACACACATCGTGATATACGGCTATGTAATTTATATGTGATTCGATGAGACTGTAAAAGGAAGATGTCTGTTTGAGATGAACTTGTTTTTTTTTTCCCCATTGAAGTCATGTAAAAAAAAATATTTTAGGTTGTATATCCATGAAATAACAATAGTAGGAGAAATTCAAGAAAGATGCTGTATTTCTCTGACTATGTGGCGCACTTAAAATCTTATGTTTTTCCCAAAAATTGACAGTACGCCTCATAATCCCATGCACGTTATATATGAATTCTGGTTGTGCTTAATGTGTTCAAACCTATTTTGTTGTAGTATAACTGAATTATACCTCCCCATTGAAGTGCTCAAGACACATTCATCAAACAAAGAAATAAAACAAATGCATTCATAAAAAAAACAAAAAAACAATAGGGTTGTCTGATAATTACTTTTTAGCCGATATCCCGATAGTTTCCAACTCCAAAAATCCGGTACTGATATATGCGGTCGTGAACATAAGATATTCTTTTTTTCTTTTTCTTCAATCATTTATTGTTCATTTAATTTTTGCACCATCAATGCAAATGGTCTGCTTACAGAACAAATCTCAAGCATCTTAGTTTAGAGACATCTAATGGTCAATAAGCATAACTGCTGGGCGAAGCTGTGACCAGTCCTTGTACAAAGGTAGACTTTTCACTTTGAAGGCAACATGCATATTGGGCCGAAACCGACAAAAAACAGGGTACCCGCGGGTTATTAAAAGTATTAAAAAAGCATTGACTTTAGTTTTCAATTATTAAAGGTATTAAAAGCATTAAATTAGCTGTCGTAAGTCTGGAATTTTTTCACAGTGGTTTTAATTTTCAAGAACATCTAAGTGCAACCTAAATTATATCCGTGACGAAGTTTTTTTTTTTTATTTATTTATTTTTTTTTTTAAATCCAAGATGACACGTAGAATTTTTACAATGCGCTGCACCTCGTACGTGCGCGCCGTTAGCATCATTAGCATCAACAGCAGGAAATCGCACAGTACTGTGTGCTAACGCAAGGAACTGCTCAGATGCCTTAGTTGTTATGTTCGACGAAAGCCTCAACAAGACAACCAAGTCCAAACAGTTGGACCAGCATGTGAGGTATTGGATCGGTGACCAAGTCGCATCCAGATACTTTGGGTCGCAGTTTATGGGTCATGCGAAGGCAGTGGACCTGCTTAACATTTCAAAGTAAGTTTCCAATTTCTCCAATTAAAATGTGTTAGATGCAATAATGTATTTCTGCACGGTTTGCCTTTCGAATGAATGTGAATTTCGCAGTTTTAACTCAAGAGTTAGCCATGTTCAATCGGGTATTGGCAGGTGCATTAGCCTTAGCATGGACAAACCGGAGTCGTAGATTCACCATCACTCTCAGATACACAACACGGTTGACACTGTCTATTATTGGAACGAGTGCGGGGTAACGTACTAACGTTGATCTGAATAACATGGCATGGTGATAGGCAAATTATAATGTAGGTGATGGTAAAACACCTCCTGGTATATTTAAATGTTTTTCTTGATTAAATAAGAGTATGGATTTTCTCTATCTGATTAAAAGAAATGTCTTCAATAGCTAACAAAGGATTAACATGTGTTTTTTATACTTCTTGTCATGTGATTAGAAAAAAACAATTACCAAGGGAAATGGTCATGTGTAGCTTTTTTATTTTGTGGTAATTAATGGTAAACTACTGCCATTTAGTGGCTGTTTTTTAAACTTTCACTGCCAATTGCAAGCACTTTACAGTTGAGGTGGCCAACTTGACAATCCCCTACCTACCACCTTGACTAGGTCCTCTTAAAAGGGAAACCTGTTATATTGCAAATGTAATTTCTGAAGTTGCTTTACAATAATAGTATAAAATCCATTTTATCCTGGGAAAAGAAATTCTGAAATACCTTATATTTAAATGTGTTTTAATTGTATCTTCAGTAAATGTGCATTCTTTCGTCAAACACACTTGGTAATTGAGGTTAAATTTGATGTTCAGTGCTTTATTTTTTTAATATAATTCAATATTATCTAAATAATGGGTGCGAGAAAAGTATTAATTTTCAGTTGAAATGGCATTAAAAAAGGTCTTAAGAGTCTTGAATTTAGATTTATCAATCCAGGGAGGACCCTGAAAAAAGAATTGATGTCGATATAATCCGTTATCATTTTAAAATGCTTTTATCAGTTTGGACGACTCTATAAAACAATAATTACATTGTTAAAAGACAAAAAAACAAATGCAGAACACTGAAGCAGAAATATGGTTCATATTTAGTTTCGGCTAATGTATCAAAATATACTCGTTCATTTATGGTGCCAGTCTAATCTGCTGTGTTATCATAGTCCCAAAAAATGCAGTAAAATACATACCGGTACACATTTAGTCATATTTTTCATCATTTCGTCATATGTAATGCATTTTTCTTTTCAGTTAATCAATGAAATTATTTGTACACTTGCAGTTTACAAGATCATTCATTCACCATTACATGTAATTGTGCACTTGAACCTGTAATGTGAATTTAGCATCCAGTGAGAATTTAAACTTCAAATATGTGATCTCGCAATGATATGTCCAGGCGTTTCGCTCATCTGCTCGCTAAGAAGGACGTGGGCTGCCCTGAAACGCAAAAGGACCTGTTGAGAAAAGTAAAAAGTGCCATCTCCTCCACCGCCGAGCGTTTCTCTGGAAATATGCAAAATGTAAGATATAGACCATGAGAAGGAATTATTTTTGCACATCAAATGCGTTTTAACTAAGTTGTGTCATGTCCGACTTTACAAGGATGCTCACGAGTTCCTCAGCCAGTGTCTGGATCAGCTGAAAGACGACGTGGAGAAAATAAATAAAAGCTGCTCAAGTGAAACCTCCGCATCGTCGTCTTCGTCGGCGACGTGCGAGAGCAGCCACGGGGCCAAGGCGGACCTCGGCGAAGAAGCAGACACCTCTCGCATCTACACTTGTCCCGTGGCTGTAAACATGGAGTTCGAGGTGCAGCACACCATCACCTGCAAATGGTTAGGCCCCGGCACTTAGCTTGATCATATGGATTTTGCAGAAAAAATTAAGATAACTCGAATTTTTTAGTTGTGGAGAAGTGGTGATGAAGCGTGAGCAGTTCAACGACCTGTCGATCGACCTTCCTCGCAGAAAGAACACCTTACCGCTGCGATCCATCCAGGATTCCCTCGATCTCTTTTTCAGGGTGAGTCAAGTTTGACTTATTTCTATCTTTAACGTTTATTAGTTTACTAAATAAGAGTATATTTTTTCCCTTCTACAGTTAGAAGAAATTGAATATTCGTGTGAAAAATGTAATGGGAAAGCAGCTACCGTAACGCACAAATTCAGCAAACTACCCAGGTAAATTACACGCTCACAGACTTGCAGTGTTTGATGTAATTATAATAATATATTGATTTTTAGATCTTTTCTGGAGTTTTGGTGTTGTAAATATTTCCAAAATAAAATTTTTGACTACCGTATTTTTCGGACTGACTATTAGTCAGAATTTTTTACATATTTGGGCCTAGGATGCGACTTATACTTTGGAGCGACTTATGTGTAAAATTAATAACACATTATTACTGTAATTTTCGCACTGTGAAGCGCACCTGACTATAAGCCGCCACCCACCAAATGTGACATGATAGCAGCATTTGTTCATAGATAAGCCACACTGGACTATAAGCTGCAGCTGTCCTCACTCTATTATGGGATATCAATCGGTAACGCGATATTTGACAGAGGCATCATACGACTGTCAAAAGACCAAATGAACCACCATGAAGCTTTGAACCAATTGTCTGCAAAGCTGCATTGCTTCTGGAAGCTTCATTTGACCATCACTGCTCCCTTGGGGACGACAGTCAACCTCAGCTGTCAACACTGTTGTTGTCCAACATGCCTCCTAGCATGCATTGTAGTGCTACAGATGTAAATAACAATCAAAATTCATGTTCTGTGCTAATTATATATTCAGTAACTGTACCAGTTGTTTCATTAATTGCTAGTTATGGTATTTGGTAATACTTTATTTGACAGTGGCGTCATTAGACAGTCATAACTATGACATGACACTGTCATGAGCATTAATGAATGCTTATGACAGATGTTATTTAGTGTTATCCGGCAAATTCTCTCACTTTTGAGTGGATGTAAAAGATCCAAACTGGACATAAATGGCGTTAGTAACATACTTTGCTGGATGATACTTAACGACATCTGTCATAAGCATTCAGTAATGCCCATGATAGTGTCATGTCATAATTATAATAGTCCTATGACAGTCTTATGAGGCCCCTGTCATATAAAGTGTAACTAAATACTATAACAAGCAATTAATGAAACAACTGGAACACTAACTGAAGAAATAATTAGCAAAGAACATTAATTTTGATTGTTATTTACAGCTGTAGCGCTGTAATGCATGCTAGGAGGCATGTATTACCTATAAACACAAATAAGCCGCATGATTCAAAATGAAGGATAAAAGGTTGCGGCTTATAGTCCAAAAATTACGGTATATCATTTCACATGTTTTTTCATACGAAACCGCAAGAGGACGCTGAATGCCAATGTTTCAACATTGGCGGTAACTTATACAAACAACTGAGAAGGGCTAAACAAAAATTTAGTAGCGTGACACTGATGGTTTGGTAAACTTGTGTATGTTATTCATGCTATAGTTATCTGAATAAGTCCATAGACTATGAATAAGTCTTAATAGCTATGTTACGTTAACATACCGGGCACGTTCTCAGTTCGTTGTTCATTCATGTAACGTTATCATAGCGTACACTTATTCAGCCTGTTCTCTATTCTATTTTTATTTTAAATTGCCTTTCAAGATGACATGTCTTTTCTTGGTGTTGGATTTGATCAAATTTTCACCCCAAAATGTGCTTTATAATCCGGTGCGACCTCTGTTTTTTTCCCATCTTTATTGCACATTTTTTGGCTGGTGTGACTTCTACTCAAGTGCGACTTAGTTAGAAAAATACGGTACTTGGCAGTGTTTATTTCATGATAATCAAACTTTGAATCGTTAAAATAGGTTTTATGGAACATTTAATAGGAAATGTCGCTTTGGAAAATGTTGTCTTTTATCTCCCAATCTCTGTGTGACTCGTTTTGCTATGTCAGATCGCAAATATAGTATCCCCCCTCTTCCAAAAGCACTTTCTTTGTCTGATCAGTGACAAGAGTGAGTTGTCGCGTTAGAGGATATCAAATTCATCACTATGGGTGAGATGGCAGTTCAATCCAGTTACTGCTGTCTCAATCAGTCATGAGACAAAAAAAACAAGAACTTTTAATAGTTTAACATGTTTAGATGCAGACCTTTTGTCATAAAAACAAACTGACTTTGCTTTATTTTTCCTCTGCAGAGTCCTCATCCTCCACCTAAAACGGTACAGTTTTAATGCCCACCTGTCTCTGAACAGCAAGCTGGGTCAACAAGTGGTGATACCCCGCTACCTGACCCTACTGTCACATTGCACCGACTCCACGCGGCCCCCCGTCACTCTCGGCTGGAGTTCCCAGGCGTAAGACCTTCAAATACATCCCCCCCCTCCTCCTATTTGACTCAAAAATAACTTTATTCTGTTTTTAAAGGTCCAGAGCACTCAAAACCTCACAGTCACTCAGCTCATCCACGGCACAACTCCGGTAAATTCTCGTCATATTCTATACATCAAGATCCTCTATAAATGTCATTTAAAGTGAATGTATTTACGTTCCAGGAGAGTTGGAGGGAAGTTTGTCAATTCTAACAACACATCTGTGCTAGTGGACTCGGATGGCGAGGAGGAGCTGATCAGAAAGGTCAACCACAAAAGACGAATCAGCACAAGCCTGCCAGAAGATGACAAACGGCCAGAAGAGGTGAATATCTCAAGCAAAAAAGAAATGTTTCGCTCAGTGTTGTTCTTGGCAGCCCTTTTGATTTTCATCTTAGTCTTTTAGACGGAAATACTTATTACACTTAGTTAGTGCTGCAACGATTAATCGAATAACTCGAGTATTCGATTAGAAAAAAAGATTCGAATTAGATTTTGCTGCTTCGAGTATTCGTTTAATTAAAGTGGCGTTGTAATGGTAAAAATTGAAAGTGTTTGTATTTAGTTTTATTGATTTGGGTGGATACACCGCCCTCTTGTCTGCCTCATTTCACATGGCTGAATCTAGCTGCTCCATGTTAAGACCAACATAAGCCTACTTTTTGTTTGAGCTGTTTTTTTAATGCATTCGTTATTTTGTTTCTAGGTATATTTAGCCGTTTTTTTTTGTAGGAATAGGTGTCTGAACCATTTGTTATGAACATTATAAATTTTTTTTTTTTTAAAGTTGGCATTTTATAGCATTTAAGCTAGCGGACTTTTGCAAGCAAGTTAGCCAATTGTTCTTTTCTTGTACATAGATCCTGATTTTTATTTTTTAATACCGTTTGAGGCTCAGCTCAGGTATTTCATGTTCCTTATCCGATTACTCGATTATTCGAACTAAGTAGTTCATTGATTAATCGACTACTTAAATAATCGATAGCTGCAGCCCTACACTTAGTCATATTTTAGTCATTTCGAAGTGTGCTCTTTTTCGTCTATTTTTCGCAGATTACAAATTTTGTCTAATTTTAGTCCACTATTCCTCAAAATGTTTTCGGATGTAAAATGCAAAAGTTTTAGTAAAATAAAATTTTCAACAATTTCGAAAGAACAAATACAAACGAGCACATAGTTTAGCGTCTAATAGCACATATTGTAGCGCAGGGGTGGGCAAACTAACCCACAAAGGGCCGCAGCGGGTGCGGGTTTTTGTTGCAACCCATTAAGAGGACACCTTTTCACCAATGTGCTGTTTTACAAGTGCAATCAGTCGATTGCAGTCAGGTGCTTCTCATTGCTGCTGAAACCTTATTGGTTAAACTATCTGAGTTGGCTCAGTTGGAACAAAGACCAGGACCCACTGCGGCCCTCGAGGACCGGTTTGCCCACCCCTGTTGTAGCGTCTACAAGAACAACGACAACTTGGTGATGATAATACACACTCAGGAATAATGATACCCACCTGGATGCCACGAACTGTGTGTGGGGGTCGGGGGTTGTCCGAGAGTTTGACTATGCTCGCCACACTAAATGCTAATGTTACGCTAACACTACGAGTTACATTTAGTGTGTGATGATCAGAGGGGTAGAGTAGCCAAAAATTATACTCAAGTAAGAGTAGCGTTACTTCAAAAATAATATTACTCAAGTAAAAGTAGTCTTCCAAAAAATGTACTCAGGTACAAGTGAAAAAGTATTTGGTGAAAAGAATATTGCCTGGCACGGCCAGACTGTTCTCCCTGTATTTTTCAAACACTTAGAGAAAAGTCTGGGAACCAGCCCATTAACGGCCTCTTGAGCAGATACAAAATCAATCGACAAATCAGATTCGTTTATTTGCGTGACGTGTTCTTAACGAGCAACGTCACTCTTGCGCGTCGGAAGTCGTCTCCACAACAACACAGATGGTGAACAGGAGAGCCAAGAATGTTCCAATCCACGGTAAAATCAGTTTTAAATGACCAAAAACACATCGACACGAGTCATTGACAACAGTCTGTCTCGCACTAACCATGTTGAATAAACTCCGCTCTCCTCGTATGTTTACTTCCGCGCGCAAGTCCCTCGTCCTGCCCTCGTCGTTTTACTAACGTCACGTCTGCCCGTCGTTGATTGGTCCACTCCGCTGTCTGTTTGCTGTGGCTTGCTCCGCCCTGGAAATTGTATCCGCTGAATGGTGGCCAGACTCAATAGCTGGAACAGCGGTGAGTCTGGTGTACCAGGCAAAAAAGAATACTCAAGTAATGAGTAACATTGTGAGTAACTGCTTACAATTTTTTTTTCTCAGTACAAAGTTATCTGTATGAACTGTTCTTACAATGATACTGTACATTAACCCATTACATAACATTAAGCCAAAGAAATACAAAAAAAAAACGTTGAATTCTGGCGAGAGAAGAAAATGACAGAAATGAAGCATTATTCATCCAAAGAGCAAGAGTGTCCTCTAGTGGAGAAAGTAATTTCCCGTTTTGAAGAGTGAATGGCTCCATCATAGTTACTTTTATGAAATTAAAAAAGATAATATCTCCGTTTTTCAGTGGTCAATTGGTGCCAAATAAAGACTGGGAGAGAGGTTAAACTCCGCACTTTCGGTTCATGTTGAGGACAGCGCTCCGTGTCAAATACTTCATTTTTTAATGTGCTTTAAAAATGCCACACGATTGAACAGGCTGGCGTGATCATAGAATGGCAAGCTTGCGTCTGATTGGTATAATGGAGTCATGCGATTATTGTTGCGACGTCTCATTGAAGAAATTGGTAGAGCTCCTCTTGGCATCGCTAGCAAAAAAATAATAATAAATCTAATATGAAGAACAGAGAGGGAAACTGTAACGACTGTTGTGTAGCCCAAAGAAGCTGAGTAAGAATAGCGTTTATGCCTTCACAAATCTAATTAAATAAAAGTAAAAAGTGTGGCTTAGTAAAACTACTTAGAAGTACATTTTTTCTCAAAAAGTTACTCAAATAAATGTAACGAAGTACATGTAACGCATTACTACTCACCTCAGGTGACGATCACTCAGCACAAATCTTTAACAGCTAAAGTAGCACTACGTATTCTCTTTTGCCAAGATAAGAAAACAAATGTGTGAAACCATGTGTTTCAAAACAAGCAAGTCTGGATCGGACACTGGTGAGTTGGGAGGGGGGTGCATCAGGTCACATGAGTGACACAACTAAACACTGTTACGATTACAGGTGTGTTAAATTTCTGATTCTTAGATTATTCGCAATTCGGCCGTGGAAGATTTGAGAATGATTCACAAACATCCAAATTCCAATTATTGAAATATGCCAAGTAAAGCGGAAATAAAACACACAGGGTACCCACGGGTTATTAAAAGTATTAAAAAGGCATTGAATTTAGTTTTCCATTATTAAAGGTATTTAAAGTATTAATTTAGCTGTCGTAAGTCTGGAATTTTTTCACCGTGGTTTTAATTTTCAAGAACATCTCAGTGCAACCTAAATTATATCCGTGACGTTTTTTTTTTTTTTTTTTTTTTTTTTAATCCATAACGAAGATGACGCGTAGAACTTTTACGATGCACTGCACCTCGTGAGTGCGCGCCGTTAGCATCAACATCATAACAGCAGGCAATCGCACAGTACCAGGCCCGGAGTGGCTAATCGGGAGAACCGGGACAGTTCCCGGTGGGCCGGCCTGACTTTAGGGCCGGTCGTAATACACATTTTTAACGAAGCTTTCAGTTAAACTATTTACTAACGGCATCACGCCGCGATAAATTCTGGCCCTTCTAGCATTCCCTAGTTTAAAATTCGATACCCCGCAACAAGCCCCCTCTTATTCTCCAATGCCGCCAGCTCTTCCTCTGGGAAAGAGTATCATAATATCATCCTGTTGACTTGATTCTGGAAAAACTTAATTTTGGGTTTTAATGGCCGAAATGGGGCACGTTGAGGCAGCATAACGAGCGTGAACCCGTCTGGCTGGTGGCGCGACCCATTATCGTTGTTTTTGAGCATGTTTGGATAAAAGTACAACGATAAACCGTAAATGAACATGCAGAATGAAATATTTTTCATGAGAGCACCACTAAAACGTCCACCATGGAGGCTCCAGGCACTATTTTTGGGCACAAAGACGGAGGATTGGGGTGGAATCCACGTTCTCAGGCAAAACATAAGTTGGGCATTTTAACCCAAAACATTACACTCTGAGGTGGACTGATGAGCGTGAACTACCCTGAAATACACAGGTGTCTGAACTGTATAAGTGCATTGGGAGACAGCCGTTTTGGTGAGTTCAATTATTCTTTCAATCAATCATTCAATATTTCACATTTAATTGCAGTAATTTTATGTCATGAATAATATGAAAACACTCTTAAGTAATGATATATTACATTTATTTATTTAAACTATATACAGTACGCCCCCAAAATTTTGAATATCAAGTAAAAGTTGTTTTATTTTAGTAGATTAAACCAACAAAATTGAGTATGTCAATATGCATGTACCACAAACCAAAAAAAAAATGAATATGATGAAAAGCTTCAGTTTTATACACACTTGCCACATGTGAAATTCAAAACACCTGCAAAAGGTTCCTCATTCTTTAAAAAGTCAGTCTAATATAAGATAAAATTATAGCTAGTACCCCAAAAATAAAATGGTAACTTCACACAGAACCTGCGTTTGAGCCCTTGATCTCAGAACTGTCAGTAGACATGCTCTTCCTCTGTGCCTCCCTTTTTACAAGTTATTTGGGGAAAATTCATATTTGATTAATCTTTACAAGTGTAAAGGAAAACTCTTTTCTTGTTTCTAATGAGGCTTAAATTTGATGAACTCCTGTGCTAATAGGTGTATTTAGAAATTGAAATATATAATTTATGCATTTTTAAAAAATCGCAAGTTTACTATTGACAGCATGCGATTAGTCGCGATTTTAAAAAATTAATCGCTTGACAGCACGATTATTATTACAATATTTTAATAAGTAAGGTAGGTCATGACATAAAGAGGTCCGGTTTGTGGCACAAAACTTTTTGTTTTAATTGTATCTTCAATAAATGTGCATTCTTTTGTCAAACACACTTAGTAATTGAGGTTAAATTTGATGTTCAGTGCTTTATTTTTTTAATATGATTAAATATTATCTAAATAATGGGTGCGAGAAAAGTATTAATTTTCAGTTGAAATGGCATTAAAAAAGGTCTTAAAAGTCTTGAATTTAGATTTATCAATCCTGGGGGGACCCTGAACACAGTTAGCACGGTCTTCTGGACGCAATGAGGAACGGACTGAGAGTAAACATCATCCTGTCATTACCCGTGTAATGACAATGCTCAACTCACGGCTCTGGCTCAACTCATGCCGCTAAATAAAAAAACAATAATAGCTGACTGTTGCCGACAGCTGCTACAAACTACGTCCACATAATGCTACGGTAGATATCACATGTATAAAGAACTAGATGCGAGATGACAGACTTGCCGGCGTTGGTAAACAGCCGCCATCTTAAAGCAATAGACTTCCCTGGAAGGCTGTTGTAGCGAACCTAACTTTTTATCTAAAATACTCCTAAATTGGCAAAATCTTGACTTGAATCTATCTTTAAATGATGAAACAGTTTTAAAACGTTCATATGTCGAAAGTAGACATAAAGGAAATTATGGAATAACTGAAGCTATTTGAACAACTTTAACGGTTGATTCAAAACATTAAATTAATTGAATGTAGTTCAAAGCTGCTGATACAGAATGGGGACTTGAGTATTTTATTTACTGTTTTGAACTAGTAACTTCATACTGAAATAGTTGTTTATTTTAGTCTGAGAGGATCTTTGTACATTTTGTAACAAATGTACGAAACATTAAAAGCAGATAATATCTGGGGGGGGGGGGGGCATCAATAATAGATTTATAATCGAATCGTTGGCTCTGAATCGTAATCGAATCGTTAGTTGCCCAAAGATTCCCACCTCTAGTTTGTTGCAGGCTAACTACTCGTACAATAAGAAAATGTCACACATTGTTGGAATATCAGGGAAACTATGGCACATTTTCGTCTCGTTCTAGTCTCATCAGACGAAAACTGACATTCGTCTCCTTAAGTTTTAGTCTCCCAAGACCTGTTTTTGGTTCGTTATCGTCTCATCATCATCGTGAAAAAAAAAAAATTCTCGTCGATGAAATATTTTCGCTATCGTTGACCAAAACAACATTGGGTTTTTCTTTTGTTTTCCTGAATGCTGTTATCATTTTTCTCAGCTGGGAGTGGCCGTGGATGCCGGAGATTTTAGCGGAATAAACGATGAGGAAATGTTGGAAGCCGTGCTGGAGATTAGTCGCCAAGAAGCCAGTCTCGCCACTCCCTCTCCCCTGGACGAAGAACCCACGAGCAGCCCGGACACGGGCTTCGGAGACATGGATTCTCACGAACTGGCCTATCACACAGATTTAATGGATGCGGACAGTAAACAGCCTGCCGGTATGCGAATTTGTTAAGTGTTTTACCAGTGTTAAAATACTGTTACATGGAGTGTTCATTTAGTTATATCGACTACACTCATTTAGACGTGTTGGATTCTTTGGACTTGACAATGGACGAGAACAAGGAGAACCAAACCCCGGAGAGCTCGCAGGTGCAACAGGAAATGGATTGGGTCCAGCAATACAACTTGGATCAGGAAAGGGAGGATCAAGAGTTGCAGCAAGCGCTGGCCCAGAGCCTCAAGGAACATGTAAGTCTTTTGGAAAATGGATTGGATGTCTGTCCCCGTCAATGGCAGTGATTTAAAGACCAAATGTGAAGTAATTTCATAAAATGCCCAATAGGGTCACAATTAAAGTAATTAAACATCGTCCAACAAATAAAGCATGAATAAATAATTTATATGTTGTATATTTGACAAAATAATTGCGTTTCCGAAGTTCGAGCCTGAAAGGGGACGAACCCGGAAGTGATATGTCACACCGAGAACAGCGATGGCAGCGCTCCATACAGCCGCCATACAAAGCCCTTCAAACAATGATTCAAACAGTGATATAAGCGATAGATCGAGCGCAAGTGAGGAGATCCAAGTTTTTGAAGAGTTGGAGGAAGAGGTTGGAATTTTATTTTGGACCGTACATGTATTAGCCAGACACTAATCAGGATGCAAACAATGTGCCTGGATTACCTGACATGGAATGGAGACAAGACCCATCGAGATTACAAGATTGGTAGGATACAGGCTGTTATTATTTTTATGATTTGAAGCATGCGGGAGATTGACACGCGGATCGGTGCAGCGTCTGCAGTGATGCGGACTCTGCACCGGGCCGTTGTGGTGAAGAAGGAGCTGAGCCAAAAGGCGAAGCTCTCGATTTACCGGTCGATCTACGTTCCTACCCTCACCTATGGTCACGAGCTGTGGGTCGTGACCGAAAGAACAAGATCCCGGATACAAGCGGCCGAAATGAGTTTCCTCCGCAGGGTGTCCGGGCTCTCCCTTAGAGATAGGGTGAGAAGCTCGGTCATCCGGGAGGGGCTTGGTGTCGAGCCGCTACTCCTCCGCGTTGAGAGGAGCCAGTTGAGGTGGCTCGGGCATCTGGTTCGAATGCCTCCTGGACGCCTCCCTGGAGAGGTGTTCCGGGCATGTCCCACCGGCGGGAGGCCCCGGGGTCGACCCAGGACACGCTGGAGAGACTATGTCGCTTGGCTGGTCTGGGAACGCCTTGGAATCCCGCCGGAGGAGCTGGCTGAAGTGGTTGGGGAGAGGGAAGTCTGGGCTTCCCTGCTAAAGCTGCTGCCCCCGCGACCCGACCCCGGACTAAGCGGAAGATAATGGATGGATGGATGGATTTGAAGCATGTCAGGTAAATAAACCACCGACTACTGCCTGGGATAAAAGAAAAGTTTTGACGAATCCCCGATCATGTTGTGGAATGAACAGTAGAAGCTAGCGACGTTAGCTTTTATTTACCTGATATGTTTCGGCGAACACTTCCACCTTCGGACCCTCTGACGAAGGCGGACGTATTCCCCAAAACATGTCAGGTAAATAACTACCTAATATTGCCTGGGATAAAAGAAAAGTTTTGAGGAACTTATAAGTGTAAGTTTTGCCTCGAGTTACCTTTCGGCTAACGTAGCTACCTTGTACTGTTCATTCCACAAAGCAATGCAACAATACTGTTGTATGGTGGACTTCCCTCGCAGTTCTCTGTGTGACGTAATTTCCGAAGATTGTCAAAGCAAAGCATTTTCGTTGTCAAGGGTGTTGCTATGGGTTAAACAAAGAATCTGGAAGCGTTGCGTAAAAAAAAACGAAAATATGCTTATAATTGTTTAGCCATTGATATTATTCAAAAACATGGTTGGCCAACCTTACTTCAAATTTGGTCTTTAAAAATATGCGTTCACGCAAGTATAATGCTAACTTGCTTCTTGTCACACTTGCACACAGGAAGCCCAAGAGATGAGAGAGGAGGATGATCTGAAGAGGGCCACAGAGCTCAGCTTGCAAGGTGGAAATAGTTCATTAATTTTATGCTTGAGCTGTGAAGTACTCTTTAAATTATATACCCACAACACAGATATTAGGGTAACAGTGTTGTCATTGTGACAGAGTTCAACAATTCTTTGCCTGAGCTCATGTGTTCGGATGACGATTCCGGCAACGAAGAGGTTCTGGACATGGAGTACACGGAAGCGGAGGTCGAGAGCCTAAAGAGGAACGCCGAGGTAGCACACACCATGCTAGAGCACAACATGAGCATTAGTAGGAGTGTCATTTCTAACGACCTGGTCACCTCTCATCCACAGTGTGGAGAATTAGCCAACTCATTTCGACTCATCAGTGTTGTCAGCCACATCGGGAGCAGCTCCTCCTCAGGTGAATTTCTCAGAGACGTTGTGAAAACATCAATGGCAGTCAAAGATTTACTGAGTGTATTTGGTATGGTCAGGACATTACATCAGCGACGTCTACGACATGAAGAAGCAATCGTGGCTGACGTACAACGACCTGGAAGTGTCGCGCACGCAGGAGGCAGCCGTTCAGCGAGAGCGTGACCGTAGCGGATACATCTTCTTCTACATGCACAAGTAAGCAAACCCAGAGTTTGCGTTCAGGAAATTTGGTACAAGAGAATCAACTTTGTGATTTGTGCTGTGGGTGACGGCAAACACAGAAGCAGACAAGTACTATTGTTTACGGGTGTATTTTTATTGTTATCGAGGTTAAAAGTATTACATCGTTTCGTCAATTAAATATTGAATAGTAAAAAGTAGATCTCCGCCACCCTCTTCCAAAAGCACTTGCTTTGTCTGATCAGTGACAAGAGTGAGTTGTCGCGTAAGAGGAGATCAACTTCATCACTGTGGGTGAGATGGCAGTTCAATCCAGTTTCTGCAGTCTCAATCAGTCATGAGACATTTTTTAATAGCCCTTGAATAAACTTATATGTGGGGGGGGGGGTGTTGTACTATAAATACAGTGGTAACATGTAGTTCAATCTTTTCCTTGACAGCTCAAATTTCAAATCAAAGTACTGTACATTTAATCTTGCAGCACCATCCACAAAATAAGCCCAATTTGTTTTTAAAAAATACTTAATTGTGTAGTTTTAAATTTGAATTTTTAAAAAATTTGTTTCCTATAAAAATAAACAACTACAGGGTTTCCCTTAGGATATTTTGAAGCTGTGGTGGTGGTGGGCTACATCGGAGTTGGACAGTCCCAACATGTTTTGCCGCGGAGAAATTGCTTCATATCATGACAAATGATATATATATATATATATATATATATATATATTTTTAACATTTATTTTTTTTCCAAGAAGAACCATAACAAATATCTATTTGAAATATTTTACTGGCCAGACTAAGGTCATAGCTCTCAGCTACGGTACATGTACGTAAAAGGCATCGTTGATTACAGCTTCTTACATCTCACTCCTTCTTTTCTATTTTTTGGCTCTAATACGTACTACATTACCACAAATATAATAGTCCGTCTGTTAACGGGCTCTCGTCCGTTGACAACTTAAATCCTTTCATAATACTTCAAAATACTCATCTGAAATTACAACCAGTTATATCGGCAACGAACAAATGCTATGCTAGTACGCGAAGATTTGGGTCAAACACATATCATAAAGAACTTAAACGTCATGTGAGTGTCAATATTAAGGTCGTTTTCACAGGCTTTAACCAGAATTACATTCTTTAACGTGATATACCTTTCTGTGGATTTTACTCCCAATTTCCAACTCCACACCAAGTAGTCTGGCACAAGCTTTCAACAGGAGAGCCGATGTGATTTTCAAAATAAAGCGTGTAAAGGATTATTTGACGTGCTATTTCGGACAATTTTTGCCAAATAGTGCGTAAATAATGAGCTTTATATATTCATTTGGATGTAGTACTGCCCAAAACAGTGCGTTTCCTTGTGCACTGCCCTACAGCCAACTAACACTGAATGTACTTCACATAAAGGCAAGAAAAGACCAAGCCTCGTGGTTTATTGAAGTCATTTGTTTTTATATTATGAAACTATAACACAGAAACCTACACATATTCAATACTCAATACATTACAAACTGTACAACACATTTACATACACAAATATTATATAGATATCACTACTTGCCTTAAGCATAGGCTTGCTTCTATCATACAACAACAAGCCTTAAGAAGTTTTGTATATATGCCTTTTCTCCACAGAGGTACAGTGGTGCAAATAAGTATTTAGTCAACTACTAATTGTGCAAGTTCTCCCACTTGAAAATATTAGAGAGGCCTGTAATTGTCAACATGGTTAAACCTCAACCATGAGAGAATGTGGGAAAAAAAACAGAAAATTGCATTGTTTGATTTTTAAATAATTTATTATTTGCAAATCATGGTGGAAAATAAGTATTTGGTCAATACCAAAAGTTCATCTCAATACTTTATGTACTCTTTGTTGGCAATAACGGAGGCCAAACGTTTTCTGTAACTCTTCACAAGCTTTTCACACACTGATGCTGGTATTTTGGCCCATTCCTCCATGTAGATCTCCTCTAGAGCAGTGATGTTTTGGGGCTGTCGTTGGGCAACACGGACTTTCAAGTCCCTCCACAGATTTTCTATGGGGTTGAGACCTGGAGACTGGCTAGGCCACTCCAGGACCTTGAAATGCTTCTTACCAAGCCACTCCTATGTTGCCCTGGCTGTGTGTTTGGGATCATTGTCATGCTGAAAGACCCAGCCACGTCTCATCTTCAATGCCTTCGATGATGTAAGGAGATTTTCACTCAAAATCTCTCGATACATGGCCCCATTCATTCTTTCCTATACACAGATCAGTCGTCCTGGTCCCTTTACAGAAAAACAGCCCCAAAGCATTGTTTCCACCCCCATGCTTCGCAGTGGGTATGGTGCAATTCAGTATTCTTTTTCCTCCAAACACGAGAACCTGTGTTTCTACCAAAAAGTTCTATTTTGGTTTCATCTGACCATAACACATTCTCCCAGTCCTCTTCTGGATCATCCAAATGCTCTCTCGCAAACCGCAGACGGGCCTGGACGTGTACTGGCTTCAGCAGGGGGACACGTCTGGCAGTGCAGGATTTGAGTCCCTGGCGGCGCATTGTGTTACTGATAGTAGCCTTTGTTCCTGTGGTCCCAGCTCTCTGTAGGTCATTCACTAGGTCCCCCCGTATGGTTCTGGGTTTTTTGCTTCCCATTCTTATCATTTTGATGCCACGGGGTGAGGAGGTAAATGACTTGTGAGCCAAGCTGTCACAAAATAGATGCAGTGAACTATTCTGACCGACATGTGGCAGAAACGCAATGCAAAAGGTCAACTGGCACGGACGTATTGTTAAATTATACACATTTTAATGTATCTTTAAATTTAAAAAAATCAAATTTGCAAGGCGTGGTGGCTTGTATTTGGGTTTGGCGGTGCGCCACAATCTTTGATGTATAGGGGAAACCCTGAATTAACAATAAGCAATGTTGTCCCTCAACAACAAAGCAAGAAATAAACAGAGCAGCAACTTCCAACACAAAAAAAAAATCAAGTTGGGGAACTTGGCTGACTCCTAAATCCAATAGAGCATGAATTAATGTCTTTGAGTCATTAAACACAGGTGGTCAGGAATCATTGGATTTTGTTGTGACTGATTGTTGCACTCCTGTGTATCCTCAGGGACGTATTTGAGCAGCTGTCTGAAATGGAGAAGGCCCCCAGCAACAGCGTGTCAGATCTGGCAAGAAACGTCCTGCAGCCCCTATGAGCTTTGGCGCATCTCCGGACACAGAACAGCCTGAACGTAACTAGACTGGTGTCTTAAGTACTACTGATTGCGCTTTTTTTCCCTCCTCCATTTCATTATTTTTATTTTTTTTTTGCACTTGTTGTCCCTCACCACGTAACAGAAACACAACTATGTTACAGACCCAGTTAAAATGTTCGAGGAGCGTATTTGCCTGTTTTGTTTTTGGGTCTACATTTGTTCTCGGCTATGGTTACATTAAGTAAATGTAAAGTTTGTGAATTCAGCAACGGGAGCGTCATAATTTCACAAATGTTCTTCTCTCAAAACCCTCTATTTGCTTTATAAAGTTAAAAGTGATCTATATTGAAAGATAAGCTATTATTTAGAGGTTAGAGGGTTGCTGTAGTGAGCAGATACAGTCGGTGCAATATCCTTTTTGGCACAATTCAAGCTTTGTGTGGCATTTTTTTGTGCTTTAACCGTGTTCAGTTCCAGCAAAAAAAAAAGTCCTGTCTTGAGTTTTGATCGTGTGCCTCCTGAGAAATCTTTTATAAAAGTATGTATAAGCTCTACCCTTGCGCCCCTTCAATATTTTTGTCAAACGTTTAATAATTTTTTTATAGTTGGAGTTTTTCTATTTATTGAGACTTGGGGTTTATTGACAAGTAAAAGCGCAGAACATCAGCGAAGTGATATCTGTTGTCATACCCAATTAAAGTCAAACCTTTACATCCATCTCATTTATTCTGTTTGGCACCCTCCTGGAATTGGCAGCATTGTTTTCCCATTAGGGGTGGGAACGTCTGGGCACCTTACGATTTGATTTGTGGTACCGATTATCGGTACATGTTTCAGGAAATAATTTTTACTATATTCTACAATACAACTAATAAACAGAAAAAGAAGTTATTTTCATCCTTTTGCTGTGAATTGGAATGAGTTTATCACGAGTAGACGTCCGATCCGTTTGAAGTGGAATAGTGGCAGTGAATGAACATTGTTCATTCGCTGCCAACTTTCCACTTCAAACGGATAGGACGTCTATTGCTGTCAGTGGTATCCAATGAGTTAATTTTGAGGCAGTTAATTTTCTGTCACTTCCAGTTGATTTGGAGGCATTTATGGGTCACTTACTGTGATTTGGTGGCATTTATGGGTTACTTCCTGCTAATTTTTAGTTTCTGAACCGGAAGTGATCCTGGTATGTCCCCAAATGAATAGGCAGTGACGCAAAATTAACTGGAAGTGACCTGTAAATGCCCTCAAAAGAACAGTAAGTGACCTGTAAATGCCCCTAAAACTGGGAAGACTAGATGTGAATGCTCGTTTCTGTCCCATTGATGGCACTAGATGTCCTAATCATTTTGACTGTCCAACGTCTACAGCCGTCAGTGGCAGACAAGGAAGTGACCCAAAAATACCCCAAAACCAATATGAAGTGAGACCAAATCAACAGGAATTAACAGGAAGCAGCCCGGAATGGCATACGGCAAGCAACACGTTACTTTTGCTCATTAATATTCATGACGTTAGTGATTGTGGCTAGGCGGGTCAACCTGCCGTTTGCCCCCAATAGTAAATAAATGGAAATGGTGTACGAACAAAATGTTCACTGAGGTAAACCTACCAATTCTGTCCGAAAATGATGTCCCTGGTGCCAAATTCACTGGTAAAGATGTGGAAGAACTTACAAATGTTAGTTAAAGAGATGGCTTGAGTGTCGAGGGCTGAAAAAGAGCAGAGCCGACCTCCTCCACCCTCTTGTATGCATTGCCTTACGCTACTGACAATGACATTCTCCTGTTACAAAAATCTATCCTTTCCCACCATATGCCCTGTCTTTCTTATATATTATATCCTCTGGTTGTCTTACGTCTGACCGTTCATTGCTATTTTTGTGTAGCGATCGCAAATGGTAGTCAGTGACAGCCAATGAACACTTATAATTATTTCATTAGTAACAAATCTTAATTCTATATTTACACTTTCCCCTTACTAAAGTTTTTACAACAAAAAAGGTAACAACAGTGGCAGTCGGATACCATTTAAATTTTTTTCAGGTCATTCATTGTCAGACAGAAGCAGCACGGCCAAACCTCACGCTATGAAATAAGTAAAAATATCAAAATGTCTTACCTCTTTGTCCTTTGTAGGACAATGGCCCCCAACTAAATGTTTACTGCATATAAGGCTGAATGGCTTCACCTTGTTGGTGTTAAACTTGTCTTTTGGACGTCCGCACAAGTCGATCCATTGTTCACATTTTTGCCTCTTAGGTTTTGGCTTCAGGAAACATATGATGAAAACATCCTTCATATGTCGTAATGTCTAGAGTCTTTTCAACATGTTCCATAGCAGCAGTGTTTACTCGGCATGTTCTTTTTTGAAAGATTACAAGCAGTAATAACATGGGTTGTATGCCAGGGCGCTTCTATGTTGACCCCTTTTCCGGTTTCGATGGTGACGTCATTCAGCCTTGCGGTCTAAAAATAGCATTCGTGTGGTACGCTATTGGAGATATAGCACAGTCAATGGCTGCCAGTAAGCTAACATCGACACTATTGTCCCGGAAGATTTTGGGAGCAACCTGTTGGTTCCTCCCCTTTTTTAAATATATTTATTTGGTTTTAAAGTGCCACTTTTTAAAAACAATACACCGATTCTTGGCAGGAGCATATTGATAACCTTTCAGGATACAAATTACAAAGTAACGCAACATATCACTTTTTCAATAAATTGTCACACCCCTCTTTTCCATTCTTGCTTACATGCTCATCCCGATCGAAATTCTTACAGCAGACTTTAGGAATAAAACATGACAATGTATACGGGTTTGTTTTTTTTTAAGTGTTTAATTGGTCATAAGTTGGTGTCACGTGTCCTGATGGCATGGCTTCATCATTGGAAGCAAATGTTGGCCTGTCAGTCTGGTGTACTCCCTTAGAATGTAGCTTTCTTTCTGCAGCATCTAGAGGCACAACAACTCAAAATGACAATAGCAGACAACATGGTGGAAAGTTTAGGAAGTATTCTTTGTGTTCCATTAAGCAACGCTAGATAACCTTTATAAAATATTTTCATAACATTTGTGATATGTTGACTGACTAGTTGAATGGCACCTCTTTTATATCTTGAGGGGGTCTGTATCGCCAGCACTAATTAACTTTAA